>NW_020837960.1:5625994-5634416 GCF_003676395.1 Aethalodelphis obliquidens
TATATATATATATATATATATATATATATATATATATATTAGTTTTAGGGGTACAACATAAGGATTCAGTGCTTGAATCATATTGCAAAATGATCAAGTGGCACTTATTTTAATATGTCCCCTGATATGAGAAATAGACATTCAAATGTAGCATTCTACCAATGATAAAAATAGAGTGGCAGTGTTTTTTAGTAACTTTGTAATATCTATACAAGTACGTTATTCCTGTTTACAGTCAGAGAATTTTTGTAAATTTTAATTATGGATAAACAAGAAATGGTTCTACTTTTGGGAAAGCTATTTTTATAAAATTCTTAGGAAAATGTCACATATCTACAGTTTATTTATTTATGTATTTATATGTTTATCTAGTACCAAATATTTATGATGTGCCTTCTATCTGCCAGAAACAGTTATCAAATTTTGATGTGCAAATGTAGAATAATTATTTTCTTTAATATTATAATCTGAATAGAAAATACACTCTAAAATGCATTACTTTGTGAATAAATATATACTAGTGTCTCCCCTCCCACACCTCTTTGGCCACTGATTGACCAGAACATCTACACCAATATCGATAGATGAATCCATGAATATGTGGATGGCACTTGCTCAACTGAGCAATCCCAGATTTACAAATCCCTGAACTTTGAAGGAATTTGTAAGCTTTTTAAACAAGATTGGTTCAAGAAATTCTGTAGTAATTACATACTTTGTTTAGTATTTATGTTGCCAGCAGTGAGTACTTTGGTATAAAATGTGTCTAACCATTTGAATGATTATATTGAGCAACTACAATGGTCTGGGCAGTTTTAAACACCAATGATTTTTTCACTATTTTTTTTAACATTTTTATTGGAGTATAATTGCTGTACAATGGTGTGTTAGTTTCTGCTTTATAACAAAGTGAAGCAGTTATATATATGCATATATGTCCATATCTCTTCCCTCTTGAGTTTCCCTCCCTCCCACCCTCCCTATCTCACCCCTCTAGGTGGTCACAAAGCACCAAGCTTATCTCCCTGTGCTATAGGGCTGATTCTCACTAGCTATCTATTTTACCTTTGGTAGTGTATATATGTCCATGCCACTCTCTCACTTTGTCCCAGCTTACACTTCCCCCTTCCTGTATCCTCAAGTCCATTCTCTAGTAAGTCTGTGTCTTTATTCATGTCTTGCCCCTAGGTTCTTCATGACCATTTTTTTAGATTCCATATATATGTGTTAGCATTGTGTATTTGTTTTCTTTTTCTGACTTACTTCACTCTGTATGACAGACTCTAGGTCCATCCACATCACCACAAATAACTCAGTTTTATTTCTTTTTATGACTAATATTCCATTGTATATATGTGCCACATCTTCTTTATCCATTCATCTGTTGATGGACACTTAGGTTGCTTCCATGTCCTTGCTATTGTAAATAGAGCTGCAATGAACATTTTGGTACATGATTCTTTTTGAATTATGGTTTTCCAAGGTATATGCCCAGTAGTAGGATTGCTGGTTCGTATGGTAGTTCTATTTTTAGTTTTTTAAGGAACCTCCATACTGTTCTCCATAATGGCTGTATCAATTTACATTCTCACTAACAGTGCAAGAGGGTTCCCTTTTCTCCAAACCCTCTCGAGCATTTATGGTTTGTAGAATTTTTGTCGGTGGCCATTCTGACTGGTGTGAGATGATATCTCATTGTAGTTTTGCTTTGCATTTCTCTAATGATTAATGATGTTGAGCATTCTTTCATGTGTTTGCTGGCAATCTGTATATCTTCTTTGGAGAAATGTGTATTTAGGTCGTCTGCCCATTTTTGGATTGGGTTTTTGTTTTTTTTGATATTGAGCTGCATGAACTGCTTGTAAATTTTGGAATTAGTGCTTTGTCAGTTACTTCATTTGCAGATATTTTCTCCCATTCTGAGGGTTGTCTTTTCGTCTTGTTTATGGTTTCCTTAGCTGTGCAAAACTTTTAAGTTTCATCAGGTCCCATTTGTTTATTTTTGTTTTTATTTCCATTTCTCTAGGAGGTGGATCAAAACGGATCTCTCTGTGATTTATGTCATAGAGTGTTCTGCCTATGTTTTCCTCTAAGAGTTTGATAGTTTCTGGCCTTACATTTAGGTCTTTAATCCATTTTGAGCTTATTTTTGTGTATGGTGTTAGGAAGTGTTCTAATTTCATTATTTTACATGTAGCTTTCCAGTTTTCCCAGCTGAAGAACCTGTCTTTTCTCCACTGTATATTCTTGCCTCCTTTATCAAAGATAAGGTGACCATATGTTTGTGGGTTTATCTCTGGGCTTTCTATCCTGTTCCATTGATCTATATTTCTGTTTTTGTGCAAGTACCATACTGTCTTGATTACTGTAGCTTTGTAGTGTAGTCTGAAGTCAGGGAGTCTGATTCCTCTAGCTCCGTGTTTCTTTCTCAAGATTGCTTTGGCTATTCGGGGTCTTTTGTGTTTTCTTACAAATTGTGAATTTTTTTTTGTTCTAGTTCTGTGAAAAATGCCAGTGGTAGTTTGAAAGAGATTGCATTGAATCTGTAGATTGCTTTGTGTAGTATAGTCATTTTCAGTATTTATTTTACACTTTGAAATGGACACCTGAGCAAATTTTAGAATATATGAATTAAATTCAATTGTATGGATTAGTGTTATATGTAAGGTTTACTGATTGAATGATTTAAGTAATGTCCAGTGTAAGGCTTTTTTTTTAAAATAAAATTAGGTTAGATTTATATGGTAAAAGCTTAGGGCTCAATTTTGACATTCATCAGTTGATGGAAACTCAGGTTTCTTCCATATCTTAGCTATTGTCAATAATGCTGCTTTAACCATTAGGGTACATATATCTTTTTGAATTCGTGTTTTCCTTTTCTTTGGATATATACCCAAAAGTAGAATTGCCAATCATATGGTAGTTGTATTTTTAGTTTTTGAGGAATCTCCATACAGTTTTCCATAGTCGTTGCACCAATTTACATTCCCACCAACAGTGTATAAGGGTTCTCTTTTCTCCATAACCTCCACAATATTTGTTATTTGTAGACTATTTGATTATACCATTTTACAGGTGTAAGATGATATCTCATTGTGGTTTTAATTTGCATTTCTCTGATGATTAGTGATGTTGAGCATATTTACATGTGCCTATTAACCATCTGTTTATTTCTTTGTAAAATCTCTATTAAGGTTTTATATCCATTTTTGTTATTAAGTTGTCTGAGCTGTTTATATACTTTTGATATTAAACAGTATCCATCATATCATTTGCAAATATTTTCTCCCATTCAGTAGTTTGTCTTTTCATTTTGTTGATGGTTTCCTTTTCTGTGCAAGAGCTTTTACATTTAACTAGGTCCCATTTTCTTATTTTTGGCTTTTTTTCCTTTGCCATAGGAAGAGACAGATCCAAAAAATTATTGCTACAATTTATGTCAAATAATGTTCTGCCTATGATTTCTTGTAGAAGTTTTATGATTTCTGGTCTTGCATTTAAGTCTTAGTCCATTTTGAGTTTTACTTTTTGTATGGTGTGAGAAAATGTTTTAATTTCATTTTTTCTATGTAGCTATCAAATTTTCTCAGCTCTATTTGTTGAAGAGACTGTCTGTTCTCCATTGTATATTCTTGCCTCCTTTGTCATAGATTAATTGACATAAGTGCATGTGTTTATTTCTGGGTTCTCTATTCTGTTCCA
The DNA here is from genome assembly GCF_003676395.1 of Aethalodelphis obliquidens. Classification (NCBI taxonomy): domain Eukaryota; kingdom Metazoa; phylum Chordata; class Mammalia; order Artiodactyla; family Delphinidae; genus Aethalodelphis; species Aethalodelphis obliquidens. Next base: position 5,629,697 of record NW_020837960.1, read on the forward strand.
TTGATCTACTGTAGATTTATAGTTCATTCTGAAGTCAGGTAATTGATATCTCTAGCTTTGTTCTTTTTTCTCAAGATTGCTTTGGCTTATCAGGTCTTGTGCAGTTCCATATAAATTTCAGGATTATTTGTCCTATTCTGTGAAAAATGACATGGATATTTTGATAAGTATTGCACTAAAAGTGTAGATTGCTTTGGATATTATGGACATTTTAACATTATTATTTCTTCCAACCCATGAATATGGGGTATCTTTCCATTTCTTTGAATCCTCTTCAACTTCCTTCATCAACGTTTTATAGATTTCAGAGTATAGGTCTTTCACTTTCTTAGTTAAGTTTATTTGTAAGTATTTTACTCTTTTCAATGCAATTTTAAATGGTATTGTTTTCTTGCTTTCTCTTTCTGATAGTTCATTATTACCGTATTGAAATACAAGAGACTTCTTTATATTAACCTTATATTCTGCAACTCTACTAAATTAATTTATTAATCCTAATAGTTTTTGGTGGAGACTTTAGGGTTTTCTATATATAGTATCATGTCATCTTCAAATAGTGACTGTTTTACTTCTTCTCTTCCAATTTGAATGTCTTTTATTTCTTTTTCTTGTCTGATTGCTGCAGCTAGAACTTTCAATACAATGTTAAACAGAAGTGTTGAGGGGGACATCCTTGTCTTGTTCCTGATTTTTAGAGGAAAAGTTTTCAGCCTTTCAAAATTGAGTATGATATTAGCTGTGGGTTTGTCATAAATGACCTTTATTGTGTTGAGGTATGTTCCCTCTATACTAACTTTGTTGAGACTTTTTATCATGAATGGATGTTGAATTTTGTCAAATGCTTTTTTCTGTGTCCAGTGAAATAATCATGTGATTTATTCTTCCTTATTAATGTGGTGTATCACAGTGATTGATTTGCAGATAATGAACCATTCTCACAATATTGGAATAAATCCCACTTGATCATGGCATATGATCCTTTTTATATATTGTTGAAATTGGTTTGTTGATATTTTGTTGAGGATTTTTGCATAGCTATTCATCAGAACTATTGACCTGTAATTTTGTTGTTGTTTTGTTGTTGTTGTTTTTAGTGTCATTGTTGGGCTTTGGTATCAGGGTAATTGTGGTCTTGTAGAATGAATTTGAGAATGTTCCCTACGTTTTAATTTTTTGGAATAGTTTGAGAAATATAGTATAGCTCTTCTTTATATGTTTGATAGAATTATCCTGTGAAGCCAATTAGTCCTAGACTTTTGTTTGGTTGGTGTTTTTTTATTATAAATTCAATTTCACTGTTCAAATAGTTTATTTGAACCTGATTTACTCTTGGAAGAATGTATGCTTCTAGAAAGTTAGCCATTTCTTCTAGGTTGTCCAATTTGTTGACATTGAACTGTTAGTAGTATTCTCTTACAATATTTTCCTTTTTGTTTTTGTATCTCTGTGGTATCAGTTGTTATGTCTCCTCTCTCATTTTTAATTTGTTTATTGGTGTTCTCTCTTTTTTTCTTAATGAGCCCAGCACAGCTATCAATTTTGTAGATCTTTTCAAAAAACAGCTTTTTGTTTCATTGATCTTTTCTATTGTTCTTTTTTTTCAGGGCTATATTTCATTTACTTCCTCTCTGATCTTTACTTTTTCCTTCCTTTTGTTGACCTGGGCTTTGTTTATTCTTTTTCTAATTACTCTAGATGGTAGGTTAGGTTGTTTGGTTGAGATTTTTCTCGTTTCTTGAGGTAGGCTTGTATTGTTATAAACTTCCCTCTTAGAACTGCTTTTGCTGTATCATAGATTTTCAAAAGTTGTGTTTTTATTTTTATTTGTCTTGAGGTATTTTCTGTCTTCCTCCTTGATTTCATCATTGACCCATTTTATTTTCATTTGAAACAAATTCTTCTGTTTTCCCATTTTGCTTAACTTTCTCTGTTTTTATGAAATAAGGTGAAACACTTAACCTATTCCAGTCTTGAAAGGTTGTCTTTGTGTGGGAGTATTTTGATACAGTCTGCAAGTGTCCAATGGCTTTGTTGTGAGAGCTGGCTCTGACATGAAAAGAAGTCATGTCTTCCCCTGGGGGTATGCTGACAGCTATCAGCTTAGTAAGATGTGAGGCTGGAGATGGAGTGGCTAGAGCCAGAGTTAGGTATAAGCCAGGGTTTCTCCTCTGCTCAGTGGCCTTTAATTGGGAGCAAGGTTGGGTACCAAGTTACTGGAGAAGCACCCTAAGGGTGGGTTCCAAGCTGGTCTTCTACCTTCAAGTGTGTACTCTCCACTCTTCTAGCATTGACACCTTTATTCTAGAAGGGAGCAGTGCTGGAGCACATGGTGTGGGCCAAGTCACATGGCAGGACAGTACTGGCACACCAGTTCCTAAGTGCTCCAGATCTTCTGCCAGCACAAGCACTTGTAATGTCTCCCCTTGCCCAATTTAGTTCCCATTCCAGGTCCAAGCTGGCCTCCGTTCCCCCCACAACTGTGCACTCTCCTAAGCCATGGCAGCCTTTGTTGTAATGTGGAGTTTTGCCATGGAGTAAGAGGGGCCCAAGTGGGTGCTTGGCTCAGGCTGTGGCATGCACTGGAGTGGTCATAGGAAACCGGACAGAGACTCGGGCAGTTTAAATCTGCTTCCGTCACCTTGTTTTGGGGGCAAGCATGCATGTGTGTGCTCTTCATGGGCAGAGTCTAGGTTTCTTTCAGCCCCAAACTCAGTCCCACTGGGTTTTCCACTAGCTTAGGGGACTCCTTCTCCACGTGTTAGACTCCAGAGCTAGGGCACCCAACATGTGGTCCAACCAGCTACCTCCTCAGAGAGGATTTCTGAGCCTGTGTAATTCCTCTTCACTTTCTAGGGGAACAGGTCCCATCCTGAAATCTTCTCTTCCCTTCCAATCCAAATGTGTGAATCTTTCTTACAGCCTTCATTATATGAGTCTTTCTGCAGGTCACCAGATTGCTTTCACTGAGAATTGCTCCAATTGTAGAAGTATTTTTGATGTGTTCATCTGGGGGAGTTGAGCTCTGCATCCTCCTACTCTGCCATTTTGATCTCCTGTCTATGTTATATATATATTACCACAATAAAAAAAACTTAAGGGTCAGTGTTTATATTAAAATAACATCAAACAGAGACAAGGGGAAAATGGCGGAAGAGTAAGATGCGGAGATCACCTTATTCCCCACAGATAAACCAGAAATACATCTACACGTGGACCAACTCCTACAGAACACCTACTGAACGCTGGCAGAAGACCTCAGACCTTCCAAAAGGCAAGAAAGTTCCTGCATATCTGGGTAGGGCAAAAGAAAAAAGAATAAACAGAGACAAAAGGATAGGGATGGGACCTGCACCAGTGGGAGGGAGCTGTGAAGGCGGAAAGGTTTCCACACACTAGGAAGCACCTTCACGGGCAGAGACCGCGGGTGGTGGACGGGGGAGTTTCGGAGGTGTGGAAGAGAGCACAGCAACAGGGGAGCAGAGGGCAAAGTGGAGAGATTTCCACACAGAGGATTGATGCCGACCAGCACTCACCAGCCCAAGAGGCTTGTCTGTTCACCAGCTGGGGCAGGCGGGGCTGGGAGCTGAGGCTTGGACCTCGGTTGGAGCACAGGGAGAGGACTGGGTTTGGCGGCGTGAACACAGACTGCAGGGGGTTAGTGCATCACAGTTAGCCAGGAGGGAGTCCAGGGAAACGTCTGGACCTGCCAAAGAGGCAAGAGACATTTTCTTCCAGCTTTGTTTACTGGTGCACTAGGAGAGGGGATTAAGAGCCCTGCTTAAAGGAGCTCCAGAGACTGTCGTGAGCCGCGGCTAAAAGCACGGACCCCAGAGATGGGCATGAGAAGCTAAGGCTGCTGCTGCCGCCACCAAGAAGCCTGTGTGCGAGCACAGGTCACTATCCACATTCCTCTTCTGGGGAGCCTGCTCAGCCCACCACTGACGGAGTCCCGGGATCCAGGGACAACTTCCCCAGGAGAACGCATGGCACGCCTCAGGCTGGTGCAACGTCACGCTGGCCTCTGCTACCGCAGGCTCACCCCATACTCCATACCCCTCCCTCCCCTAGGCGTGAGTGAGCCAGAGTCACCGAAGCAGCTACTTCTTTAACCTCGTCCTGTCTGAGTGAAGAACAGACGCCCTCCAGTGACCTAAATGCAGAGGCGGGGCAAAATCCAAAGCTGAGGCCCGGGAGCTGTGAGAAAAAAGAAGAGAAAGGGAAATCCCACCCAGCAGCCACAGAAGCAGTGGATTAAAGCTCCACAATCAACTTCATGTACCCTGCATCTGTGGAACACATGAATAGACAACAAATCATCCCAAATTGAGACGGTGGACTTTGAGAGCAAGATTTATGATTTTTTCCACTTTTCCTCTTTTTGTGAGTGTGTATGTGTAAGCTTCTGTGTGAGATTTTGTCTGTATAGTTTTGCTCCCACTATTTGTCCTAGGGTTCTATCCGTCCTATTTTTTTTTTCTCTTTAAAAACAATATTATTTTTCTTAATAATTATGTTTTTATTTTAATAAATTTATTTTATCATTATTTTCTTTCTTTCATTCCTTCCTTCCCTCCTTACTTCCTTCTTTCCTTCCTCCTTCCCTTCCTCCCTCCCTCCCTCCTGCCCTCCTTCCATTTCTTCCTTCCTTTCTTTTTCTTTCTTTCTTTTTCTTTCTTTCTTTCTTTCTTTCTTTCTTTCTTTCTTTCTTTCTTTCTTTCTT
>NW_020837960.1:5634426-5999422 GCF_003676395.1 Aethalodelphis obliquidens
CTTTCTTTCTTTCTTTCTTTCTTTCTTTCTTTCTTTCTTTCTTTCTTATTTTTCTCCCTTTTATTCTGAGCCATGTGGATGAAAGGCTCTTGGTGTTCAGGCAGGAGTCAGTGCTGTGCCTCTGGGGTGGGAGAGCCAACTTCAGGACACTGGTCCACAAGAGACCTCCAAGCTCCACATAATATCAAATGGTTGAAATCTCCCAGGGATCTCCATCTCAACATCAACACCCAGCTTCACTCAATGACCAGCAAGCTACAGTGCTGGACACCCTATGCCAAACAACTAACAAGACAGGAACACACCCCCACCCATTAGCAGAGAGGCTGCCTAAATCATAATAAGTCCACAGACACCACAAGACATACCACCAGACGTGGATGTGTCCACCAGAAAGGCAATATCCAGCCTCATCCACCAGAACACAGGCACTACTCCCCTCCACCAGAAAGCCTACAAAACCAACTGAACCAACTTTAGTGAATGGAGAGAGACACCAAAAACAATGAGAATGATGAACTTGCACCCTTCAAAAAGGAGACCCCAAACAGTAAGATAAGCAATATGAGAAGACAGAAAAATACACAGCTGATGAAGGAGCAAGATAAAAACCCACCAGCCTAACAAATGAAGAGGAAATAGGCAGTCTACCTGAAAAAGAATTCAGAATAATGATAGTAAAGATGATCCAAACTCTTGGAAATAGAATAGAGAAAATGCAAGAAACATTTAACAAGGACCTAGAAGAACTAAAGATGAAACAAGCAATGATGAACAACACAATAAATTAAATTATAAATACTTAGAAGGGATCAATAGTAGAATAACTGAGGTAGAAGAATGGATAAGTGACCTGGAAGATAAAATAGTGGAAATAACTACTGCAGAGCAGAATAAAGAGAAAAGAATGAACAGAACTGAGGACAGTCTCAGAGACTTCTGGGACAATTTTAAACACACTAACATTTGAATTATAGGGGTTCCAGAAGAAGAGACAAAGAAAGGGACTGAGAACGCATTTGAAGAGATTATAGTTGAAAACATCCCTAATATGGGAAAAGAAATAGTCAATCAAGTCCAGGAAAAACAGAGTCCTATACAAGATAAATCCAAGGAGAAATAGATCAAGACACATATTAATCAAACTGTCAAAAATTAAATACAAAGAAAACATATTAAATGCAGCAAGGGAAAAACAACAAGTAACACAAGGGAATCCCCATAAGTTTAACAACTGATCTTTCAGCAGAAACACTGCAAGCCAGAGGGACTGGCAGGACATATATAAAGTGATGAAGGAGAAAAAACTGCAAACGAGGTTACTCTACCCAGCAAGGATCTCATTCAGATATGATGGAGAAATTAAAACTTTACAGACAAGCAAAAGCTGAAAGAGTTCAGCATCACCAAACCAGCTTTACAACAAATGCTAAAGGAACTTCTCTAGGTAAGAAACACAAGAGAAGGAAAAGACCTAAAATAACGAACAAAAAACAATTAGGAAAATGGGACTGGGAACATAAACATTGATAATTACCTTACATGTAAATGGACTAAATGCTGCCACCAAAAGACACAGATTGGCTGAATGGATACAAAAACAAGACCCATATATATGCTGTCTACAAGAGATGCACTTCAGACCGAGAGACACATACAGACTGAAAGTAAGGGGATGGAAAAAGATATTCCATGCAAATGGAAACCAAAAGAAAGCTGGAGTAGCAATTCTCATATCAGACACAATAGACTTTAAAATAAAAACTGTTAGAAGAGACAAAAAAGGAAACTACATTATGATCAAGGGATCAATAAAAGAAGAAGATATAACAATTGTAAATATATATGCACCCAACATAGGAGCACCTCAATACATAAGGCAAGTACTAACAGCTTTAAAAGGGGAAATTGACAGTAACACATTCATAGTAGGGGACTTTAACACCCCACGTTCACAAATGGACAGATCATCCAAAATGAAAATAAGTATGGAAACAGAAGCTTTAAATTATACATTAAATAAGATGGACTTAATTGATATTGATTGGACATTCCATCCAAAACAACAGAATACATATTTTTCTCAAGTGCTCATGGAACATTCTCAAGGATGGATCATATCACAGGTCACAAATCAAGCCTGGGTTAATTTAAGAAAATTGTAATTGTATCCAGTATCTTTTCTGACCACAATGTTATGAGACTAGATATCAATTACAGGCAAAGATCTGTAAAAAATTCAAACACCTGGAGGCTAAACAATACACTAGTTAATAATGATGTGATCACTGAAGATATCAAAGAGGAAATCAAAAAATACCTAGAAACAAATGACAAAGGAGACACGACAACCCAAAATTTATGGGATGCCGCAAAAGCAGTTCTAAGAGGGAAGTTTATAGCATTATAATCCTACCTTAAGAAACAGGAAACAAGTCGAATAAAGAACCTAACATTGTACCAAAAGCAATTAGAGAAAGAAGAACCAAAAAACCCCAAATTTAGCAGAAGGAAAGAAATCATAATGATCAGATCAGAAATAAATGAAAAAGAAATGAAGGAAATGAATGCAAAGATCAAAAAAATAAAGCTGATTCTTTGAGAAGCTAAACAAAATTGATAAACCATTAGCCATATTCATCAAGAAAAAAATGGAAAAGACTCAAATCAATAGAATTAGAAATGAAAAAATAGAAGTAACAATTGACACTGCAGAAATACAAACGATCATGAGAGATTACTAAAAGAAACTCTATGCCAATAAAATGGACAACCTGGAAGAAATGTACAAATTCTTAGAAATGCACTACTGCCAAGACTGAATCAGGAAGAAATAGAAAATATGAACAGACAAATCACAAGCACTGATATTGAAACTGTGATTGAAAAATCTTCCAACAAACAAAAGCCCAGGACCAGATGGATTCACAGGCGAATTCTATCAAACATTTAGAGAAGAGCTAACACCTATCTTTCTCAAACTCGTCCAAAATATAGCAGAGGGAGGAACACTCCCAAACTCATTCTACAAGGCCACTATCACCTTGATACCAAAACCAGACAAGTATGTGACAAAGAAAGAAAACTATAGGCAAATATCACTGATGAACATAGATGCAAAAATCCTCAACAAAATGCGGGAAAACAGAATCCAACAGCACATTAAGAGGATCATACACCATGATCAAGTGGGGTTTCTTCTGGGAATGCAAATATTCTTCAATATACACATATCAATCAACGTGATACACCATATTAACAAATTGAAGGAGAAAAAACAAATGATCATCTGAATAGATGAAGAGAAAGATTTCGAAAAAATTCAACATACATTTATGATAAAAACCCTGCAGAAAGTAGGCATACAGGGAACTTTCCTCAACATAATAAGGCCATATATGACAAACCCACAGCCAACATTGTCCTCAATGGTGAAAAACTGAAAGCATTTCCACTAAGATCAGGAACAAGACAAGGTTGCACACTCTCACCATTCTTATTCAACATAGTTTTGAAAGTTCTACCCACAGCAATCAGAGAGGAAAAAGAAATAAAAGGAATCCAAATCGGAAAAGAAGAAGTAAAGCTGTCACTATTTTCAGATGACATGATACTATACATAGAGAATCCTAAAGATGCTACCAGAAAACTACTAGAGCTAATCAATGAATTTGGTAAAGCAGCAGGATACAAAATTTGTGCACAGAAATCTCTGGTATTCCTATACACTAATGATGAAAAATCTGGAATCAAAATCAAGGAAACACACTCATTTTCCACTTCAACAAAAAGAATAAAATATCTAGGAATAAACCTACCTAAGGAGACAAAAGACCTGTTTGCAGAAAAATATAAGACAATGATGAAAGAAATTAAAGATGATACAAATAGATGGAGAAATATACTATGTTCTTGGATTGGAAGAATCAACATTATGAAAATGACTCTACTACCCAAAGCAATCTACAGATTCAATGCAATCCCTATCAAACTACCACTGGCGTTTTTCACAGAACTAGAATAAAAAAATTCACAATTTGTATGAAAACAAAAAAAGAACGTAAATAGCCAAAACAATCTTGAGAACAAAAAAACGGAGCTGTAGGAATCAGGCTCCCTGACTTCAGACTGTACTACAAAGCTACAGTAATCAAGACAGTATGGTACTGGCACAAAAACAGAAAGATAGATCAATGGAACAGGATAGAAAGCCCAGAGATAAACCAAGGCACATATGGTCACCTTATCTTTGATAAATGAGGCAGGAATGTACAGTGGAGAAAGCACAGCCTCTTCAATAAGTGGTGCTGGGAAAACTGGACAGGTACATGTAAAAGTATGAGAGTAGATCACTCTCTAACACCATACACTAAAATAAGCTCAAAATGGATTAAAGACCTAAATGTAAGGCCAGAAACTATCAAACTCTTAGAGGAAAACATAGGTAGAACACTCTATGACATAAATCACAGAAAGATCCATTTTGACCCACCTCCTAGAGAAATGGAAATAAAAAACAAAATAAACAAATGTGACATAATGAAACTTCAAAGCTTTGGCACAGCAAAGGAAACCATAAAGAAGACCAAAAGACAACCCTCAGAATGGGAGAAAATATTTGCAAATGAGGCAACTGACAACAGATTAATCTACAAAATTTATAAGCAGCTCATGCAGCTCAATAACAAAAAGAAAACAAACAACCCAATCCAAAAATGGGCAGAAGACCTAAATAGACATTTCTCCAAAGAACATATACAGACTGCCAAAAAACACATGAAAGAACGCTCAACATTGTTAATCATTAGAGAAATGCAAATCAAAACTACAATGAGATATCATCTCACACCAGTCAGAATGGCCATCATCAAAATATCTAGAAACAATAAGTGCTGGAGAGGGTGTGGATAGAAGGGAACACTCTTGCACTGCTGGTGGGAATGTGACTTGGTACAGCCACTATGGAGAATAGTATGGAGGTTCCTTAAAGAACTACAAATAGAACTACCATATGATCCAGCAATCCCACTACTGGGCATATACCCTGAGAAAACCATAATTCAAAAAGAGTCATGTACCAAAATGTTCATTGTAGCTCTATTTACAATAGCCAGGACATGGAAACAACCTAAGTGTCCATCAACAGATGAATGGATAAAGAAGATGTGGCACATATATACAATGGAATATTACTCAGCCATAAAAAGAAATGAAACTGAGTTATTTGTGGTGATGTTGATGGACCTCAAGTCTGTCATACAGAGTGAAGTAAGTCAGATAGAGAAAAACAAATATCGTGTGCTAACACATATATATGGAATTTAAGGAAAAAAAATGTCTTGAAGAACCTAGGGGTAAAACAGGAATAAAGACCAGACCTACTAGACAGTGGACTTGAGGATATGGGGAGGGGGAAGGGTAAGCTGTGGCAAAGTGAGAGAGTGGCATGGACATATATACACTACCAAACATAAAACAGATAGCTATTGGGAAGCAGCCCAATAGTACAGGCAGACCAGCTCGGTGCTTTGTGACCACCTAGAGGGATAAGATAAGGAGGGTGGGAGGGAGGGAGATGCAAGAGGGAAGAGATATGGGAACATATGTATATGTATAACTGATTCACTTTGTTATAAAGCAGAAACTAACACACCATTGTAAAGCAATTATAGTCCAATAAAGATGTAAATAAATAAATAACATCAGACAAGAAATAATGTAACATCTGAATGTGGAATTAAAATATAATTTTAATGGGTTGTTTTTCAATGAATTTTTTTGCTTCATGAAAAAAAATAAAGTTTTAAATATGTACTTCCCCCCACCTTGAAAGTTTTCTTAATGGAAAAGAATACAAATTGCTTTTTTATTATTTAATTGTCTAAGAAGTGTCAAATTCTAAGCAGATTTTAAAATAGTAATTAAAATGATTTTACTTATTGTGATTTATATTCCTAGCCACAAAGCTTACCCATTCTTTTTTGTAATCTGAATAAACAAGACCTTTTAGTATATACTAAAATATCATAAGACACTGTGATCAACAAAAATATTTTATCTTGAACACTAAGTGTATTAAATAGGGTGTAAAATTGTGAATCATATTCATACAGCTTGAAATCAATTTTCCTTTCTTCAGCTTTCATGTAAGTCAATTTGTATAGCATTTATCCTGTTTTTTTGTTTTGTTTTTTTTCTTTTGTGGTACACAGGCCTCTCACTCTTGTGACCTCTGCTGTTGCAGAGTACAGGCTCCGGACGTGCAGGCTCAGCAGCCATGGCTCACGGGCCCAGCCACTGCGCGGCATGTGGTATCTTCCTGGACTGGGGCATGAACCCGTGTCCCCTGCATCGGCAGGCGGACTCTCAACCACTGCGCCATCAGGGAAGCCCAGCATTTATCCTTAAATGAGATTAATGTGAGTGAAAATATTTTTTCCTTAGAGTAGTTGTACAATATATTTTGATTTTTTTTCCTTAAAGCTTCTCCTTTACTTGGATTTATAGAAACAAAGAGTCAATATGTATTTAAATTATCCCCTTTCCTATTATACTTTTGAAGACTCTCTGATTTTGGAGAGATTTTTGCTTGAAGAAAAGGGTACAAGAGTTGAGAAGAGGAAATAACAGTTCTAGTTATCTGTGGTGCAGAAGTGTTAGCTCCTCAGTCAGAAGATTGGTACCTTAGAAACATATAAATGTCAGCAGGGTTCTATACTGATTAACTGGCATGACACTAGTTTGTCATTGTTTCATATTCAGGTTTAATACATGAGTTTACACCCCGGTATATAATTTCATAGATCTAATTTACAATGAGCATATACACTTAAATATTTTCACTCTAAATTTATATTGTATATTTGATTTAAAAATTTGGTAAATATAAATCTTAGGAATATTGCATTTATTTCCTTAAATAGTGCTGTTTATTGTCCTGCCAGTTGGTAAACTCATTGTACTGGAGAACAAAGTTGTAATTGAGACTCATTATCTTGTCTTCATTATTGGAGAACAAGTTTTACTGTGTTTGTTCAAAAAAGGGATGCAGACTTAGCACAGATCACCCATTTCTATTCAACAGGACCATTTGCTGAAATAAACGCTTCTCTGTTCACTGTTGCTTTCATTGAGACCACTAAGGTTTACTTTTTCTAAAGTTCCACTGCTGTCTATAAGTTGATTTTGTACATTAGTTGTTCTGAAAACACATGTTGAAGAAAAGTTGACATTTAACCAAAGATACTTTCTTTGCAGAGTTTAGCTTCACTACAAAGCCTGTTGTACACAAGTCGTGGCTATTTCTGGATCATTTTATAGATTCTGGAATGGTAGGGTTGCTGCTCTTGGGAAATAGTTTTCAAGTAGTGTTTTGCAGTCAGATGTACTCCATAATGTTCCGAATATTCAGTCGATAATTGTGCATTTTTTGAATAAGACCTTTATATATTAATAGGAATAGGCTTGTTATTGGGATTGTAGAAAACAAGGTGCAGACATCTATACCAATGTTTAGGAGGAAATGCTTGCAGCATTCTAATAAAACCTCTAGGACTGCCATGATAGTTAAGCAGTATGCTCTAAAATTGAAAGGCATTATTAAAAGACCTAGCAAAATAATGACATAAAATAAGAATTTTACAGATATTCATTCTTCTGTTTGCCCTTGTAGCAACACTATCTCCCAGAAAGTCAGATAAGAAACCTCAGTTATTTTTTACTCCTATTTCTCCTCTTTTCCCTTTCTCTACCATATTCAATAAATTGCTCAATCATTTGTGTCTTTGTGTAAAATATCCTTCTAGCATCCTCTTCTTTCATTCTATTCTGAACACCACTGTTTTAATACATACCTTTAGCATTTAACACTTGGACCATTTTATCCTCTCCTCAGTATTCTTTGCTTTCAAATTCTTGTCCTCAATCTATTCTTTATCCTTGTAAAATAGTTAATATTATAGTATAAAAAATATCATTATCCTTCCTAGTTGAAAAATAAAGTTGTCTCCCTCTAGTCGTTACAAAATAAAATACAATGTTCTTAGCATAACCTGAAGCATTATAATTTTTTAAAATATCTTTATACTTGACTGATAGTTTGGAGGGATATAGAATTCTTGATTGGAACTAATTTTATCTCAGAGTTCTTTTTTTAATATAAATTTATTTATTTATTTATTTATTGGCTGTGTTGGGTCTTCATTGCTGTGCATGGGCTTTCTCTAGTTGCAGCGAGCAGGAGCTACTCTTCATTGTAATAAGTGGGCTTCTCATTGTTGTGACTTCTTTTATTGTGGAGCATGGTTTCTAGGTGTTCAGGCTTCAGTAGTTGTGACATGTGGGCTCTAGAGTGCAGGCTCAGTAGTTGTGGTGCATGGGCTTAGTTGCTCCATGACATGTGGGATCTTCTGGACCAGGGCTTGAACCCATGTCCCCTGCACTGGCAGACAGATTGTTAACCACTGCACCATCAGGGGAGTCCCTGAAGCATTATAACTAATGTGACTAAAGACTACTTCTTGGCCCACCTCTCATTCCACATCCCATGGGTAACTTAAATTCCAGTCACAACTTTTCTGCTCTTTTAATTTTCTTTCAGCTTGGAATAGCTTTTATCCCAGAATTGTGAAATCCTAGTGTGTGGCACTCAGATCAAATAGTCCATCTTTCTAATCTTCAGCCTAGCAGTCCAATTTTCCCTTTGTCTAATAGATTGATTCTATTTTTATTTTCTCATAAGATATATAGATATTTTGTTATTTAAAAACTGATGATCTAATTGATTTGCCCAGTACTTCCATAAAATAGAAGTACATATAAATTTTGTTAAATAACTATTGAATAATAGCATTATTATTATTCTAAATCAGTAATGAAAACAATTTTATTAATAATAACTGATCTGTGTAATATGTGTTATATTATAGAAGATATTTAAGCATTTCATACATTAGTTTATTCAGTCATTACAACAACATTAGGATAATATTATTGTCCCTGTTTTTCAGATGTGAAAAACTGGAAACAAAGTTTAAACACTTTACTGAAGTCTCAGATAAAGTGCCAGAGTTATATTTGAACCTGGACATTTACACTCTAGAAACCAGAGTCACAATTACTACTGTTACTACAAGATAGGTAATTTTTAAAATTTCTTGTTTTCCCAACAACATATATCTATTTATTTTTCATAATTGGGGACTAACACTTTATTTTATTTTTTGAATTTTTTAAGATGAGGTACCACCTTCTTTATTTTAAATTGTCCAGAATTATTGAAGAATATTTTCTGTTATCATAAATCCTCCTTACAATAAAATTTTTTGGCTTTGTCTATAATTGAAAACTGTTTTATAATGCTACACTAAATTCCCTATTTTGGGGAGTCCTAGTGCTCAAATATTTTTAATCTAGTCAGTTAAGATCTAAAGAAGTGAACACTGACATTTGCTTTGGAATAGATCTTATAACATTCAAACACTGATGAGTTTCAGAAGAACAACATTGCCAACATTTAAATAAAGAGAATCACTCATTGCCCATATGCTGGGAGCTCAGCTGAACTGGGAGACAGAGCTGAACTGCCAGGCTTCAGAGCAGCCAATTAAAGCAGCAAGCCACAAAAGAAAGAGATAGGCCTTTAATCACTTACCGCTATAGCCTAAGCAAGAGTCTAAGAGCTGAGAAAGTGCTGAGTCTCCCCACATTCCATGTTCCTGCATAGAATGGTGGACAGTGGAGGGTCAGGTGGATCATCACAGATGTGGGAGTCATCTTGTGGTTGAGGGAGACTTAAAAGGATCAGGCAGTTTTACGGACTTTAGGATAAATGGGAAGTGTGAGGAGGGGGAAGCTAAGAGTGGAAAAGTACTGGTGCTGAGTAAGAGGAGGAGAACAGTATCCATGTTTTCTCTTTTCTCCCCCAAAAGGAGAACTTGGGCAGAGGTGCTTAAAAAAGACCTCTGGGTGGAAAAGTAAAGAAGAAATGAAAAGAAAAGAAAATATAATAAAGGAAAAGAAAAGAAAAAAGATCTCTGCACAAAGCCTCAAATAAAGAGACATAGGAATGAAGGCACCAGGGCTGGGAGTGTAGGAAGCATGACCAACCAGTGGGCCCTGAGTCCTTGACTGCAATGTGCGGGTGGTGCAACGAATCTGTTGTGGGGGAGGCTGCTTTCCCCTCGAAGTCTGGCAGGCAAAGACTTTCTAACTGCCTACAGTTAGACCTGAAAAATCACATGTAGGAATTAACCAGGAGCTGGATCCCTCATGGTAGTAAGGACAGTAATAATAGCATAAACTCATGCATTACTCATCATATTCCAGGTATTGCCTTAAGCATTTCAATTATATTAACTCCTTTAGTCCTTTTTACAACTCTTCAAATGTGTTATTGTTAATACACTATTACTAATGAGGAAACTAAAAAATTATGAAGAAAAGTAACTTGCTCAATCAAGGTCACACAGCTAGCAAATAGAGGCACTTAGGGATCAGACTTGAAACTTCTACATAGTTTCCTATAAGTGTAACCATTCAGCAGAATCTATTCAACTAAGAGAAACCTGAATGGTGAAAGAAATTTAAAAAATAAACCAGTAGGCGGATTAGAGGAAGATGGGAGAAGAGTAAGACACGGAGATCACCTTCCTCCCAACAAATACATCAGAAATACATCTACACGTGGAACAATTCCTACAGAACACCTACTGAATGCTGGCAGAAGACCTCAGACCTCCCAAAAAGCAAGAAACTCCCCACGTACCTGGGTAGAGCAAAAGAAAAGAAGAATAAACAAAGACAAAAGAATAAGGATGGGACCTGCACCAGTGGGAGGGAACTGTGAAGGACGAAAGGTTTCCACACACTAGAAGCCCCTTCGAGGGCAGAGACTGCGGGTGGCGGAGGGGGGAAGCTTCGGAGCCGCAGAGGAGAGCACAGACACAGGGGTGTGGAGGGCAAAGCGGAGAGATTCCCGCACAGAGGATTGGTGCTGACTGGCACTCACTAGCCCGAGAAGCTTGTCTGCTCACCCGCTGGGGCGAGTGGAGCTAGGAGCTGAGACTCTGGCTTCGGTCGGAGAGCAGGGAGAGGACTGGCAGCATGAACACAGCCTGAAGGGGTTAGTGCACCACGGCTAGCTGGGAGGGAGTCTGGGAAAAAGTCTGGACCTGCCGAAGAGGCAAGAGACTTTTTCTTCCCTCTTTGTTTCCTGGTGCCGGAGGAGAGGGGATTAAGAGCCCTTCTTAAAGGAGCTCCAGAGATGAGCATGATTCATGGCTAACAGTGTGGACCCCAGAGACGGGCATGAGACGCTAAGGCTGCTGCTGCCGCCACCAAGAAGCCTGTGTGCGAGCACAGGTCACTATCCACACCCCCTTTCTGGGGAGCCTGTGCAGCCCACCACTGCCAGGGTCCAGGGATCCAGGGACAACTTCCCCTGGAGTACGCACGGTGTGCTTCAGGCTACTGCAATGTCACACTGGCCTCTGCTGCCACAAGTTCACCCTGCATTGTGACACTCCGTCTCTCTGGCCTGAGTGAGCCAGTGCCCCCAAATCAGCGGCTCCATTAACCCCGTGCTATCTGAGTGAAGAACAGATGCCCTCGGCGACCTACATGCAGAGGAGGGGCCAAATCCAAAGTTGAGCCCAGGGGCCTGTGTGAACAAAGAAGGGAAAGGGATATCTCTCCCAGCAGCCTCAGGAGCAGCGGATTAAATCTCCACAACTAGATGTACCCTGCATCTGTGGAATACCTGAATAGACAACGAATCATCCCAAATTGAGGAAGTGGACATTGAGAGCAAGATTTATTATTTTCTCCCCCATTTTCCTGTTTTTGTGAGTGTGTATGTGTATGTTTCTGTGTGAGATTTTGTCTGTATAGCTTCACTTTCACCTTTTGTCCTAGGGTTCTATCTGTCCGTTTTTTGTTTGTTGTTTTCTTTTCTTTTTTTTTTTTTACTTTTTAAAAAAAATTTTTCTTAATAATTATTTTTTTATTTTAATAACATTATTTTATTTTATCCTCTTTCTTACTCTCTTTCTACTTTTTCTCCCTTTTATTCTGAGCTGTGTGGATGAAAGTCTCTTGGTGGTGCATCCCAGAGTCAGTGCTGTGCCTCTGAGATGGGAGAGCCAACTTCAGGACACTGATGCACAAGACACCTCCAAGCTCCATATAATACCAAATGGTGAAAATCTCCCAGAGATCTCCATCTCAACAACAACACCAAGCTTCACTCACTGACCAACAAGCTACAGTGCTGGACATCCTATGCCAAACAACTAGCAAGACAGGAACATACCACCACTCATTATCAGAGAGGCTGCCTAAAATCATAATAAGTCCACAGACACCCCAAAACACACCAACAGATGTGACCCTGCCCACCAGAAAGACAAGATCCAGGCTCATCCACGAGAACACAAGCACTAGTCCCCTCCACCAGAAAGCCTACAAAACCCACTGAACTAACATTAGCGACTGGGCACAGACACCAAAAACAATGGGAACTACGAACCTGAAGCCTGCAAAGAGGAGACCACAAACTCAGTAAGATAAGCAAAATGAGAAGACAGAAAAAAACACAGCAGATGAAGGAGCAAGATAAAAATCCACCAGACCTAACAAATGAAGAGGAAATAGCAGTCAATCTGAAAAAGAATTCAGAATAATGATAGTAAAGATGATCCAAACTCTTGGAAATAGAATAGAGAAAATGCAAGAAACATTTAACATGGACCTAGAGGAACTAAAGATGAAACAAACAAAGATGAACAACACAATAAATGAAATTAAAATTACTCTAGAAGGGATCAATAGCAGAATAACTGAGGCAGAAGAACGGATAAGTGACCTGGAAGATAAAATAGTGGAAATAACTACTGCAGAGCAGAATAAAGAAAAAAGAATGAAAAGAACTGAGGACAGTCTCAGAGACCTCTGGGACAACATTAAATGCACCAACATTCGAATTATAGGGGTTGCAGAAGAAGAAGAGAAAAAGAAAGGGACTGAGAAAATATTTGAAGAGATTATAGTTGAAAACTTCCCTAATATGGGAAAGGAAATAGTTAATCAAGTCCAGAAAGCACAGAGAGTCCCATACAGGATACATCCAAGGAGGAACATGTGAAGACACATATTAATCAAACTGTCAAAAATCAAATACAAAGAAAACATATTAAAAGCAGCAAGGGAAAAACAACAAATAAAACACAAGGGAATCCCCATAAGGTTAACAGCTGAGCTTTCAGCAGAAACACTGTAAGCCAGAAAGGACTGGCAGGGCATATTTAAAGTGACGAAGGAGAAAAACCTACAACCAAGATTACTCTACCCAGCAGGGATCTCATTTAGATTTGATGCAGAAATAAAAAGCTTTACAGACAAGCAAAAGCTGAGAGAGTTCAGCACCACCAAACCAGCTTTACAACAAATGCTAAAGGATCTTCTCTAGGCAAGAAACACAAGAGAAGGAAAAGACCTACAATAACAAACCCAAAACAATTTAGAAAATGGGAATAGGAACATACATATCAATAATTACCTTAAATGTAAAAGGATTAAATGCTCCCTGCCAAAGACACAGACTGGCTGAATGGATACAAAAAAATAGACCAATATACAAGCTGTCTACAAGAGACCGACTTCAACCTAGAAACACCTACAGACTGCAAGTGAGGGGATGGAAAAATATATTCCATGCAAATGGAAACCAAAAGAAAGCTGGAGTAGCAATTCTCATATCAGACACAATAGACTTTAAAATAAACACTAATAGAAGAGACAAAGAAGGACACTACATAATGATCAAGGGATTTATCCAAGAAAAGATATAAAAATTGTAAATATTTATGCACCCAACATAGGAGCACCACAATAGATAAGGCAAATACTCACAGCCATAAAAGGGGAAATCAACAGTAACACAATCATACTAGGGGACTTTAACACCCCACTTTCACCAAAGGACAGATGATCCAAAATGAAAATAAATAAGGAAACACAAGCTTTAAACGATACATTAAACAAGTTGGACTTAAGTGAAATTTATAGGACATTCCATCCAAAAACAACAGAATACATTTTCTTCTCAAGTGCTCATGGAACATTCCCCAGGAGAGATCATATCTTGGGTCACAAATCAAGCCTTGGTAAATTTACGAAAATTGAAATTGTATCAAGTATCTTTTCCGACCACAACACTATGAGACTAGATATTAATTACAGGAAAAGATCTGTAAAAAATACAAACACATGGAGGCTAAATAATACACTACCTAATAACAAAGTCATCACTGAAGAAATCAAAGTGGAAATCAAAACTTACCTAGAAACAAATGACAATGGAGACATGAAGACCCAAAACCTATGGGATGGAGGAAAAGCAGTTCTAAGAGGGAAGTTTATAGCAATACAATCCTACCTTAAGAAACAGGAAACATCTCGAATAAACAACCTAACCTTACACCTAAAGCAATTAGAGAAAGTAGAAAAAAAATCCCAAACTTAGCAGAAGGAAAGAAACTATAAAGATCAGATCAGAAATAAATGAAAAAGAAATGAAGGAAATGATAGCATAGATCAATAAAACTAAGAGGTGGTTCTTTGAGAAGATAAACAAAATTGATAAACCATTAGCCAGACACATCAACAAAAAAAGAGAGAAGACTCAAATCAATAGAATTAGAAATGAAAAAGCAGAAGTAACAACTGACACTACAGAAATACAAAAGATCATGAGAGATTACTATGAGCAACACTATGCCAATAAAATAGACAACCTGGAAGAAATGGACAAATTCTTAGAAATGCACAACCTGCCAAGACTGAATCAGGAAGGAATAGAATATATGAATAGACCAATTACAAGTACTGAAATTGAAACAGTGATTGAAAATCTTCCAACAAACAAAAGCCTAGGACCAGATGGCTTCACAGGCAAATTCTAGCAAACATTTAGAGAAGAGCTAACACCTATCCTTCTCAAACTCTTCCAAAATATAGCAGAGGGAAGAACACTCCCAAACTCATTCTACGAGGCCACCATCACCCTGATACCAAAACCGGACAAGGATTTCACAAAGAAAGAAAACTACAGGTCAATATCACTGATGAACATAGATGCAAAAATCCTCAACAAAAAACTGGCAAACAGAATCCAAAAGCACATTAAGAGGATCATACACCATGATCAAGTGGGGTTTATTCCAGGAATGCAAGACTTCTTCAATATATGCAAATCAATCAATGTGATAAACCATATTTAAAAAATTGAATGATAAAAAGTATATGGTCATCTCAATAGACAAAGAGAAAACTTTTGACAAAATTCAGCACCCATTTGTGATAAAAACCCTCCAGAATGTAGGCATAGAGGGAAATTTCCTCAACATAATAAAGGCCATATATGACACACCCACAGCCAACATCATCCTCATTGAAGAAAAACTGAAAGCATTTCGATTAAGATGAGGAACAAGACAAGGTGGCCACTCTCACCACTCTTATTCAACGTAGATTTGGAAGTTTTAGCCACAGCAATCAGAGAAGAAAAGGAAATAAAAGGAATCCAAATCAGAAAAGAGAAATAAAACTGTCACTGTTTGCAGATGAAAAGTCTGAAAGTGAAATCGAGAAAACACTCCCATTTACCATTGCAACAAAAAGAATAAATATCTAGGAATAAACCTACCTAAGGAGACAAAAGACCTTTATGCAGAAAATTATATGACACTGATGAAAGAAATTAAAGATGATACATATAGGTGGAGATATATATCACGTTCTTGGATTGGATGTATCAACATTGTGAAAATGACTCTACTACCCAGAGCAATCTACAGATTCAGTGTAATCCCTATCAAACTACCACTGGCATTTTTCACAGAAATTGAACAAAAATTTTCACAACGAAAATGAAAAACGAAGCTGGAAGAATCCGGCTCCCTCACTTCAGACTATCCTACAAAGCTACAGTTATCAAGACCATATGGCGCTGGCACCAAAACAGAAAGATAGATCAATGGAACAGGATAGAAAGCCCAGAGATAAACCCACACAAATATGGTCACCTTATCTTTTATAAAGGAGGCAGGAATGTACAGTGGAGAAAGGACAGCCTCTTCAATAAGTGGTGCTGGGAAAACTGGTACATGTAAAAGAATGAGATTAGAACACTCCCTAACACCATACACAAAAATAAGCTCAAAATGGATTAAAGACCTAAATGTAAGGCCAGAAACTATCAAACTCTTAGAGGAAAACATAGGCAGAACACTCTATGACATAAATCACAGAGAGATCCGTTTTGATCCACCTCCTAGACAAATGGAAATAAAAACAAAAATAAACAAATGGGACCTGATGAAACTTCAAAGCTTTTGCACAGCAAAGGAGACCATAAACAAGATCAAAAGACAACCCTCAGAATGGGAGAAAATATTTGCAAATGAAACAACTGACAAAGGATTAATCTCCAAAATATACAAGGAGCACATGCAGCTCCATAACAAAAAAAACCCAAACAACTCAATCCAAAAATGGGCAGAAGACCTAAATAGACATTTCTCCAAAGTACCTATACAGACTGCCAACAAACACATGAAAGAATGCTCAGCATCATTAATCATTAGAGAAATGCAAATCAAAACTCCAATGAGATATCAGCTCACACCGGTGAGAATGGCCATCATCAAAAAATCTAGAAACACTAAATGCTGGAGAGGGTGTGGAGAAAATGGAACACTCTGGCACTGCTGGTGGGAATGTGAATTGGTACAGCCACTATGGTGAACAGTCTGGAAGTTCCTTAAAATACTACAAATAGAACTACCATATGACAGAGCAATCCCACTGCTGGGCATATATCCTGGGAAAATCATAATTCAGAAAGAGTCATGTACCAAAATGTTCATTGCAGCTCTATTTACAATAGCCAGGAGATGGAAACAACCTAATTGTCCATCATTGGATGAATGGGTAAAGAAGATGTGGCACATATATACAGTGGAATATTACTCAGCCATAGTAAAAAAAACGAAATTGAGTTTTTTGTAGTGAGGTGGATGGACCTAGAGTCTGTCATACAGAGTGACGTAAGTCAGAAAGAGAAAGACAAATACTGTATGCTAACACAAATTTATGGAATCTAAGAAAAAAATGTCATGAAGAACCTAGGGGTAAGACAGGAATAAAGACAAAGTCTTACTAGAGAATGGACTTGAGGGTATGGGGTGAGGGAACGGTAAGCTGTGACAAAGTGAGAGAGTGGCATGGACATATATATATACTACCAAACGTAAAATAGATAGCTAGTGAGAAGCAGCCGCATAGTACAGGGAGATCGACTCGGTGCTTTGTGACCACCTAGAGCAGTGGGATAGGGAGGGTGGGAGGGAGGGAAACACAAGAGAGAAGAGATATGGGAACATATGTATATGTATAACTGATTCACTTTGTTATAAAGTAGAAACTAACACACCACTGTAAAACAATTATACTCCAATAAATATGTAAAATAATATAAAAAATAAATAAACCAGTGGGTCTTCAAAGCATTATATTTCTTTCAATCTAATCAAACTTTACAACCATAGATACACAAGAAAAGGACACATATCAAAAATTGTATATGATAAATTTGGGCAAGATGAATGCATAACTTTTTACTTTTATAAGATTCTTCTAGTTAAGTGATATAATTTTCTGATACAATAACTGATAAAATTTTCTAAATAATAGCCAAGTGTTTTCCTTAGTGAAATGTATCTCCATCCATGTTTTTGTCATATTGGGGATACTAGTTTTTTACCTTGATCAAGACTTATTGAATGTGGCAGTATTGGGCATACTCTCCGGACCAGAAATCCATTTAAGCTGAATGGCAGATATCAAAGTCAAAGGTAGCAAATATTTTACTCAGAATAGCAGATACTATAGGAAAGTGGCACATATATATGTCAAGTGTCAGGCTGAATGGAGTATAAACCAAAGGATAATATAAAAAAGAAATACTATTTTTTTTTCAAATCTGGAGGTCAGGCCAGAATTCTGGAGAAAAACATAGCAAAATGAGTAAGAAAAAGTTTCATCCACCCTCCCTCCCCTCAAGAAACATGTGGGTCATAATCCAAAAAAATATACTATGAATATCTGGAGCTTGGAGAATATAAGTGAAGGAAACCAATGTCAGGGGCACAGCTTCCAGCTAGCTGGTTTGGAGTGTGGAGATGGCCAGAAAGAATGGCCTTGATATTGTATCAATTTCTTCAAAGATAAGAAAGAGCTTCTTACATATTCCTTATACAGGAACAAAGCTAATGGAAGACTGAGATAATTTTCTCATAACAAAGTGAAATTACATATAGCATTATGTAAGGTGACATTCCTTTCCTCACAAATATAACATTGGATTTTCTTCATCAATGTGAAAATATATTTATGTGTTAACTGGATTTTATTGCCTTAAGATACTTAGAGAATTATAATATGCATCTCCCAGGTAAGGAATTCAAATCAGAAAAAAAATATTATGTATGTGTATACACACACAGAAGCATAAATGTATTTTTCTAATTTTACATAGATTGTTGATAGTAATATCACACTTTAAACACAAGATTCTGAATATTTATTTCTTTATTTTAAGGAATGAGGTAATAAGGAAATGGAAGTAACATTTATTAAGCATCTGTTATGAACTGGTCATTATATAAGTTGCTTGGTGTATGTTTCCTTGTTTAATTCTCCCCGAAAAAAACAGTAAGACCTGAAACCAGTATTACTCCCTGAACTTATTACTTCCTAAACTTAAGAGCCGTTATTCACTCTAACCATGTGTTATGTAATACTGAGATCAAGAAAAATTAACTTAGCTACATGCTTCAAGAAATACTTGTGGCAAATGAGACTGCAAACCAATAAACACACTACTTATGAATATTAATCTCTTTCTCATCAAGACACACTTCAAGTTGCTTGTCATACTATGGCCATCAATCTAAAATTATTATGTCGTGAATTCTGGCCAACCTCTACTACCTCCTCTCCTTGTAAGATCCGTCTTAAAAGTAACAAGTCCAGGCCCCAAAACTCTATAAATATAAGCATCTAATTTCTTAGATTGAGACCGTACCAAATTTTGGTCAAAATGGTGCTTACTCTAACTGAGTAGTGTTAATAATTTAGTTTTGCCTGATCAACATATTTTAATGATGGTATTTGGGGAGTCCAGTATTAAGCCATGAGATGATTTAGTTTATTTTAATTAGGGAATCTATGGTTCCAAAAACTTTAATGTACTTGCTTAGGGTCACAGCTATAGTGAGTTGAAAAGCCTGTGTTGAAACTAAGGTCTTTTCATTTTCCAATGGCTATCGCCTTTGCATAACTTGAAATTGGCTTTGTGTAGAAACATTTCAACATTTGCTTTTTCCTGGTACGAGTTCTATCATTTTTCTAAGATAGATTTTTTTTAAATTTCTGAGAGTTTAACACATTTAAGCTTTTGTAATATAGATTTTTTTAATGACCTTTGGATAGGTAGAACTATTAAGCTACATATTCAGATGTAATATTTGAACAGAAGATAACTGAACCAAACAAACAAAAAAAAGGAATTAAAAAAAAAAGATAGATGTATTAAACAAGAATAATGATCTCAATATTTTGATATCTACAGAAGATAACTTTGGCTTTACTGTGTGTCTTGTTCAACACTCTATTTTAAAAACACAATTTGTATCATGAAAATTAGTGTCATATTTAGACATCTGATGACATTAGCTGACCTCAGTTTTAAGTTGAGAGATCAGAATAACCTTTTAACTGAAGCTTAAAGCATTCATACAAAGACTCTGAATAACTTCAATTTGTTTTTGAACACAACGTTTGCAAAAAGAACACAAAAATGTTCCCAGGCTCCCTTTCTATCCCTTTGTCAGGGATGAATGACTTAAAGATAACAACATCACAAGCCTCAGAAGTATCCTTTAACTGAGTGGTGGATAAAACCACTAAAAATCTTCTGCTCAATTTTTATGTGAAGTATGCAGAACTTCCACTGATTTCAGGGAATAAATGCATTATTTAAAGGTTAATTTTACCAAAAAGGTGACTAAGAGATGGAGCAGATTCAAACGGATACATAGGATTCTTCTCCTTTTACCTATGAAAATGTAATGTTTCCCTTGATTTTCAGATTTCAGTCAACTCAAAAGACTATTTAATATAAAAGAAATGCCACTATTGAAATATATTAATGATAAATTATATAAAATTAGACAATAACATATTCAGCATTCTGTATCTATAAGTATTAAGATTTATGTAAGTTAAATGTTTTCTCTAATAAATATATATGTATGTTCATCATAATCTTCATAAAGACAGTGATTCTGGTGCTTTTCATTTGTGAGTTTGTTTTGCTGTTGTTTGTACACACTTGTATGCCTAGAACTTGAACTA
This sequence comes from Aethalodelphis obliquidens, assembly GCF_003676395.1. Classification (NCBI taxonomy): domain Eukaryota; kingdom Metazoa; phylum Chordata; class Mammalia; order Artiodactyla; family Delphinidae; genus Aethalodelphis; species Aethalodelphis obliquidens. The sequence continues at coordinate 5,654,902 of NW_020837960.1, forward strand.
CACCTGGAAAAGAGTAACTGTTTAGAAAAATAAATTCTAAATTGTATGAATTACTTTGAAAATATAATAAACAATTAGTGTATTTATGTCAGCTAAATAAAATATTCAAGAATGATTGATTAAATATAAACTTTTACTCTTTTACTTTCCTTTTAGGAATAAAGAAAATTTGTCATTTTGCTAGACTTCTATGAAACAACATTAATATGTAAATTTAATTGAACATCAGAATCTAAATACTTATTTTTCTTGGTGTTATTAATATTTTAATATATTTTCTATCAGAGAAAATCAAACAAAAAACAAACATGTAATGGTCAACTTACATATTTTGCAAGAAAAATAAATGTGAAGAAGGAAAAACTACAAGAGATAAAAGTGTGCAGGAGATGTTATCATTGTTGAATCCCGTCTAAAGAAAGTGGAATTATAGCAGACTATGAAATTTTAGAGCACAAAACTTTAATAAAGATTTTGAATCTTGTCTGTCAAGAATGTATTAGAGGTCTATGTTTCTTCCTTCTGAATGTAATTTGCTTAAAAGAATAAAACATTTAGTGTGTCTAGTTCAACACTGTGTTATTATTTATATCAATTCTATTTTATTTTTATTCTATGAATTTGTTATTTAGATATGCAGAATGTATATATATATATACACATACACACGTATGTGTATATATATATACACATACACACGTATGTGTATATATATATACACACATACACACGTATGTGTATATATATACACACATACACGTGTATGTGTATATATATATATACACATACACACGTATGTGTATATATATATATATATACACATACACACGTAATATCATAATGTTCAGAAACCAGCTGGGGCTTGCTCTTCTGTAAGTAAGTTTTTTATATCCATGTGATTTTTAGATTTTTAAATGTATATTTTTATTAGAAATCATTTAGGATCTATCTTGGCATTAGCTTTATCTTTATAATTGTGTCTTTATATGGACAATTTTGTGTTTAGACTATACCTTTATATATATATATATATATACCTTTTTATCATATACATGATGGTGATATGATAATGATTATGATGATGACAGTAACTACATTATATTCATTGATCTTTATGCTTCAGTCTATTTATTCAAAACTGGTAATTATCTGTAAATTAGAAATTTGTCCTCTGATATTCATATCTATTATTTAATTCATCATTAGTTTTATTGCTACTGTCCCTATGATATCAGGAGAGTTTCTTTTGTTTGTATATTGCTTATTTGAGCTTGCACTGAAACAAATTTGTTCTTCAATGGAGATTTAAAATATTAATAATGTTATTAAAAATGTGTAATTTTTCTTTATATTATAAAATTTCTTTCAATTAAGTCTTTATTTTCTTACACCTTTTGAATTTTTAAATATATTTTGCTGTAGTAAGCACAGAGATATTTTTCCAAATGTATATCTTACCGATGTATGCTAAAAAAAAAGCTTTTGCATGAACCTACTTTTCCTTGGTTAGCCAAGGGAATAACCTAATGGCTATATTTAATGAAATAATCAAAAGCCTACAGTTCTGTCATGAAATATAATGTGGTGACTACTCAGTAGTTTAGACAAGCTAAAGAGGTATGTCTCTCTTCTTCTGCATATTGAAGATAAATAAAACCTTAATTCCCAGTCGCATCCATCTTCTCTTATGAAGCAATCCAGATTTCACAGCCCACACTAGACATGTTTCTTGCAGGCATCTCTCCATACTACCTCTTGAATAATCAGTGTTATCATCATTCAGAATGACTGATGACTAATTATTGTTAAACAAATGTGAGTGGCAGCTTTATATTTATTTCTGTGAAAAATTTAGTATAGGGAAAATGAATTCCAAGAACATACAAACATATGACAATTATCCCCAATGCATCCTATTATGATCTATATTTTTTCCCTGTAACCTGGAATATAGTTGCCTGACATATGAGAATACATGATCCATAAGCTTCTCCCTGAGCTATATGATTTGCTTACCAATATTGATTTCTTATTGTAGCTTCTTACCATTTGTATTAAATGAAATAAATCTCGACTTTTAAAAGTGATAGTTGTTTGGCAGTTTGACTTTTTTAGTTTTGGAAAATCTATAAAAATAAAAAAAAAATAAATCATATGTTAGGAAAAGAGAAAATAGGTGATATGCTTAGGACAAGACTATTAGTAAATAATGAAGATTTAGTAGAAGAAAGAAATGCTTTTGAAATATGAAACTTCTAAGGTGCCAAAGTGATTGGTTACATCCTGATAAAATGAGAAATTTTTAAAATAATTTTCTCTGTTATATGCTTTCCGACGTCTATCTTAGTCTTTAATATTATATTCCATTTCTTCTTTTTATCTCCCCTCAGCCTTACTTTTTCATAAGCCCAGTGTTGTGTTTATAGATATTCTTTCTTTTACACTTTTTTTTTTAATCTTGAAGAAAGGGTGATCTCTCAGCAGAGATTTTTAACAGAGAAAATACCTCGCTATCTTTTATTGTGTTAACACACCAGTGTGCTAATGGAATTCCATTTTCAGATATACTGCTGCAAGACAAATTCAAACACCTAGCTCAGAGTTCTCTTTTCAGTGTTTAATAACATGCATCCAATATTGGTGTAATGAATTGCAGGTCTGTTTTCTACCCTGGCATATATCTCTGCCATGGTGAGTAATGGGGTATTGATAAAACTATAACTCCTAGAATGTATTCCTTCCATGATATTCATTTTTTGTTTCTTTCCCAGAATATTGTTTGGGGCCACAATTTCCAGGTTATAACAAGTATATTCCAGTTCTTTATCACATATATACACTACAGACATATGATTTTATGCTCTGCTAATTGTCTTTACAAGAATGTAGGATGAGAGACATTTAAGATTATGGGGAAATATTCCTTAATAGTTATGCAGCTGGATGGTTGAGAGAGAGGAAATTTTCAAGCACTAATACAGGCAGTAATTCATTATATTATCTTGTATGTATAACATCCAAAACTTCAGAGAGATCTATTAATCTAGATAATTCTAATGAGTATAGAAAACCTGATAGACTTCAAATAATATTTTTTAATAATAGAGATTTTTTTTATCAATTGTCTATTTTAACAGAAAATAAATTCTTTTTTCAGACAACAGAGTGAAAACATAAAACTGTACAAAATATCTTACTATTTTTTAAAAGTTTTCAAGTACTACTAATATGAAGATATGAAAATCTCTAAGACATGAATACTGGAGGATGTTAAGACAGAGATAAAAAGAGGAGTGTTTAATGACAAAAACTGAGGAACTTGAAGCAACTAAGATAATCTTAGAAAATGATGAAGAAAGAAGAGACAATTTTTCTTTCCATGCAACCCGGAAACATCTTGCCATGTGTGTTATGTAAAGGGTAATTTTAATTTAACTTGTGTCGGTAGTAAGGCTTTCCCTAAAGCCATTTCACTGACTTATTTTCTTAGAATGATAAACAGCGAAATATTTATCTTTAATTGGGACACTGGGATTGACATATGCACACTACTATGTATAAAATAGATAACTAATAAGAACCTACTGTATAGCACAGGAAATTACTCAGTACTCTGTAATTACCTATATGGAAAAAGAATCTAAAAAAGAGTAGATATATGCATATGTATAACTGATTCACTTTACAGCAGAAACTAACACAACATTGTAAATCATCTATACTCCAATAAAAATTAATTTAAAAAATTACATAAATGGAAAAGAGCTTCCCCCCCCCCCCCTTTTTTTTTTCCCGGTATGCAAGCCTCTCACTGTTGTGGCATCTCCTGTTGCAGAGCACAGTCTCTGGACGCGCAGGCTTAGCGGTCATGGCTCACGGGCCCAACCGCTACACGGCATGTGGGATCTTCCCAGACCGGGGCACGAATCTGTGTCCCCTGCATCGGCAGGCATACTCTCAACCACTGCGCCATCAGGGAAGACCATTTTTTCCCCACTTTTAGTCCCTTTTAGAAGTGCTGTTATTTAGCCACCTATTTAATTCAACCCAATTGCCATGTTTAATTTGAAATTTTATATATATTTTGATCGTTCTCTATTGTATTTGTGCATGTAGAATTCACACTAATTCAGATAGTAACATATTATAATAAATCTTGTACATTACAAAATATTTGAATTTGTAGGCGTTTGATGATATTAATTTTAAAACTTTAAAATATTAATGCTGAATCACATAGCTTTTCTGATCATGTAGATAAATAGCTTGAATATAGATACAGTTAATCTGTATTATAAAAATATCTCACACTACATAAAAAATCAATTATATTACATGTAATATTTATTTATATGTTGAAACAAGAGGAAAGGAAATGAAGATTTTCATCAGGATTTTTATTTGTAAAACAAAACTCATTCCTCTTTGAGTATATCAGAAATATAAAATATTTCAATGTACATTTACATTTTTTCAGGATACTTTCTAATAAAATTGACTACAGAAAGGTTTAAAACATTTACTGTGTTGTATTCTATTCAAAATTTAACTGACAACATTTAAATTCTATTTATATGATTGTAATTTTAATCGTTGTGAAGAATACATGAAATAATATTGTCATATGAGTCCTTTATCCCACTGTCAGATTATCTGCACAGTGTAAACAGTCAACAATATTTTGAAAAGTTACAAAAGGCATATTGGTTCTTTCCCATTCTCCCCACCTTGGGAAGTTCAGTTGGTATATTCTCCAATATCAGTAAGAAAACCTCCTTGAGAAGAGAGGTTCAAAAAATTTTTTGTTATTGTTGCTCTGTTTTCTTAGATAAATGCTTGCTGTGATCTTTTGTTGCAGTAAGACTTTTATTCAGTCAAATGGAAAAAGAAGTTTGGAGTCAGGGAGAGAAACAGATTAAAAATAGAAACTTAAAGGCAATTTTCTCCAGTACACGTGAAGAAATAAAGGCTTGTCCAGCGTATCTTGTGTGCTTATAGATTATTATTTCATCTGGAGCTTATTTCCAGTTGATTTGTTCCAACTTTTTCTCTTTTCCTATGAATCACTTGTTTTAACAGTTGTCTTTCACATTTACCTGCTGAGTTTTCTGCTAGTTTACTTTTGCAACTTCTTGAGATGTTCCTTATGTCCTGGCTCTTCATGCTTCTGGTTTTACCAAGCCACATACAACATTGAATTTTCTGGGAAGACTTACTTGTGCTTATGTGTACTAAGGCACATGTAAATGTGTGTGTGTGTGTGTGTGTGTGTGTGTGTGTGTGTGTGTAGGAAGAAATTGTAGCAGTTCAATACTTGCTGAGCATAGTAAGGCATTCCTCTTTATTATCTTCTACAACATTTAAGATGACAAATGGTATGGAATGTAACATAAAATGTCTTTGTTTTAGCATTATGTTGCTTAAAATAACCTGTCAGAAGCCAGGGTGTAGTCACAGATTTCTTTTTATATAGTGCTTCTATTTCCAAACAAGTTTTCTGGTTTGTTTTGTTTTGTTTTGTCTTGTTTTACATCTTTATTGGAGTATAGTTGCTTTACAATGGTGTGTTAGTTTCTGCTTTATAACAAAGTGAATCAGATATATATATATACATATGTTCCCATATCTCCTCCCTCTTGCGTCTCCCTCCCTCCCACCCTCCATATCCCACCCCTCCAGGCGGTCACAAAGCACCGAGCTGATCTCCCTGTGTCATGCGGCTGCTTCCAACTGGCTATTTACCTTACATTTGGTAGTGTATATATGTCCATGCCTCTCTCTCGCTTTGTCACAGCTTACCTTTCCCCCTCCCCATATCCTCAAGTCCATTCTCTAGTAGGTCTGTGTCTTTATTCATGTCTTACCCCTAGGTTCTTCATGATATTTTTTTTTCTAAAATTCCATATATATGTGTTAGCATACGGTATTTGTCTTTCCCTTTCTGACTTCACTCTGTATGACAGACTCTAAGTCTATCCACCTCATTACAAACAGCTCAATTTCGTTTCTTTTTATGGCTGAGTAATATTCCATTGTATATATGTGCCACATCTTCTTTATCCATTCATCTGTTGATGGACACTTAGGTTGTTTCCATCTCCGGGCTATTGTAAATAGAGCTGCAATGAACATTTTGGTACATGACTCTTTGAATTATGGGTTTCTCAGGGTATATGCACAGTAGTGGGATTGCTGGGTCATATGGTAGTTCTATTTTTAGTCTTTTAAGGAACCTCCATACTGTTCTCCACAGTGGCTGTATCAATTCACATTCCCACCAACAGTGCAAGAGTGTTCCCTTTTCTCCACACCCTCTCCAGCATTTATTGTTTCTAGATTTTTTGATGACAGCCATTCTGATTGGTGTGAGATGACCTCCCATTGTATCTTTGATTTGCATTTCTCTAATGATTAGTGATGTTGAGCATTCTTTCATGTGTTTGTTGGCAGTCCGTATATCTTCTTTGTAGAAAGGTCTGTTTAGGTCTTCTGTCCATTTTTGGATTGGGTTGTTTGTTATTTTGTTATTGAGCTGCATAAGCTGCTTACAAATTTTGGAGATAAATCCTTGGTCAGTTGCTTAATTTTCAAATATTTTCTCCCATTCTGAGGGTTGTCTTTTGGTCTTCTTTATGGTTTCCTTTGCTGTGCAAAAGTTTTGAAGTTTCATTAGGTCCCATTTGTTTATTTTGGTTTTTATTTCCATTTCTCTAGGAGGTGGGTCAAAAAGGATCTTGCTGTGATTTATGTCATAGAGTGTTCTGCCTATGTTTTCCTCTAAGAGTTTGATAGTTTCTGGCCTTACATTTAGGTCTTTCATCCATTTTGAGCTTATTTGTGTATGGTGTTAGGGAGTGATCTAATCTAATACTTTTACATGTACCTGTCCAATTTTCCCAGCACCACTTATTGAAGAGGCTGTCCTTTCTCCACTGTACATTCCTGACTCCTTTATCAAAGGTAAGTTGACCATATGTGCGTGGGTTTATCTCTGGTCTTTCTATCCTGTTCCACTGATCTACCTTTCTGTTTTTGTGGCAGTACCACACTGCCTTGATTACTGTAGCTTTGTAGTATAATCTGAAGTCAGGGAGCCTGATTACTCCAGCTCCGTTTTTCCTTCTCAAGGTTGCTTTGGCTATTCGGGGTCTTTTTTGTTTTCATACAAATTGTGAAATTTTTTGTTCTAGTTCGTGAAAATTGCCAGTGGTAGTTTGTTAGGGATTGCATTGAATGTGTAGATTGCTTTGGGTAGTAGAGTCATTTTCACAATGTAGATTCTTCCAATCCAAGACATGGTATATATCTCCATCTATTTGTATCATCTTTAATTTCTTTCATCAGCGTCTTATAATTTTCTGCATACAGGTCTTTTGTCTCCTTAGGTAGGTTTATTCCTAGATCTTTTAGTCTTTTTGTTGCAATGGTAAATGGGAATGTTTTCTTGATTTCATTTTCAGATTTTTCATCATTAGTGTATAGGAATGCCAGAGATCACTGTGCATTAATTTTGTGTCCTGCTACTTTACCAAATTCATTGATTAGCTCTAGTAGTTTTCTGGTGGCATCTTTAGGATTCTCTATGTATAGTAACATACCACCTGCACACAGTGACAGCTTTACTTTTTCTATTCCAATTTGGATTCTTTTTATTTCCTTTTCTTCTCTGATGGCTGTGGCTAATACTTCCAAAACTATGCTCAATAAGAGTGGTGAGAGTGGGGAACCTTGTCTTGTTCCTGATCTTAGTGGAAATGCTTTCAGTTTTTCACCATTGAGGACGATGTTGGCTGTGAGTTTGTCATATATGGCCTTTATTATGTTGAGGAAAGTTCCCTATATGCCTACTTTCTGCAGGGCTTTTATAATAAATGTGTGTTGAATTTTGTCAAAAGCTTTCTCTGCATCTATTGAGGTGATCATATGGTTTTTCTCCTTCAGTTTGTTAATATGGTGTATCACGTTGATTGATTTGCATATATTGAAGAAGCCTTGCATTCCTGGAATAAACCCTACGTGATCATGGTGTATAATCCTTTTAATGTGCTGTTGGATTCTGTTTGCTACTATTTTGTTGAGGAATTTTGCATCTATGTTCATCAGTGATATTGACCTGTAGTTTTCTTTCTTTGTGAAATCCTTGTCTGGTTTTGGTATCAGGGTGATGGTGGCCTCGTAGAATGAGATTGGGAGTGTTCTTCCCTCTGCTATATTTTGGAAGAGTTTGAGAAGGATAGGTGTTAGCTCTTCTCTATATGTTTGATAGAATTCGCCTGTGAAGCCTTCTGGTCCTGGGCTTTTGTTTGTTGGAAGATTTTTAATCACAGTTTCAATTTCAGTGCTTGTGATTTGTCTGTTCATATTTTCTATTTCTTCCTGATTCAGTCTTGGCAGGTTGTGCATTTCTAAGAATTTGTCCATTTCTTCCAGGTTGTCCATTTTTTTGGCAGAGTTGCTTGTAGTAATCTCTCATGATCTTCTGTATTTCTGCAGTGTCAGTTGTTACTTCTGCTTTTTCATTTCTAATTCTATTGATTTGAGTCTTCTCCTTGCTTTTCTTGATGAGTCTGGCTAATGGTTTATCAATTTTGTTTATCTTCTCAAAGAGCCAGTTTTTAGTTTTATTGATCTTTGCTATCATATCCTTCATTTATTTTTCATTTATTTCTGATCCGATTCTTATGATGTCTTTCCTTCAGCTAACTTTGGGGGATTTTTGTTCTTCTTTCTCTAATTGCCTTAGGTACAAGGTTAGGATTGTTTATTCGGGATGTTTCCTGTTTCTTAAGGTAGGATTGTATTGCTATAAACTTCCCTCTTAGAATGGCTTTTGCTGCATCCCATAGATTTTGGGTCATCGTGTCTCCATTGTCATTTGTTTCTAGGTATTTTTTTGATTTCTTCAGTGATGACTTCGTTATTAAGTAGTGTATTGTTTAGCCTCCATGTGTTTGTATTTTTTACAGATCTTTTCCTGTAATTGATATCTAGTCTCATAGCATAGCGGTCAGAAAACATGCTTGATACAATTTTAATTTTCTTAAATTTTCCAAGGCTTGATTTGTGACCCAAGATATGATCTTTCCTGGAGAATGTTCCATGAGCACTTGAGAAAAATGTGTATTCTGTTGTTTTTGGAGGGAATGTCCTATCAATATCAATTGAATCCATCTTGTTTAATCTGTCATTTGAAGCTTGTGTTTATTTAATTTCATTTTGGATGATCTGTCCATTGGTGAAAGTGTGGTGTTTAAGTCCTCTACTCTGAATGTGTTCGTGTTGATTTCCCCTTTTATGGCTGTTAGTATTTGCCTTATATATTGAGGTGCTCCTATGTTGGGTGCATAAATATTTACAATTGTTATATCTTCTGCTTGGATTGATCCCTTGATCCTTATGTAGTGTCCTTCTTTGTCTCTTCTAATAGTCTTTATTTTAAAGTCTATTTTTTCTGATATGAGAATTGCTACCCCAGCTTTCTTTTGGTTGGCATCTGCATGAAATATCTTTTTCCATCCCCTTACTTTCAGTCTGTATGTGTTTCTTGGTCTGAAGTGGGTCTTTGTAGAAAGCAAATATATGGGTCTTGTTTTTGTATCCATTCAGCCAATCTGAGTCTTTTGGTGGGAGTATTTAGTCCACTTACATTTAAGGTTATTATTGATATGTATATTCCTATTTCCATTTTCTTAATTGTTTTGGGCTCCTTATAGTAGGTCTTTTCCTTGTCTTGTGTTTCTTGTCTACAGAAGTTCCTTTAGCATTTGTTGTAAAGATGGTTTTGTGGTGCTGAACTCTCTCAGTTTTTGCTTGTCTGTAAAGTTTTAATTTCTCCATCAAATCTGAATGAGATCTTTGCTGGGTAAAGTAATCTTGGTTGCAGGTTTTTCTCCTTCATCACTTTAAATATGTCCTGCCAGTCCCTCCTGGCTTGCAGAGTTTCAGCTGAAAGATCAGTTGTTAACCTTATGGGGATTCCCTTGTGTGTTATTTGTTCTTTTTCCTTTTTTATATGTTTTCTTTGTATTTAATTTTTGATAGTTTGATTAATATGTGTCTTGAAATATTTCTCCTTGGATTTATCCTATATTGGACTCTCTGTGCTTCCTGGACTAGATTAACTATTTCCTTTCTCATATTATTCAACTATAATTTCTTGAAATATTTTCCCAGTCCCTTTCTTTTTCTCTTCTTCTTCTGGAACCCCTATAATTTGAATGTTGGTGCATTTAATGTTTTCCCAGAGGTCTCTGAGACTGTCCTCAGTTCTTTTCATTCTGTTTCCTTTTTTCTGCTCTGCAGTAGTTATTTCCACTATTTTATCTTCCAGGTCACTTATCCATTCTTCTGCCTCAGTTATTCTGCTATTGATCCCATCTAGAGTATTTTTAATTTCATTTATTGTGTTGTTCCTTGTTGTTAATTTCATCTTTAGTTCTTTTAGGTCCTTGTTAAATGTTTCTTGCATTTTCTGTATTCTATTTCCAAGATTTTGGATCATCTTTACTATCATTATTCTGAATTCTTTTTCAGGTAGACTGCCTATTTCCTCTTCATTTGTTAGGTCTGGTGGGTTTTTATCTTGCTCCTTCATGTTCTGTGTGTTTTTCTGTCTTCTCATTTTGCTTATCTTACTGTGTTTGTGTTCTTCTTTTTGCAGGCTGCAGGTTCATAGTTCCCGTTGTTTTTGGTGTCTGTCCCCAGTGGCTAAGGTTGGTTCAGTGGGTTGTGTAGGTTTCCTGGTGGAGGGGACTAGTGCCTGTGTTCTGGTGGATGAGGCTGGGTCTTGTCTTTCTGGTGGTCAGGTCCATGTCTGTTTGTGTGTTTTGGGGTGTCTGTAGACTTATTATGATTTTAGGCAGCTCTCTGCTAATGGGTGAGGTTGTGTTCCTGTCTTGCTAGTTGTTTGGCATAGGATGTCCAGCACTGTAGCTTGCTGGTCGTTGAGTGAAGCTGGGTGCTGCTGGTGAGATGGAGATCTCTGGGAGATTTTCACCATTTGATATTATGTGGAGCTGGGAGGTCTCTTGTAGACCAGTGTCCTGAAGTTGGCTCTCCCACCTCAGAGGCACAGCACTGACTCCTGTCTGCAACACGAAGATCCTTTCATACACATGGCTCAGAATAAAAGGGAGAAAAAGTAGAAAGAAAGAATTAGTAGAGGTAGAAAGAAAGAAAGAAGGAAAGCAAGGAGAGAGGGAGGAAGGAACTAAGGAAGGAAGGAGGGAAGGAAGAAAAAAAGAAAGAAAGAATATAAATTAAAATAAAATAAAGGTAAAATATTATAAAGTTATTAAAATGAATAAATAATTATTAAGAGAAAAAGGAAAGAATAAAACAAAAAACGCATGGATAATACCCTAGGACAAATGGTGGAAGCAAAGCTATACAGACAAAATCTCACACAGAAGCATACACATACACACTCACTAAAAGAGGAAAAATGGAAAAAAACATAAATCTTGCTCTCAAAGTCCACCTCCTCAATTTGGGATGATTTGTTGTCTAAAAGAGGGAAGGAAGGAAAGAAATAAACAAGATAAAGTAAAATAAAATGAAGTTATTAAAATAAAAATAATTATTAAGAAAAAAATTAAAAAGAATAAAGACGGATAGAACCCTAGGACAAATGGTGGAAGCAAAGCTATACAGACAAAATCTCACGCAGAAGCATATACATACACACTCACAAAAAGAGGAAAAGGGGAAATAATCATAAATATTGCTCTCAAAGTCCACCTCCTTAATTTGGGATGATACGTTGTCTATTCATTTATTCCACAGATGCAGGGTACATCAAGTTGATTGTGGAGCTTTAATCCGCTGCTTCTGAGGCTGCTGGGAGAGATTTCTCTTTCTCTTCTTTGTTCTCACAGCTCCCAGGGGATCAGCTTTTGATTTGGCCCCACCTCTGCGTGTAGGTCGCAGGAGGACGTCTGTTCTTTGCTCATACAGGACGGGGTTAAAGGAGCCTCTGATTCGGGGGGTCTGGCTCACTCAGGCCTGGGGTGGAGGGAGGGGCACGGAGTGCGGGGCGAGCCTGCAGCAGCAGAGGCCGGCATGACATTACACCAGCCTGAGTTCGTTCTCCCGGGGGAGTTGTCCCTGGATCCCGGGACCCTGGCAGTGGCGGGCTGCACAGGCTCCCCGGAAGGGGTGTGTGTATAGTGACCTGTGCTCACACACAGGCTTCTTGGTGGCAGCAGCAGCAGCCTTATCATCTCATGCCCGTCTCTGGGGTCCGCGCTTTTAGCCGCGGCTCACGCCCGTCTCTGGAGCTCCTTTAAGCAGCGTTCTTAATCCCCTCTCCTTGCGCACCTTTTGGGAGATCTGAGGTCACCTGCCTCATTCAGTAGGTGTTCTGTAGGAGTTTTTCCACGTGTAGATTTATTTCTGATGTATCTGTGGGGAAGAAGGTGATCTCCACGTCTTACTCTTCCACCATCTTCCCGGAAACCCCCCAAACAAGTTTTATAGGCCTTATTTATTTCCTCGTTGTGAAAACCATGTTAATTAAGTAAGGTTAGAAATGATATCATTATCTATGTTTGAAAGACAAGGGAACCAAGTCAGAAAGCAGTAAAAATGTATTCTGAGCATATCTGAGGAATTAATGACAAGGTTTAGATTACAATATATGTCTCTACTTTCAAAAACTCTGGTATGGTTGTAAACGACTCTCCTGAGTCAACAATAATAACCAATAAAAAATAATACTAAATTTAAAAACTATTTTGGAAATATATATGATTTTAATTTTATTTAGAAAGTAATTGAGAGCTGCTCTTTTGAAAGAAAATTCCTTAAAAAATCACATTGAAACAGAGATAATAGAAAGCACAATTAAATACAATATATATATTTTTTGTACCAAAGTTTTCCAGCTATTTGTGCAAAATGATCAACCACCAAATACATTACTAAATACAATTAATGATGAATTGGGTGACTATCCAGGTATTAAGTGAATTTTTTTTTTTTCAGTACGCGTGTCTCTCACTGTGTGGCCTCTCCTGTTGTGGAGCACAGGCTCCGGACACACAGGCTCAATGGTCATGGCTCACGGGCCCAGCTGCTCCGTGGCATGTGGGATATTCCCAGACTGGGGCAGGAACCCATGTTCCCTGCATCGGCAGGCAGACCCTCAACCACTGCACCACCAGGGAAGCCCCTTAAGTGAAAAATTTTAATAAAATATTTAACATATGTTGACTCAAAACTTGATAAATATGTACAATATATTTGTCATAGTATTAATATCTTTACAGACCATGTCAATCTATTACATTTATTCTTAATTAAATAAACTCATAAAAATGTGGACAAAAATAACAGATAGCTAGAAATGTTTAAATTTGGTTCTGTTACATAGAATCTTTTTCTCTGTTGGAATTTCTTATCTTTTCATCCATTATATGCATGTTTTCACTTAACCTTCCTACTTTCTTGCACATAGTTATAATAGCTGCTTTATATTACTTTTCTGATCATTTCAATATCTGTATCATCTTGGGTATGGCCTTTGCCATTTCCCTTGAGCACATATTTGCTTTGGGTGTATTTGTCTGTGTGTGTATTGCAAAATTTCAGATTGCAACTAAATAATATTGCAATAGAGTTAGACTCTAGACTCTGTTACAGTTCTCTGAAGAAGTACTTTTTATCTTCAAATAGCACTTCTTTTATAAAATGATTGAGGTATAATTGATATATAACATTATATTAGTTTCAGGTGTAAAATATAATTATTTGATATTTGTATATGTTGGGAAGTAATCAGTACAATAAATCTAGTTAACAACTGTCCCCGTACATAGTTATGCATTATTTTTCTTGTGATGAGAACTTTCAAGATTTGCTGTCTTAGCAACTTTCAAATATGCAACACAGTATTATTAACTATAGTCATGAAGCTGTCCATTACATCCTAAGACTTACTTTATAGCTGGAAGTTTTTATCTTTTACCTCCTTCACCCATTTTACCCACCCCTCACCTCCAGCATCTGGCAACTATCAGTCTCTTCTCTGTAACTATGAGCTGTTTTGTGAGTGTGTGTGTGTGTTTTATTACACATATAAGTGAGATTATATGGTATTTGTCTTTCTCTGTATGATTTATTTCTCTTAAATAATGTTCTCAAGCCCATCTATATTTTTTGCAAATGATAAGATTCCATTCCTTTTTATTGCTGAATAATATTTTATTATATATATATACATATATGATATATAAATATATATAATATTTTTTAATCTATTCATCCATCAATGACACGAGTTACCTCCCTATCTTGGCTAATGTAAGTAATGCCAATAATGTAAACAACAAAATAAAAATTAGTTTTGTTTTACAAGGCAGTTAACCTGGTTGGAATCAAATTGCACTCTATGTCTCTTCATGGTGGTTGGCAAGTCAAAAATCAGTTCTGGTTTTCATTTTGTTTTGTTTTGTTTTCCTTAGTTGTGAGCTACTTTTAGTTGGACCTACTCATAGGTAGTTCAGGAATCATCTGGAGACTTTGGCAGTATATGAAGATAATTTGGGGTTCTTCTTATGTTTTTCCTCTTTTCCAGCCCCCCTCCCTCATTTTTCAGTAGTTACATTTTCCCACTCTCTGTCCTCTAGTTCTTCAGGTCCGTCAGAAATACTACAGTTTTCTATTATAAATTTTGCCATCATGTGACATGCTATGACCATAGACTTCCCTCAGCCTAAAATCATAAACACAGGGAACTCATTCTGTCCTGGTCTCTTCCAATTCTCCTCACTCTGACAAAATAAATGCTTGCTTTTTTCACCTTCCATGTCTTTCAGGTAGTCCTCCCATCCCCAGATAGGATCTTTGTCATCAGTGGGGAGTTCAGCCTGTTAGAAGGTGACTCAGGCATAGTTAAAGAAAAATTATTCACATTTCAATTTTAAATTTCCACTAACTTATATATATATATATATATATACATACACATATTCATAATATATATATATACTTATATATATATATATACACATATACATTATATATATATATACACATATACATTATATATATATACTTATATATATATATAT
Source organism: Aethalodelphis obliquidens (assembly GCF_003676395.1). NCBI lineage: Eukaryota > Metazoa > Chordata > Mammalia > Artiodactyla > Delphinidae > Aethalodelphis > Aethalodelphis obliquidens. Next base: position 5,669,973 of record NW_020837960.1, read on the forward strand.
ACTTTTAGGCTGAAAGATATATGCTTATAACTATGATTAATATATAAGGTACAATAGATTATAATCGGTTAACACATTTTCCAAACTAAATTCAGCAATTATGCTAAAATATGACATCTGATGTAAAGTTTTTATTCATATGAGAGCCTTTTTGGATTAAGCTTTTTAATACAAATAAAATATATGTCTTAGATATAGGGACTGCATTTAGAAACCATTAAGAAAATTATATGTGAAAAAAGTCAGAGGCAAAAATTTTAACAGTATATGGTCACGGTGATTACTCTCCTCTTGGTAACTATTTCAGCTTTCACTGGAGAGTCATCCTTTATCCATAAAGCCTATGTTGTTTAGGAGAACGGAATTCTTCCTGTGCTCTAGGTCTAAGCAGTTCAGTATAATTTCATCAGTAATTTTTATTAGGTCTGGAATGGGCATGTGACCCAATTCAATCAGATAAAGTTGTAAATATATGCTAGGAAATTCTAAGGTTAAAGGATCACTATTCTCCTGGCTAAATGGTGTGATATTCAAAGGTACAGCAGGCACTGCTACAGCAATTTGCTCACTACCACAGATCATAATTTTAGGATGAAACAGGCACCTCAGGTGGCAGAGTACAATAGAGAAAGGAGTTGGATTCTTAGAGATTTAATTCAGCTTCTGACTCATATACATGACACTTTAGCTTCCCCTACTTGGAACATTCTTTGTAGAGCAGGTGCTACACCTCTTTTATTGTTTCAAAAAATTTGAGGGATTTTGTTGTTGTTGTAAATCACAATGTATCATATTTTCACTGACACAAGTTTTCTTAAAAGGTGAAGACAGTAATAATACATTCTGTTATATGGTATTTTTATGTACCCAAGTGTTTTTATGAAATATTAAAAAATTATCTTGATCATAGAAAGACAAATTATTTTTACATTTTCTTATTTATTTGTTTTTCTTCATTACTAACACAATTTGCATTTTTATTTCTATATTACAACACCTAATTACAATCTCTCGTACATAGAGAGTGCCATCAAAAGTTCACTGAATGAACACCTAAACTGAGGAAAGACAAAAGTCAGAGAAAACGGCCATGAGAATGCATATTTTCTAGATGTGGTAGACTAAATCCTTGTTCACAAATATTCAGTTCCCCATTTGTGGGAGGATTACACAACAGTGTCCCTTAAACTTACTCTTAGTTATGTGACTTGGTTTGTCCCAGAAACTGTGTGTCATCTCTCTACTCCAGGTAGAAGTTTTCAGAGCTGGAGTATGCTTTGCTGTGGTATTGTTTTGTTGCTGTGATCATGGAAACGTGTGTGTGGATGGAATCACTGTCAGCCTGGGTCACTGAAGGACAAAGATGAGCAGAGGCCCCCTTGGCAAACTGTGGCAAGCATGTAACATGAAGGGAAAATAAACTTGGTTTTGTTACCCAATTATATGTGGGGCTGTTTACTACCACAGTGTTATTCTAGGCTATCATGACAGAAACATAATAAAGTACAGATAACTGCCCAGTGAAACTCTGGTGAAGGGTTATCTGAACAAGAAGATATGGTTTTTGGAAATTTATGGACAGTGCCATTTTTATTAATTAAATGTTTAAAATATTAATAATGTGTATTCTTATAGCAAATAAACCATTTAATTGTAGAAATAAAATAGAAGCTAAATGTTTTTTATGTATTCATAACTTTTGTGTCCACCTAAATCTATTTTTTTCTAATAATTATTTAATTTATTCAATCATGATTATCCTGTAACACGGGTTTTGGGAAATATATTCTACAAAGTAGGAAGAAAATTCTATACTATAATTTGTAATGAAATTGCATGTTTTAGGGAAACAAGCTTTCTCACATATCTGATATTTAGGCTTCATCTACACTTCTTTTTATTATTATTTTCTGTGGTTTGGATACAAACTTAGAATCTTGACAATCTAGAAACTTTAGTCCTTTCTTTCTCAGATTCTTGCTTTAATTACTAAAGTTAAGGATGTACAGAGAATTAACAGCTGCTGAGCTACAATAATAAAATCCTCAATTAAGTTTATGAACAATTAGGCTTTGCTTTGATACCATTATGTTTACTTAATAAAATTTTATTAATTAATCATATGAAAATGTCTGTCTTATCAGTTGCTGAATTACATAGCTATGCAACATACACATACATATATATATACTCCCTACATATGCACATACAGGAATTCTTGAAAACTGACTAGATGGACAAGGTATTACAGATGTCTTCTCAAAAATCATGCTGTCTCTATGTATATGTATAACTGATTCACTTTGTTATAAAGCAGAAACTAACACACCATTGTAAAGCAATTATACTCCAATAAAGACATTAAAAAAAAATCATGCTGTCTCTATTCAGAGCAGCTAATTTAAAATATGAGAGAAATCAAGGCTCTAGGCGTATAAAAACACACTTCCACTTACAACACAGACTATATTACAGTACAGACAACTATATCCAATTTCACATAAGAGCTAGTACCTTAGAGATACAAACTCAACAAGCAAACTATCATAAATATCTGAGGAATTACCTGGGATCCTATGGAAACACATGCTGAGTAGCCAGGTATTACCTGTGGTAATGAGTGTTTCAAAATTCCTACTAACAGACTTCTTCGACCTTATACCACAGATAGTGTACCTGCTACCACCCACAACTAATGTGAACATCTTGATGTTATGCACAGGAGAGCTAATCAATATAATAGATTTTTCTGAAAAAGAACTAGTTATTAGGAAACTCAGTAAGGTTTGCATTTCATTAAGTGTTCTGTGATCTCAGGTGAAACTACAGGTCCACAGTAAAAATTGAGATTGACATGTACACACTGCTATATTTTAAATAGATAAGCAAGGAACTACTGTAAAAAAATAAATAAAATTTTTAAAAAAGAAATTGAGTGAAAGTTGTCAATGAGTCTCAGAAAAAAAAAAAAAAAGAGATGGAACAGAAGAAAAGACAATTTTTATAATACTCTTTAAGTTAAAGTATTAAACAAATTTTGTTTCTCATCTAATTCTCATATCATATTGCATATTTTTATAACATTATATTAGTTTCAGGTATACAGCATAGTGATTTGATATTTGTATATATTGGAGTGTGGTCACCACAAGAAGTCTAATTAATATCCATCATCACATAGTTACAAAATTTTCATATTGCATATTAAGTTCAAATCAATGGAATCAGTTATTTGTGGCAATAAACAATGATCTTCAAGAAGTTATATAAAATATATTTATTGGAAAGATAAGGATACTGACATTCAGCATGTTTAAAATCAATTTAGATAGTCATCTATCTAATTAGGAAGATTCAAATTCCAAAGCATTGGTTTTTATATATCCTACCCAGTGTTTTAAAATATAAATAATACTGCATTTCAGTAACTGTGGTAATTGACAATAAGAGGGAGAAAACATTTCACAAAAGTAGAGAGGTTAACTCAAAAATGTGGGTAAGAATAACATGTTAAATACTATACAACTGAAAGAATGAGATTATAAATTCATTATTCTGTCCTAAATATGCATTCATTCGTGTGGGCTAGTTAAAAGAATACTATTTTATATCAAAAATACTGCTAATTCTTCTACGTCCTAGGTCTTTTGGTAAGTAATTTAACCTCTCTGACTTAATTTTTTTTTCTTCTGTAAAAGGTAAATGAGAGTTTCTGATAAACTGAGAGTGCCTTGTGATGAGTAAGTCTATGCATTTCAAAAATAATGATAATGGGGATGATAATGATTATGCATAAAACAGAATCATACAGTTTACAAATTTCATATTATTTAAGATTTTAAATGTTGTATAGAGATTTGTCATTAGAATTTGATAGGAGCAAAGATATAATCACCTAGGTTGGGTAAAGGGAAATATGGAGAAAACTAACATTCATTAACTTTTATATACCAGATAGGTCGCTAGGCATTCTACATTATATTGCTATTTAATAATGACAATGAATAAAACAATTATAAAACAATGTGTGAAACAATATATATTCAGGGAACATGTGAAAAGGTAAGGTTGAAAGAGAAAACACTCATCATTTATGGAAGTAGTCTATTTTGAACTGGGAATTTGAATCTTTCCAAAAAATGTTTTTATCATAACAACACCAGTTAAACATAGTCATTTCAATTGATGACCAGTATCATTTTAAAATGTTTGTCATATTTCACATCAAAAAACATTATATGATTTGACATCTAGGTCCTAGGAAGCATCGAAAGAGGAGATTCTATATAAATAAAAGTTGAATAACATAACAACATTCTATAAATCTATGAGTCTATTTCTAGAAGGAAATAACAAAAGAAGAAGTAAAAATAAAATGGGAATAGGGCACTCAAAGTATGTCAGATGTACCTGCAAGAGGGCTACGACATATTGGAATACCATTTTCAAGACTAGTTGCTAGGCTCAGATTTAGCAAAATCAAACAGACAATAATTAAAAGTAAATAAAAGAATGAGATATTGTTACCTTTATTAATTTTTATTTTTTTAAGATTTGCAGGAAGGTAAAAATAATCTTACGAATATATGTATGTCTGTATCTTTTCTACCTGTATCCTCATTAGCAGTAGGGATCTGAGGAGGTGAGGCTCACCTTTCAGGATGTCTACCAAAGGCCATTAATTCTGTTAATACTGATGATGAATGACCTTGTGAAGTCGTCTAAGTTTTACCAATGGACATGTAGTCCTTTGTTGTTGTTTTTATCCCCCTGTGGTAGCTAAATTGATGTTTTGTAATTTAAAAATGAACTATTCCTTTTTACCCGTCTCTTTTGGTGCTTATTTGTTTTTAGTTCACTTAATTTTTTTTTTTTTAAAGAAGATGTTGGGGGTAGGAGTTTATTAATTAATTAATTTATTTTTGCTGTGTGGGGTCTTTGTTTCTGTGCGAGGGCTTTCTCTAGTTGTGGCAAGCAGGGGCCACTCTTCATCGCAGTGCGTGGGCCTCTCACTATCGCGGCCTTTCTTGTTGTGGAGCACAGGCTCCAGATGTGCAGGCTTAGTAATTGTGGCTCACAGGCCTAGTTGCTCCATGGCATGTGGGATCCTCCCAGACCAGGGCTCGAACCCGTGTCCCCTGCATTAGCAGGCAGATTCTCAACAACTGCACAACCAGGGAAGCCCCACTTCACTTAATTTTTGTTCTTAACCTTTTCAACAACTTTTAGATGTGGGGATCATAAACTGACAGGGTAATTAGGAAAAGGTTGAGGAGGTTTCATGACCCAAACAAGGGTACAAGTTGGCTGTATTTTATCTCCTACTTAGCTCTGTAGAAATCCTTCTAGTTCCTGCACTGCCGAGTCAATATCCCATTTAGTCTCAGGATAACTCTTTATTAGTAATAACCTATTAATAGGAGAGAATGTTAGAATTACCATAAATAAATCAGCAAATTTGGTGAAGCAGGGAAAACAGAAACAGAATCTCTAATTATTCCAGGTTAGTAATAGACTGTCCATGACAATCCAGACAATATGTTGGCACAAATATTGTTGCTTGTTTTTTAAGAAATTCATTCTCTATGGAAGAGATAGAAAAAATCAGATCTTGAGCATATGTACATAGAATGTTTATAGTATAAGAAAATGCTCTAGAGTAGCTCACACTTGGGAAGCAGAAGGAGGGAAAACAGTCCTCAAGGAAGATTTCCCATTGTGTCCCAAGAGGTTTAGCTTGGATAACTTCTTAGTCCTTCCTAAATATAAGCTCTCCAGACTGAGCAGAACTTATCATTTTATGAGGACAGATTAGCACTGACAGCACTGCATAGTGACCATTATGGATAAAAAAGCAAAGATTTTCTGATCACTAACTTGGATTTTTTTACCCTGTGGTGGACAAAGACAGGCAGTAATTACTGGCAGTCCCAAAAAGGCAGGGACTGAAAAATGTCAGTAGCTGATGATTGTAACACAGGCATAAGCTTAGATTTTGTAAGGAGTGTTTACAATTTCAATTCAAATATTGATAACATAACTCCGGGGGTGGGGGGTGCAGTTAAAGACAGGTTCACAGGTTCTTTGATATCTATCCTCTGAAGAGGTGGAGCTAAATTCCCTTCCCTTCACACGCTGTCTAGGTTATGTTACTTGCTTCTAGTGAATAGAATATAGTAGAAGTGATAAGATGGCATCTCCAAGGTTAGGTTATCAAAGATTTCAACTTCCCTCTTGAGTTTCTCTCTCTCTCTCTCTCTCTCTCTCTTCATAACTCACTCTGAGGGCAGCCAGCTGCTATGTTGCAAGGACTCTCAGGCAGCCAACACAAAGTCCACATGACAAGGAGCCACATATATATGAGTGAGTTTAGATGTAGATGCCTTGTTGCCTGCCAGCAAAAATGTGAATGAACTTGGGAAAGTATCCTTGAAGTAGCCGCAGCAGTGACCAACAACTTGATGATAAACTTATGGGAAACCCAGTTCTAGAATGACTCAGCTGAGCTAGTCCTTGATCTCTCATAGCAGAATCTGGGAAATAATAAATGTTTACTAGTTTAAGAGTAAATTTGAGGTAATTTGTTATGCAGCAATAGATAACAAATACTGCTTTCAGAATATTCAAGCCAAGTAAAAGAGGGATTGCCTTGTCTAAATATCAGGATTTGCCAGTTTCAGAGCTATCAAGGTTTAAGTGAGATGTTCTGGCAAGGTTAATGTTTTCTGATAGCTACACTAGTAGAGTGATAAGGTTATAACAACAAAGAAACTATTACTTATTGGTATTTTAATATGTGGCATATATCTAGTACCTCATCTAATTAATATTTATGTGTGAAAGTAAAGAAATATGCTTGGACAATGTACAGAATATTTATATATATATATATATATATATATATATATATATATATATATATATATATAATTAAAGTATAGCCTATTAACTTTAAGGAATCCACTTGGATTTTTTATAATCACAACAGAAGAATATGATTTTATCTTATCATAAACATTATTCCCTGTATCTTGTGCATTCTTATTCCAATTTCAAATTTTCCTCTATATTTGATGCCTTTAAAAGAACTATAAAAAAAAACAATTATTCTTTCTTCATTTCTATCTTTTCACTAAGCAAATCTAGATCTCAGATAGAATATTGATTGATAATAAATCATAGATTATTTGATTTCATTATAGTGAAATGACTAGTTAGTTTCTTTGAGATGAATGAAAAATAAAAATACACTAAAATTAGTGACATGGAGTCCTGAGTGATAACTAAAATTCAATACCAAAGAAGGATTATTCAAGATAAAAATGCAAATACTGCCTTAACCTGTACTTCAAACTAAAACATTTAAAAGAATAAACAAAACTAAATAAAAAAAATACCATCTTTAAACTCTATGTGTAGAGTTGTGTGCAGAGATGCTTATATGCAGAGAAGACAAAACAGGCATACAATTTTCTTATCTCAAGATGGATTTAAGAATGGAGAGTTTCATTAAAAGAGAGAAGTTTTGTAGCCAGGGTCCTTGAAGCGTTGTGGGTGTTGATTTTCTGTTCATGGATCTGTTTTTTCCATCCATTCTGTGTGTCTGTGGTTTCTTCCCTCTTTTATGCTTTGTCAGTGTTGCTGAGTACTGATGAGACAATACTTGATGTAAACAGCCTCAGGCAATCATTTTCAGTTGATAAATTTAAGATCTGAAACCTTAAGCTCTATTTTATAAGTGCAATCTCTGTTAGAGTGCCCAATTACACGTGGTAGCTGTGTATTTCTGAGGTTTCTTTAGGGGAGAAACATCCATGCTCTGACAAATTTAATGGGTTTAGGGGAAAATAATGATAAGAAGTCATGGAGAAAAATTCAAAGAGAACTTCCAAGTAATTTCTAGGAATTTTAGAAAAAGAAAAAAAAAACACACACATGCAATGTTATAATATTTTGTTTAACAGAAAATAAAAGATTAAAGGAGAGAAAGTAAATTGTTCTATGTTGAATAAAGTGAGTTACACTGGAAAATAAACAATATTAGACTGAAAATAAACAATATTAAACATTGCCATTGATTAAATGTGTCTTTGAAATGCCACCTACTTTCCAAATATCTTCAGCATTAAAACAGTATCTGCTCTTGCTCAAATTTGTTTAAAGGATCAAATTATATAATTTATAAAATACAAAATACTCTAAATTTTAAGTGACAGTGTTAACCCAGATGTCAGTTAAGGTCATTCAGTCCAATAACATTAAATTTTTTTGAAGTTATAATTAAAATGTTATATGCACGTAGTTTAAAGGTCATACTGAACAAAAAGACTGATGATGAAAAAGGGCAGAACCCTAATCTGGTACTTTTCTCCCCACTCTCCCTCCCTTATCTTCATATTTCCAAGTAACATAAGATACTGCTGTTCTGCCCTTTATTAACTTAACATTATATTCAGCATCCTATATCACAGAATGGATGTTTTACATGCTTATTTCTCTGAAAACACGTCCCCTCTTTTCATTCTTTCAATGTAGTTTTATGAAAATTGTTAGTTAAATCAGTGGTCAATCTGTATCTTTTTCTATATTATAGTTTCTTCTGAGCTAAAATGTCACATATTATTTTCTTTATTATATATTTCTTTAGTTTCTTCTGCAGTTAGTATTCTCCTTACATACTAGTTTCATTTATAAAATTTCTGTTGTTGTTTTAGCTATTTCACCAGATCTGCCAAATACCTGCCAATATTTTTCAAATGCTCAAATGTGTAAATTCCATTTTTCTTTTTCTAGTATCCTGTCTCTTGGAAACTTATTATATTCTGCTTCAATTTGGACTCTGTGACCTGATGCACTGCTAATGTCATGAGACTGTTCTTTAATTTTGGAATTTCTACCCATGCTCTCCTCTGTTGGAACTTTTGCCCACTAGGTAGCTTGTAGTACTTTTTCTTGGTTAATTTATTGTCTGGTGCAACCCAGTCTCCATTAAATTCCAAGAAAGAGTGCAAGGGAGGTGAAATTTCTAGTAATTGCTTATATAAAAAGCCTTTATTATATACATGGTTTGCTAGGTATAGTGGGCTAAATGATGGCCCCCAAAAGAAAGATATGTCTGTTTCTTAACACCCATAACCTGTGAACATGACCTTTTTTTGGAGAAAGTGTCTTTGCAGATGTAATTAAGGTAAGGATCTTGAGTTGAGATCATTTTGGACTTAATATGGTCTCTAATTCAAGTGTGAAATTGTCCTTATAAGACAAAGGCATAGGGAAATTTGAGATTCAGACCCAGAGGAGAGAAGACCATGTCAAGATTGGAGCAGAGATTGAAGCCATGAAGTCCCAAACCAGGAATGACTGGAGCCACTAAGAATGGAAGGGTCAAGGAAAGATTCCACCCTAGAGCCAGAGGAGGGAGTGTGTTCAGAACACCTTGATTTTGAACTTCTGTCCTCCACAACTGTGAAAGAATACATTTCTGTTGTTTAAAACCAACAAATTTGTACAACCCTTGGAAACTAATAAAGGTGGGTAAAGAATTTTATGTAGAAAATATTTTCATCCAGTATTGTATTTTACATTATTTCCTAACTCTGATTTTCAACAATTTTCATGTAACAACTTTTCACTTATTTTTCTCTAAAAGCTTAAGATATCTGCTAAATACTTTATGTTTAGATATTTTATACTGATACCTTGGTATCATCATCATCATCATCTTCATCATTATACATTGAGATTGGCACTCATTGTATCCTTTCAACTAGTAGATTCACGTCCTTCAGTTCTGTGAAGTTTTTGTTTGTTTATTTTAATACAAACATATTCCTTAGTCTTTTTCTGCTCTTTTGTTTCTATCATTATTATTAATTGATTCCTAATTGTTTCACTGTTTCCCTCATTTTTTTTTCCTTAACAAGTTCTGAGTTTTATTCATCAAATGTGATATTTTAAAATTCTTACCATTTTTTAAAAAAATATTTTAAGGCTACTTTCTTGTTCTACATTTTTAATAGCTCCCAATTCTTTGTTCTAAATGATCACTTTCTATTACATTTCTGAAATATGAAGCATAGATTTTAACACTCATTTTTCTTATTTCCTTCTACTTTTGTTTCATCGGAGTTCTATTTTTCTGTTATTTATTTTGGTCTCTCTTTACTATTGGAAGATTCCCTCACATGTCCTCTGCTGGCCTTTCAGTCATATTTACTTGGAAATTCTATGCTATGTTAACAGCTGCACCATTCTACCAATCTATAAATGAAGATCAATTAGTGACTTACATAAGTGCAATCCACATATATTAATAGTTAGAGGTCCTTTCCCTAAGCCATCTCAGTTTTTCCTGGGAATAAATCTCCCAAATCCTATAATTGTTGGTCTGAGTAAAAGCGAAGCCAAAAGAAGAAGTGTGGTTACCCATTTCTCTGAGTGATTATTTCCCCCAGTATTTCAATTCTATATTTCACACCCACTTTTTCTTCCCCCAGAGAAATTAAGCTGAAAAATGTTACAGAAAATATGTCTATTCCTGAAATGCAGTTGGGGAAATTGAAGGTTTAAAGCTGGAGGGAACAAAACTTACAAGCTTAACCAATATGAAAGCTGATTTTTTTCTGTTTTCCTGTTCTACCTGATATCTTATGCCTTGAACTTCTGGGACTTTGCAAGTATCTACTGGTCAAATCCACTTGGTTTTCCTTTGGGATCTGCTCTATAATAAACAAGGTTCAATTAATATTCTTCTCTCATTCATAGTCTTCTCTGATAAGTTTTCAGCACTCTTGTATCCTGTCAAAGGTCCACTTGTTTCTCATTCACTGTGGAATCCTCAAAGCCCAGCACACTTTCTGAAGTATAGCAGATTATGTATAAGTGCACAATGAACTGTTAAAATATAATATTTTAACTAGAAAAAATGTATCACCATGACAGAAATTATAAGGTTTATTATTAATTTTTATTTTTAATTTAAAAATAGATGATTCTATGAGTAATATGGCATCAAATTAAATAAAATGCATTTTAATAGTAATATTAAGAAATAAACTTACCTAAACACTTTCAAAAGAAAGAAATATTGTGTATTATTAATATTCAAGATGAATAAATTGATTTCAAATTTGGAAAATGATAAGAGGCTGTATCATTATGCAAGTATAAATTCAATTTCCAGATAAACAACCTCTGTGAATAGGTTAAAATCTGAGTGAAATTCAATCAAGTCTTAAATAATATGGTTAAATCTATACAAAAATATTTTTTAAATGAATATAAATTAATTATGATCAATAATGAAAGCCGCATAGCGTCTCATGCCCATCTCTGGGGCTCCGGCTGTTAGCCGTGGCTTGCACCCGTCACTTGAGCTCCTTTAAGTGGCGCTCTTAATCCCCTCTCCTCATGCACCAGGAAACAAAGAGGGAAGAAAAAGTCTCCTGCCTGTCTGGCAGGTCCAGACTTTTCTCCAGACTCGCACCCGGCTAGCCGTGGTGCACTAAACCCCTGCAGGCTGTATTCATGCCGCAAGTCCTCTCCCTGTGATCTGATCTCTGAAGCCCGAGACTCAGCTCCGAGCCCCACAAGCCCCGGCGGGTAGGCAAACAAGCCTCTCGGACTGGAATACAAGGACATCCATGGACAGTGATATCATAACAGCCATGTGGATGAAAAGTTCTTGGTGCTGCAGCCAGGAGTCAGTGCTTTGTCTCTGAGGTGGGAGAGCCAACTTCAGGACACTGGTCCACAAGAGACCTCCCACCTCCACATAATATCAAATGGCGAAAATCTCCCAGAGATCTCCATCTCAATACTAGCACCCAGCTTCACTCACTGACCAGCAAGCTACAGTGCTGGACATCCTATGCCAAACAACTAGCAAGAGATGAAAACAAACCCACCTATTAGCAGAAAGGTTGCCTAATATCATAATAAGTCCACAGACACCCCAAACCACACGACCAGATGTGGAAATGCCCACCAGAAAGAAAAGATCCAGCCTCATCCACTACAACACAGGCACTAGTCCCCTCCACCAGGAAGCCTACACAACCCACTGAACCAACCTTAGCCACTGGGGACAAACACCGAAAACAACGGGAACTACGAATCTGCAGCCTGCAAAAAGGAGACCTCAAACACAGTAAGATAAGCAAAATGAGAAGACAGAAAAACACACAGCAGATGAAAGAGAAGATAAAAACCCACCAGACCTAACAAATGAAGAGGAAATAGGCAGTGTACAAGAAAAAGTATTCAGAATAATGATAGTAAAGATGATCCAAAATCTTGGAAATAGAATAGAAAAAATGCAAGAAACATTTAACAAGGACCTAGAAGAACAAAAGATGAAACAAACAATGATGAACAACACAATAAATGAAATTAAAAATACTCTAGATGGGATCAATAGCAGAATAACTGAGGCAGAAGAACGGATAAGTGACCTGGAAGATAAAACAGTGGAAATAACTACTGCAGAGCAGAAAAAAGGAAACAGAATGAAAAGAACTGAGGACAGTCTCAGAGACCTCTGGGACAACATTAAATGCACCAACATTCGAATTATAGGGGTTCCAGAAGAAGAAGAGAAAAAAGAAAGGGACTGAGAAAATATTTGAAGAGATTATAGTTGAAAACTTCCCTAATATGGGAAAGGAAATAGTTAATCAAGTCCAGGAAGCACAGAGAGTCCAATATAGGATAAATCCAAGGAGAAATATGCCAAGACATATATTATTCAAACTGTCAAAAATTAAGTACAAAGAAAACGTATTAAAAGCAGCAACGGAAAAACAACAAATAACATACAAGAGAATCCCCATGAGGTTAACAGCTGATTTTTCAGCAGAAACTCTGCAAGCTGGAAGGGACTGGCAGGACATTTTTAAAGTGATGAAGGAGAAACACCTGCAACCAAGATTACTCTATCCAGCAAGGATCTCATTCAGATATGATGGAGAAATTAAAAACTTTACAGACAAGCAAAAATTGAGAGAGTACAGCACCACAAAACCAGCTTTACAACAAATGCTAAAGGAACTGCTCTAGGCAAGAAACACAACAGAAGGAAAAGACCTACAGTAATGAACTCAAAACAATTAAGAAAATGAGAATAGGAACATACATATCGATAATTACCTTCAATGTAAATGGACTAAATGCTCCAATCAAAAAACACAGATTGGGCTTCCCTGGTGGTGCAGTGGTTGAGAGTCTGCCTGCTGATGCAGGGGACACGGGTTCATGCCCCGGTCCGGGAAGATCCCACATGCCGCGGAGTGGGTAGGCCCGTGAGCCATGGCCGCTGAGCGTGCGCGTCCGGAGCCTGTGCTCTGCAACGGGAGAGGCCACAACAGTGAGAGGCCCGTGTACCGCAAAAAAAAAAAAAAAAAAAAAAAAAACACAGATTGGCTGAATGGATACAAAAACAAGACCTATATATGTGCTGTCTACAAGACACCCACTTCAGACCTAGAGACACGTACAGACTGAAAGTAAGAGGATGGAAAAATATATTTCATGCAAATGGAAACCAAAAGAAAGCTGGAGTAACTATTCTCATATGAGAGAAAATAGACTTTAAAATAAAGACTATTAGAAGAGACAAAGAAGGACACTACATAATGATCAAGGGATCAATCCTAGAGGAAGATATAACAATTGTAAATATTTATGCACTCAACATAGGAGCACCTCAATACTCACAGCCATAAAAGGGGAAATCGGCAGTAACACAATCATAGTAGGGGACTTAAACACTCCACTTTCACCAATGGACAGATCATCCAAAATAAAAATAAATAAGGAAACAGAAGCTTTAAATGATACATTAAACAAGATGGACTTAATTGATATTGATAGGGCATTCCATCAAAAAACAACAGAATACACATTTTTCTCAAGTGCTCATGGAACATTCTCCAGGAGAGATCATATCTTGGGTCACATATCAAGCCTTGGTAAACTTAAGAAAATTGAAATTGTATCAAGTATCTTTTCCGACCACAATACTATGAGACATGATATCAATTACAGGAAAAGATCTGTAAAAAGTACAAACACATGGAGGCTAAACAATACACTACTTAATAACGAAGTCATCACTGAAGAAATCAAAGAAGAAATCAAAAAAATACCTAGAAACAAATGACAATGGAGACACGATGACCCAAAATCTATGGGATGCAGCAAAAGCCATTCTAAGAGGGAAGTTTATAGCAATACAATCCTACCTTAAGAAACAGGAAACATCCCGAATAAACAATCCTAACCTTGTACCTAAGGCAATTAGAGAAAGAAGAACAAAAATCCCCCAAAGTTAGCTGAAGGAAAGACATCATAAGAATCAGATCAGAAATAAATGAAAAAGAAACGAAGGATATGATAACAAAGATCAATAAAACTAAAAGCTGGTTCTTTGAGAAGATAAACAAAATTGATAAACCATTATCCAGACTTGTCAAGAAAAAATGGGGAAGACTCAAATCAATAGAATTAGAAACGAAAAAGCAGAAGTAGCAACTGACACCGCAGAAATACAAAAGGTCATGAGAAATTACTACAAGCAACACTATGCCAAAAAAATGGACAACCTGGAAGAAATGGACAAATTCTTAGAAATGCACAACCTGCCAAGACTGAATCAGAAAGAAATAGAAAATATGAATAGACAAATCACAAGCACTGAAATAAAACTGTGATTAAAAATCTTCCAACAAACAAAAGCCCAGGACCAGAAGGCTTCACAGGAGAATTCTATCAAACATTTAGAGGAGAGCTAACACCTATCCTTTCCAAACTCATCCAAAATATAGCAGAGGGAGGAATACTCCCAAACTCATTCAACGAGGCTACCATCACCCTGATACCAAAACCAGAAAAGGATGTCAAAAAGAAAGAAAACTACAGGTCAATATCACTGATGAACATAGATGCAAAAATCCTCAAGAAAATAGTAGCAAACAGATTCCAACAGCACATTAAATGGATCATACACTATGATCAAGTGGGGTTTATTCAGGGAATGCAAGGATTCTTCAATATACGCAAATCAATCATATTAACAAATTGAAGTAGTAAGAGCATATGATCATCTCAATAGATGCAGAGAAAGCTTTCGACAAAGCTTTATGATAAAAACCCTGCAGAAAGTAGTCATAGAGGGAACTTTCCTCAACATAATAAAGGCCATATATGACAAACACACTGCCAGCATCGTCCTCAATCGTGAAAAACTGAAATCATTTCCATAAGATCAGGAACAAGACAAGGTTGCCCACTCTCACCACTGTTATTCAACATAGTTTTGGAAGTTTTAGCCACAGCAATCAGAGAAGAAAAGGAAGTAAAAGGAATCCAAATCAGAAAAGAAGAAGTAAAGCTGTCACTGTTTGCAGATGACATGATACTGTACATAGAGAATCCTAAAGATGCTACCAGAAAACTACTAGAGTTAAACAATGAATTTGGTAAAGTAGCAGGATACAAAACTAATGCACAGAAATCTCTGGCATTCCTATACTCTAATGATGAAAAATCTGAAAGTGAAATCAAGAAAACATTCCCATTTACCATTGCAACAAAATGAATAAAAGATCTAGGAATAAACCTACCTAAGGAGACAAAAGGCCTGTATGCAGAAAATTATAAGACACTGATGAATGAAATTAATGATGATACAAATGGATGGAGAGATATACCATGTTCTTGGATTGGAAGAATCAACATTGTGAAAATGACTCTACTACCCAAAGCAATCTACAGATTCAATGCAATCCCTATCAAACTACCACTGGTATTTTTCACAGAAATAGAACAAAACATTTCACAATTTGTATGGAAACACAAAAGACCCCGAATAGCGAAAGCAATCTTGAGAACAAAAAACGGGGCTGGAGGAATCAGGCTCCCTGACATCAGAATATACTACAAAACTACAGTAAACAAGACAGTATGGTACTGGCACCAAAACAGAAAGATAGATGAATGCAACAACATAGAAATCCCAGAGATAAACCCACACACATATGGTCACCTTATCTTTGATAAAGGAGGCAGGAATGTACAGTGGAGAAAGGACAGCCTCTTCAATAAGTGGTGCTGGGAAAACTGGACAGGTACATGTAAAAGAATGAGATTAGATCACTCCCGAACACCATACACAAAAATAAGGTCAAAATGGATTAAAGACCTAAATGTAAGTCTAGGAACTATCAAACTCTTAGAGGATAACATAGGTAGAACACTCTATGACATAAATCACAGCAAGATCCTTTTTGACCCACCTCCTAGAGAAATGGAAATAAAAACCAAAATAAACAAATGGGACCTAATGAGACTTCAAAGCTTTGTCACAGCAAAGGAAACCATAAACAAGACCAAAAGACAACCTTCAGAATGGGAGAAAATATTTGCAAATGAAGCAACTGACAAAGGATTAATCTCCAAAATTCATAAGCAGCCTATGCAGCTCAATAACAAAAAAACCCCACAAACAACCCAATCCAAAAATGAGCAGAAGACCCAAATAGACATTTCTCCAAAGGACATATCCAGACTGCCAACAAACACAGGAAAGAATGCTCAACATCATTAATCATTAGAGAAATGCAAATCAAAACTAAAATTAGATATCATCTCACACCAGTCAGAATGGTCATCATCAAAAAATCTACAAACCATAAATGCTGGAGAGGGTATGGAGAAAAGGGAACCCTCTTGCACTGTTGGTGGGAATGTAAATTGATACGGCCACTGTGGAGAACAGTATGGAGCTTCCTTGAAAAACTACAAATAGAACTACCATATGACCCAGCAATCCCACTACTGTGCATATACCCTAAGAAACCCATAATTCAAAGAGTCATGTACCAAAATGTTCATTGCAGCTCTATTTACAATAGCCTGGAGATGGAAACAACCTAAGTGTCCATCATCAGATGAATGGATAAAGAAGATGTGGCACATATATACAATGGAATATTACTCAGCCATAAAAAGAAACAAAATTGAGCTGTTTGTAATGAGGTGGATAGACTTAGAGTCTGTCATACAGAGTGAAGTCAGAAAGAGAAAGACAAATACTGTATGCTAACACATATATATGGAATTTTAGAAAAAAAATGTCATGAAGAACCTAGGGGTAAGACATGAATAAAGACACAGACCTACTAGAGAATGGACTTGAGGATATGGGGAGGGGGAAAGGTAAGCTGTGACAAAGCGAAAGAGAGGCATGGACATATATCCACTACCAAACGTAAGGTAGATAGCTAGTGGGAAGCAGCTGCATAGCACAGGGAGATCAGCTTGATGCTTTGTGACTGTGTGGAGGGGTGAGATATGGAGGGTGGGAGGGAGGGAGATGCAATGGGAAGAGATATGGGAACATATGTATATATAAAACTGATTCACTTTGTTATAAAGCAGAAACTAACACACCATTGTAAAGCAATTATACTCCAATAAAGATTTTAAAAAAAATAAAATAATAAAATAAATAAAGTAAGAGCTGCTAGGAAAAACAAACAAACAAACAAACAAAAACGCATGCCGCAACCAAGACCCATTGCAGCCAAAATAGATAGATAGATAGATAAATAAATAAATAAATATTAAAAACAGAAGAAGGAAAGAAACTGAAGCTGTAACAAATTAAAATTTACCCAAAATCATGGCCTGTATATGGGGAGGTGGATTTAAAAAGGTTTGACACAAGCCAGAGCTTCTACTTTTTCCATTACTCCAGGCTTTCTGCAATCTGCCACCTCCGTTTCTGCATTTTGCTGGGAGAATCCCATCTCAAGTCCTTTTAGCTTGTACTTTCCCTTCAAATTATCTCAATGACAGCACATAAGAAAAACTTTTGAATTGCTCTTTTTATTACTTCAGTTGCTAGAGAAATTTGTGTTCTACCTCACATCTTCGCAGAATGATCATTGAAGGACCAATCTGTTTGAATTTGTGAAATAAAAGTAATGACAGTTCTTCAAATATATTGCTTTGTCTATTCATATGTGCCTGTTCATACCTCAGCAAGATTTAAGACATTTAATTCATATCTGTGAAGGCTTTAAACTGCTTCAAGTAATTTTGCATACATTGTCTTGTTCTGAATTTGATTTTATTTGCTTCTAATCTCAACTTATTCTCAACAAAGTAACCATCCACACTTATAATAAACTTTATTAGATTCTTGTATTTTCTTTTTCATATTTAGAACATATAAATTCTTTATTATCACTACAGTGGTCAAAATTTAGCTCTGTAATTTGAATTATAAATATGTGTATACAAAAACCAAAACACATTTTGTTGTTTTATATGTTGTTGATAGACAATTGATGTTTCTCTGAAAAGTGAAAAAAAAAAAATAATGAAAGCCATGTTTGCTGGTAAATTAGCAGATATTAGACTTGAAAAATAAATAATAAAGGAATTATGGAAAACAACAATAAATTAGCACAAAAGTATATGATGAATCTTGCTTTAATGAATCTAGATATCATGAATGTTTTAGTATGAAGAAAATTATCAATCAAAAAATTATTTTTTTTAAAGATACATAGAATTAGAGATAAATCTACATTGTAAAAAAAAATGGTGGTTGTCTCAGAAAAGGTAGAGTTGAGTAAAATACTTACACTACTATAATTAAAGAAAAAGATTGTAAGAGAAAAATGGGGATTTTTCTATTAAAGTAATCATACTTCAAAAATTCATAATTTTTAAATAACTCCAGGCTACTTCAACCACAGAATGATTACAGACTAGCCAATGATGTCAAAGATATGGAATATATCCACTTAAGAATAGCAAATAAAATATTTTGTAAAGTGTCATGGAATAGTAATAAAAAATTCAAATTGACTTGGATAAAAGCAGAGCCTTGTGAATATAAAACTGACTGAAGTATAACAAACAAAATGTCAATGTATTTAATGGAGTGCCACAGGGATCAGTGTGAGGGCTGATCTTATTTAACAGCTTAATTAATGATCTGGAAGATGGAGAAAACAGTATGTTAATGAAATATGTAGCTGATATCAAATTGGAAGTTTTGTCAACACCAATTAACATAGAAAAATTATTTTAAAAGGGAAGTTAGAGAGGTTAGACTTATTAAGAAGAAAAAAATAAATTATATGTTTAATTTGTTAGAAATCGAATTACCAAAAAAGTTTGAGGGGAAAAAACACTGAATAATGTTTGCATCTAAAATGGTGGGAACAAAATGTAAATATAAGAGAATTTTACAAACGAACTACCCTACACAGTAAATGGAATTTGCACATTTTTAGAGTGCAAATATTCTAAAATGTGTAATGCTTTTTTTTTTTTAATGCAAGGTTGGCCTGCAAATTTCGACATTAGATTAGAGAAAACAGTATAACTAAAGTGAGTTTAATAGTAACAATGATGCTGAAGTGCTGAAGTTTTATGAGATTTATGTCTGCATGATTGAAAACAATGAATTGGGAAAAAGTAGATTACACGATTCAGTTTAATATAGTCATTACAATGTGATTTGAAGTGGCAAAGTAAGTATATTTCCATAAGTGAGTGGTTTGGTATCCACATAAGTAAGTTGACTTGATAAGGATCCTAATATTTAAATTTGCCAGAATAGAGTTCTTAACAACTAAAGTTGTATAATTCAATGAGGTATTCTAGAAAGATTAAACACTGAATTAAGAGAGTTGTATTTCGATATGGAAGTCTACTTACCCTTACAAAGCATCATCATCTTCCTCTGTAAATGGGATAAATACCCAGCTTTGCAGAATTATTGTAGGAATTATGAGGCACACATTTTTTAAGTACCAAATATCATGCCTGTCATATTGTAGATGCTCAACAAATGCTGATTCATTGTTTCAAATTCGTCCCTTGCAGCAGTGTCAATGACCCTTATGGATTGGAAACTGATAACAAAATTACTTGTGTAAGCTAGGTGTAACTTAGTTAAAACTTAAGTAAGTCTTGAGATATTACTGATGCATGTGATCCACAGAAGCTTTCAACTCTGTGCCCAAAAGTTAACTGTTTCCACCCGTTAATAAATATATCTCTGCTTCTTGTGGAGGCAGAATATAATGATAAAGACATACAACAAAAAGAATAGTTCTCCTTTCAGAGAGGCAATGGAAGCAATTCTACAACTTCATCAGCTACAATCATATTTCAGAATGATATCATTGGAAGAAGTTTGTCTCAAGTATATTTCACTCAGGTAGAATAAAAATGAAAGTATATCTGTTTATTCAACAGATAATCATTGAGTGGATACTCAATACTCAGGCATTGCCTCAGGCACTGGAAACTGCAAGGAAATAAAAAACCAAACGCAAAACAATCCCTGTCTTCCAGAATTTATATTTCAGAGGAAGAAAACAGACAACAATTAAATAAACAGATTTAATATGTCAGGGTCTATGTGCTATACAAAGGTACAATGTTTGGAGGATACGCAAGATGATAGTTGGCAGAGACCTGGAGTAAATAAGTAACTCTGCAAGCATTTAGAGAGTGCCATCCCAGGCAGAGAAAAGAGGCAAGACCAGGACCTAGAGATGGACAACGTGTGGTATTTTCTATAACTGGTAAAAAGGCCAGTGCCCTAGAGCTCATGGACATGGGAGGAGAGTGATCAGATATGAGGTAGGAGAGCCTTTGATAAAACTGATGACAATTAGCTATTAGTGATAGTTATTTCTTACTGTTGATGATTAGATATAATTTTGAAAACAATAGAAAGCCACTGGAAGATAGTAAATGGAAGAGTGAAATTGTTTACTCAATTTTCTTTAACTGAATGCCTCAGCTGCCCTGTGGTGAATAATTACAGAAGTGAAAGTTCTAGCACAGGGACCATTTATGAGTCAACCCCAATAATACAGGTGACAGACAATGATGAAGGTGGGGAGGAGCAATCAAACCTTGTAAATATTTTTGAAAATAAAACTCAAATAATTTACTTGTTTAAATTTAGACTGAACAAATAAGTAACAGAGTTTGTTTTTTTAAGAATTAAGTAAGAAGGGGCTTCCCTGGTGGCGCAGTGGTTGAGAGTCCGCCTACCGATGCAGGGGATGCGGGTTCGTGTCCCGGTCCGGGAAGACCCCACATGCTGCAGAGCGGCTAGGCCTGTGAGCCATGGCCGCTGAGCCTGCGCGTCCGCAGGCTGTGCTCTGCAACGGCAGAGGCTACGACAGTGAGAGGCCTGCATACCGAAAAAAAAAAAAAAAGAATTAAGTAAGAAAAGGAGCAGGTCTGTTGCTTACAGAAGAGTAGAAATCAGGACTTTGGTTTTGGATACATTGATTTTTTAAGTTACCCAACTGAATAAGCAGAGTAGGTAGTAAGATACGTAACTCTGGAATCCAGGGCAGAGCAGGGCTAAGTAGATTTGCAAGTCATCAGCACATAGAGAACATCTGAGGCCTCCAGCCTGACTGAGCCTGCATAGATGAGAGAAGAAGTCTGGCCTGGGGACCCTCTAGGATATGCCCATCAGGATGTGAGGAGGCACTAGGAAAGGGAATCAAAGAGGTGAGAAAGTTTGACTCTCTGAAAATATATTTTCATTATAAATTATTGTGAGAATTTGTGTTGTCTGATAAAAGGTGGAGGAAGAAATGATCAAATTTTGGGTTTTAAGATAGAATTTGAGGAATGGAAGTACAGAGAGCAGTTATACTACATTTTTTTAAAGACTGATTGCATATTTATTTATTTATTAACATATAGTTGCTGTAAATATTATATAAGTTACAGGTGTATAATATAGTGATTCACAATTTTTAAAGGTTATACTCCTTTTACAGTTATTATAAACTATAGACTATATTCCCTGTGCTGTACAATATATCCTTGTAGCTTATCTTATACATAATAGTTTGAACCTCTTAGTCCTCTACCCCTATACTACCCCTCCCCTCTTACCTCTCCCCACAGGTAACCACCAGTTTGTTCTCTATATCTGTGAGTCTGCTTCTTTTTTGTTATATTCAGTAGTTTGTTGTATTTTTCAGATTCCACAAAAAAGTGATATCATACAGTATTTGTCTTTCTTTGTCTGACTTATTTCACTTAGCATAATGCTCTCCAAGTCTATCCGTGTTACTGCAAATGACATTATTTCATTCTTTTTTATGGTTGAGTAGTTTTCCATTGGGTATATATACCACATCTTTATCCATTCATCTGTTGATAAGCATTTAGGTAGCTTACATATCTTGGTATTGTAAATAATACTTTTATGAACATTGGGGTAAATACATCTTTTTTTTTTTTTTTTTTGCGGTACGCGGGCCTCTCACTGTTGTGGCCTCTCCCGTTGCAGAGCACAGGCTCCAGACGCGCAGGCTCAGCGGCCATGGCTCACGGGCCCAGCCGCTCCACGGCATGTGGGATCTTCCCGGACTAGGGCACGCACCCGTTGTCCCCTGCATCGGCAGGCAGACTCTCAACCACTGCGCCACCAGGGAAGCCCCATGCATCTTTTTAAATTAGTGTTTTTAAAACACTAATAAAAAACTTTTAAATATTTTTGTGGTAAAAGGGAACAGGGAGGTAGGGGAGTCGCTAGAGGGTACAGAGTCAAGAGAACTTTACAATACTGTGACATTATGGAGTGTTGTATGATAAACAGAATGATTCCTTAAAGAGGGACTATTTGATAACTTAGGTGAGAGAAGATATACCTTTTGGATTGGATATGTTTTATATGAGGGAGACAGGATTCAGGGAGATATAGGGTTAGAAAGTAGGATATATGGCTAAAAAGTTCAAATATGTGTGTAGATATAGGGGTGAGAACATGTAGATATTATTATCAGAAAGTTAAAATGTGGCAGAACATTGGAGGTTTGAAGAGGGAGGAGGTATAAAATCTCACCTAGAATAAGAATAATCTAAGGAAATGAGATGCAATTGTCTGCCATACAACCCTTTATTTGGTGACACAAATTTAAGCTCCAATCAGCATGGCTTTGTCATTTTTCTACAATCTTGCTTAGCTGCCTAGGTGTAGATTCAGAGAGAGCTGGATTTAACCAGGAACGCATGAGTGGTGATAGGAGGGTCTGAAATTACATACATATTCAGAACAGTTTTTGTATTGGAATACAAGTTGGAATTCTAAGCAACTTAAAAGAGAGGCATAATAACAAAATATAATGAGACCTCTGTACTCTTAGTAAATCATATTTTTGTTACTGTGCAGGTACATAGGAGTTCAGTAACAAATATATAGTAAATATCTTCAGTGTTATTCAGAGTTGAAGCATTTTGGGTAAGGCTTTATAATAATATTGCATAATTTATAATACTGCACATGGGCATGTTATTAGGAAAAACAACCAGAGCACCCACAGGTGGTTTTTAACCATCACTACCAAATATCCCAACCTGGTCTGCTCCAGACATATAGGAGTTAATTTACTGCTAAGAAAATAAATGGAACAGCTCTAAAATGCAGATACCCAGCATCACTGCTATCTGGAATTTCTTTAATATTTGTTTATCCCTTGCTGTCAAATAAACCACATTTCACATAGTTATTTGAGATTATGTTAATCTTTCATAACCTAGGGGATGGGCTTGAGGAACAGAACAATAAAAGCTGGCTGGTTCAATGTGTTGGAGTTTCTTATGTGGTCAAATAATTTTGGAATTGAGGAATGAGAGGGGATGGTTAGAAAGACAAGTGTCTTTGGAGGAAGAGAGGAAGACAATGTTTGAAACTGAAGGGGCACATTCACTGGTAATGAAAATTCTACAATATAACAATAGCATCAGATGGCAAAGAGGGGAAAGAGACTATTGGATGTGAAAAGTTCAAGAATGGAGAGGTATTAATACAAAATGGAAACTGGATGTGAAAATTCCATGAGCAGATAAAGCCATTTAAGCCATGTAAACAAAACTAAATCTAGCTTATTTCATGAACATAAGTGAATCTTAGGTTATTTCTTATAAATGCCTCTGATAACCATAAAAGAAATTTAAGTCATCTTCCTAAAATGGTGTAAGATAGTTACTTTTAAACAATCCCCTGCCATCTGGAAACCTCCATTGTAATAACCAATCACTGTAAAGGTTAAACAACTTCCTCATTTTCACTTTATAAGCCATCCTGTAATGTCAGGTCCCTGAGTCTCATATCAGTTTTGAATGTGAAAGCTCCCAGTTTGTGAACTTGTTATATGCACAAGAAACTCTTACTAAATATTATTTATTGATTTGATGGTTTTAATTTTGTTATTTCTGGATTTTTAACAGAGGTTAGGTTATAGTAAGGATCAGTTACAAAGGTATTGAAGTCACCAACAATTTGATAGCAGCTTTTTTAAGAGTAATAATGAACCATATTTTACAATAATTAGAAGGAATGATCTAGTATTTCTTTTTATGACTACAACAAAGAAGGATGACAAGGGGTAGAATCTAATAACATTGTTTCAATTCAGGGAGTGCGGATTGAGTATAGAAAATCATTTAGAAATGGCAAAGACTAGCAGGGAGATCATCTATGATATAAGTAAGGCTGCAGAGAAAACAGATACCATTGGAAAGGACTCTAGAGAAAAGAATGCTCTAAGGGAAAAGAAGATTTTTACTCAGAAAAAAATATTGAAGAAACTGTTCAGAAAGGAATTTGAGAATATAGAGAATTTTGCTGTCGGTGGTCCATAAATTACAAACGATTCAGGGGAAGACTTTGAGGAGTTGAGATGGTGAGTGATATGGGAGTTGCAGGGAATGCACAAACCTTATGATGAAGGGGAATTTTTTGGAATTCTTGGGTTTCTTATGATGACTGGAATAAAAAAGGCTTAAAGCTATGATGGGATTAGACTTTTGGTCAGTTCTGTGTATATGTTTAGTTATATGATAAAGTGTACTATATTTATAAGGAATTTCTGATATCATGGGTTAGATTCTTTGGGAAGCCAACTCTGAGAATGAGATCAGAGTGCACAACATTTCATCCCTAGGGGTCAAAACCTGTGGAAGTGAGGGGAATGAAACAGGATTGGACAAAAAGAGAAGCTTGGCTGCAGTGTACGTCTACCAAATGCTGTACAAACGTACAGCTGTATGAGCCCTCAATATTATCTAGAGGTGGGGGGAGGGGCAGGCCGTTATATCTGAACCTCTCTTGGTGAGTCATTGAGTGTGAGGCTGCCCTGGGAAGGGGGTGTGAATTGGGCTAGGCTAAGCTATCCCTGGAAAAGCCTGACAGCTGAGGGCCATGGGCTGGCAGAATGTCCAACAGCTGAGGGAATAAATTCTTTCTCCAGAAGGGAAATCTCGGTGGGGCAGCATAGCATCCGGTTCAGCTTATTTCACTGGGTAATTCCCTACCCATCCATCTGGGTGTGATGAAAAAAAAGAGAAAGGAAAATGGAAAACTGAATACTTGCAAATTGTGACACCAGGTTAGTAAATGGCAAAACTAGATTCAATCTGAATTCCTATTGGTTTTGAGGTTTGCATGAGAGAGAAGTATCTTCACTGATAAATGTGTTGTTGAACTACTTGTTACCATGTTTTTGGGAAAAATGTTAGGTGACAACAATTAAAAATACAACTCATCTAAAACTACAAATGTATATTTATGTTTTCACGAAAATTAGAAAAAATTATGTGAATATAACTTTGATTTTAGTATTAACACAACTCTGTCCCCTATTATACCTTTACATAGTTATTCTTTATTACGTTTTTATTTTGCTTTTATCTGACTCATATAAAGTTATTCATTTATTGGAACTTCTATCTGTTGGTACCATTAACTATCTTTTTCAACGATAAAAATGCAATTTAAAATATCTTTAAGGTTGATAATTATGTTAATGACTTCCAGATGCTAATTTATGGTGAAAATATGATCCAAATGCTACTTTGTATTTGCACATCAGAATTCATATATTTAGCAAAAGGAAAATAAAATGTTGGATATCCTGAGCATTGGATCATTCTGCAGATTGCAGCAGACATTAGACTGCAGTGTGTTTATATACACTTGTGTTTGCATTGCATGTGTTTCCTGAAGAAGTAGAACATAAAATTTAAAGAGATGAATCACAATTGTTTAATTGTTCTAAAATACAGAAAAGTATACTTATTAATTTTCTCTTTGCTCTTCAATGAAAATAGCATTTAAAATTAAAATTGCTTCCTGAAATGCTGAAAATATTCCAGAAAATATAACCTCAAATTTAGCTTCAAATTATCTATGGAAGGTGTTAATATAGAGCAAAATGAAATTTTCATTTGCAGTGAAATACTCATCTATCTGAATTAACTTTTCAGCTAAACAACTATCCTTTAATCAGTGTTGTTTCTGAACATCTGTCCAAGTTGGCTTGTTATACATTAGAGTTTTATCCCTGCCTACAATTGAGGTTGCAAGCTCATCTTGTGGCTATGTTCCAGATGCTTGTTTTCTGGCCTCGGCCTCCCATGCTCCCTTTGCTTTCATTTCACTTACTCAGGGTTGGTTCTGTGTTTCCTATTTGGATTTTCCTGTTTGTCTCAAGCCCTTTGGATCAACACGACTGTTTAGGTTTTGTCTTCTTTTGGTTTACCCCAGATGCAAATCCCTCCTCTGTGCCCACAGTTGGCCCTGTCAGTTTGGACAATAATTTTTCATTTGTTATACAGATACTTATTACTAGCAGCGACAAATGTAGACAAAATTATTTCCCTCAGGTTAAGGGAATGATGGTGTGACAATAAACCTTCTGATGGGAAATCCTTCTCAGGTAAGTTTTAAGCCCATGTGTCCTGACTCTGAACAGCAAAAATGAAAGTAGAAATGCTTTTCCCTTCTTCAAAAAATTTTTCTTACCTACTGATTTTTCTGAGATGATCTATAATTGAAAATAACAACATTGGCAATACGCTGGGTATTGTTGCTGTTGCCTTTGCTTGGGAAACATTTTTATTAATAGGAATTAGGACTTATTTAATAGTTCAAAATCATGATCAAGGATTTTAAAGGTTCCCTTTAGATTTCTAAATTTTCTATATGTGAGAATAATGCTGTAATACTCTTTGAAAGGCTAGAGAAGATATTCCTGAGGCTAGAATAAAAATAGCTAATCTAAACTGGGAAGTGCTGTGGGTAAAATACCAGTTCCATTCAAAGAAGTTCTGGACAAAGACCTCATAGAATAAACCCAGATTCCTCCTTTTATCAGTTAAAACTCCCAAGCTATGCTGTTACATTTAAAGAAGTGAGCTACCTCTCTGGTCTTAGGTTAACTCATCTGTAAAATGAGAACATTAATATCTAGGTTATTGTTATGAAATGTTATAAAAATGTATGATATAGTAGATAATAAATTTATCTTGTCACTCGATTCATAAGGGATATGGAATATATTTTAATGTTTATCCCTTTCATGTAATAGTTGAGCAACCCCAATGAATAACTTATAAAATGCCAAAACATTGAAAGTTAGAGAGGTAAAAACACTCAGAATACAAAGAAAGGCATTGTAATTGAGGATAAATCTAATTAAATGGATAAGTAAAAGTGTTTAAGAATATGAGGCAAATCATGAGGAGCGCGTAATGGCTAGACAAGAGGAAGGAAGTATAAAAACAGGGGAAAGTCAAAGAAAATGGGAGAAAGAACACAAATATAAATATTCAACTCTTACTAGAATTCTAAATAAAGACATAGCTTTTTCTTAGTATTCGGCCCTCTAAGTTTCTCAATAAAATATTTTGATAGTTAGCAGAAAAGTACAGAATGTTAAAAATCATTGTATTATCTAAAAAGTAAAATCTATTAATATCATTCCTATCTAAAGTTTAAAATTATCTTCTAGAAATCCAGTTTCCTATTAACACAGACAGACATAGATTATTTTCTTTTTTTATAATTCACATTTATTTTGTATACCTGTCAAATGTGTTCCTTTAACCATAGGCCCCTTCTGCTGCACCAAGTGACTTTCCACTTGGAGGTAATGTCTGCAGATGCTCGAGTTGTCAGGGCTACTATGAAAAGGTGTTTTCAGGGTGTCATTCGCTGACATTAACTTATGTTGTGATATTTTCTGCATGTTGATCTCACAACTTGCTTGATATGCATAACACTTTGGTCTGTCTTCAGAATTTGTTGCTTAAGAATACCCTTGTCTCCTGTCCTCTCGCTTCATGCAGTGTTGGGATGGTAGGTGCATTATTCTTGTTGATAGGCTGCTGAATCACTTGATAGGTGCTATGAATTTGTATGCTCATTTTGGAATACAGTCTAGTCCTTCCCAACTGTCAGTGACTAAGCTCACTGACACACATTATTGAGAGCAAATGCTGTATTTAAATCTGTATGTTTATTTGAATTAGTGAAATTGCTCCATTTTTTGTTACTTAAACTGGACACATTGCTGCCCTAGACAAAATTTCTTACTCAAAAGTAGAAAAAAATAAATTACTGGGAAGAAAGTACCTGTATCTAAAAAATGTTTTGCATAATATTTGGTTATCCCATTGATGTGTGTGACACCAAATCACTTAGCAATTGTCAGAATTTTCTTTCATTTTTTAGATAGTTACTTATTAATAGTTTATACTATATCATGTTTTTTTCTTCATTTTATTCTAGTATATTTTCTTCTTCTAAAATTTTACTATCACACACCCTGGGTTTTCTTTAATGCTATGGGATTTTTCCATTTGGTTAAATTGTTTATGTTCTACTTGCCTGTTTTCTAAAGGTAAATAATACCTGTAGGTAATGTAATGAGGTAAAGCGATAAGAGAATGAATGAATGAATGATTAAATTAATTCTTGAATGACTACATCCAGACCTATGATGTTCATCATAAAATTGCTAAGTCAGAAGTTAACCTCTTGAGTAGATAAGCTCTATATGCGTTTTTATAAGGACTTGAGCCAATACGACTAAATTTCATAGTTTTACCATCATTTTAATAAACAAGATTCTGAAATGACTAGTATAAATAACTTCAGAGGGGGATTTGAACTGCAGGCAACGTTTGTTCTTTCCTTATGAAGTTCAGCAGGCATCCTTTTGGCTCTGAAGTCTCTACCCTCTTAAGGAGAAATGCAGCTTGAATTCATGTAGCAGCTAATGTTGGGCACCACCAATTTAATTTGTTTAACCACTTGAGTCTTGCTGAATAAACCTAATACATGGGGTTAGTCACTTATCAGCGGGAAAGGATACGATATGAACACACGTGTAGCACTATCAGCCCTTAGGTAATAGTCTGAGTTACACACTCTACCCTGCCCACTGGGTGGCAGAGCCAGTGAAGCATTCAGTCATTGAATTTCCTGGCAGCTAAAATCATTCACATACTTACTCAGGACAATTAGTCAGGATTTCTTCTGCTACTTTTCCTTAAATGAATGCATCCTTTTCTTTTTAAAACGTTTTTTCTCCCAGATTTTTAAAGGCACTCATTTTACTTTTTCCATTGTCCTTAAAAGAAAATAACAAGATGATGCTTGTTGACCCCCAGAGGAATGTTAATTAGGGCCTTTTCATTGTTATTTAATTCCTACTTGTCAACAAATGCAAATATAGGATAATACATTTGATTTTAAGACTAGAAAACTACTGAAACCACTGAATTTTCAAAACATTTGTTCAACTCTTTCTCACAATACACCAATTTTGGAAAATATGGCAGATTTTTTATGTTCTCTAAAGCATTTCATTAAGTGTTTTATGGCTAATTAGGGTAGTCTGAATGAGAAATAAAAAGTTGATCAACTTCAGAACAGTTATCAGGTATAAATTCTAACAGAGAGAGCTTAACACTGTGATTAATTAAGAAAGATTGGCTTATATCTGATCAAAGGAATTCTTCATTCTAGAATTGTTAAACCTTTTGTTACCAAATATATATCATTTTAAATATGAATATGCAATAATTAACATAGCTGAGAACTTGAGGGAAATCATGAACTCTTAATTTTCACTAAAGTATACATTTTGTCAATTCTGGCTGTGACAAAATAATTTTGTCTATGGATAATTTTGTCAACTAATTGGAAATAAAGCTTGGGATGATAAGTGTTATGACTTCTTCTTTCAGCTTATCACAGAGAGAGAATATTGACTGCAGTTAGATAGAAAGGTTTTGTCTTGAATATGCTACATAGTTCTCCCAGTTTTTTCTTACTTTCTTGCACAAACAGACTAAATAATTCATAATGAAGTGTTGGAATTTCTCACTTGAAATTGAGATAGATTCAGGATGATTTTCCAGACTCCATGTATTTACCAATCATGTGTGTCCCTTCTGAGAGGAAGCATTTAATTTCTGATACTTGATTTTTTTCACCTCCCTTTCCTTGATACTTCAACTGGAAAGGTCATACATTACAGTCAATTTAGTTACAGTATGTTGGAGACTCCATCAGCCTGGATCACTGACTCATTGCTGAGAAAGCTGTTGCCCTGGACATTTTCCAAGTCCACAACAGACTTTAAGCCACCAAGAGATAAACATTTTTTTAAAAAAATACGACTAAATTTTTGGACTTTTGTATATGTGTTTCTGCAACATATCCTATCTATTCTGACTGATAAACTACCTATCAACTCTCTCTCTCTCTATTTTATTTTTATTTTTTTGGCCGTGCTGAGAGGCTTGCAGGATCTTAGTTTCTTAACCAGGAATCCAACCCTGGCCCATAGCAGTGAAAGCACCAAGTCCTAACTACTGGACCACCAGGGAATTCCCTCAACTCTCTTTTTATATGAAGCTTTTTATTCTATAGGGATAAAAACAAAACAAATATGTCATTGTTTTCACAATAATTGGGAATTTTATTAGGAAATTCCACCCTCCCCCTAATTTTACCGGGATATGTTTCAAACTGAAAAATATGGCTCCGGTTATTAAAAATTATTTACAGCTGTATATACTACCAATATTTAAGCACATGAGACATCCTCTGAATGCCATTGCTGATAATATTAACTTCCTCTCAATATGGCAGAAAGTAGTAATGCTTGATAAGCCATCCATTGCAATTTAACTTGCACAAAAAAGTCGATTTTTTAACACTAATTCTGATGTATTTGGTTGAAAAATACCTTTAATCAAATCAAGTCAATTCTCAGTGGTTCCTCTTTAGATGACTTTAATCTTCTCATTCATTCATTCAGTATTCATCAATATCTTATTGAGATCCTCTTATGTATCAGGATGTGTTTGTAACACAAAATACAACAGTGTAAAAGATTGACAGTCTCAAATTTCATGTGCTTGTGTGGAAAGTTTGCCTTTACATACCAGAGCTGTGCCAAAGCATTAGAACTTATTGCAAGCACCCAGAGAAGGAATGACCACCTTGAGAGCCCACGAGTTTAGGCGGTAAGAAATCATTCACCTGGCCCTTAAAATAATGTTTTTCTATTCACTGTTTCTGTACACACATATCTGAAGCATTCTAGAAGCCTCAGCCATCTATTATTGGGAAAGTTTTGTAATCAGGATGTTGCTTTGGAAAGCTTTCAATGCTCATTCATTTTCTACCCTAGGTAAAACTGAAATTACACATTAAGAACTCATTATGCTTTCAAGGGACTGCGTTACAGTATATATTCAGTCATTTCCTGACATTCTCTTCCTTGAATTTTATTCTATCATAGTATTAAATTGTTTGTAGTATCCTTTTCCATTTGTCTGTATTCAGGTTATCATCACTTGTTCTATACTTCTTCTTAGGCTTTTATCATCTTAACTTTTGAATCTCATCTCTATGTGCTCTCCTACTAGAAGTTTTGCTTAAACATATAGGAAGAGCTAGTATCCTTTGCTACGTTGCTATTGACCCCTGAGTATACCTTTATCACAACACTAATATATATATGAACTTATTTATTTACCTGCTTATTATGTCTTCTTAGATTATAAGACCTTTAGAAAAATCATTTTATAAAAACTATCTTCCTGTTTTCAATAATGAGAATGCCTAGGCATAACTGTCAGTCAATAAACATTTTTGAGCCATTGCTTGATAAAGTCCTTGTTCTATTAAAGGTAAAATATCATCTGGGTACAACAAATTCCAAGGCCATAATTGTCATTCATATATAGAAACTCTAATATAACTAAAACACACTCTTACCAAGTTCTGTTATCCTTTGAAAGATGCTGTAGTTGGGGGTGGAAAGGATGCCTATTGCAATAATCAGATCTAGTCTTTAGTGTCTATGTTTAGTAACCAATCTTTAGAAGTTATGAAAAAACACTACTTGGATTTAAAAATCTTGGCAGCATTGCATCTGTTTATGGTGTACCTTTTCGGTCATATATTTCAAGAAAGACTTAACTGGTGAAAACGTTAATTTGGGGAATTAAATTTAGGTTGTGATGAAATGACAGCAGTAATAGGGAAGATTCATCATAATATAGGTTATTACTTTAGATGGATAATAATGGACAGAATGGGAAAGCTTTATAAAACCTTAAGGGACACAGGTAATTCACAGGGACTGGTGGTATAAGAAACAACCACCAGAACAGAAAATTCTGGAACCTGAAAAGTATGACATCCCTCAGCAGGTAGTAAATACAGAAATATGTATTTAAGAGATGTAGAATTTAAAACAATAAAATTTATTTAATAAGTTAATAGATAATTATGAAAGGGTGCTACATCATACATGTGCACGCACACATGCGCGCGCGCGCGCGCACACACACACACACACACACACACACACACTACCTTGCGAGTATTTCAAGGTGGACGTCAACCAATCAACCAAATGTCTCTTGCTTTGAGAGTAAGGGAGAATACTGGGCACTATGGACTATGAATGTCATTAGATCTGTAATTTCTTATGCCATCGCATTATTTATTAATTTTTGGATGTGGGGTAAGAATTTATGTAGTGATTTAGTATGTTTTCATGGCAAAAATGTAAACTAATTTTTAATTTATATTTATTGTTAGCCTGGCTTTTCATTTAATTCAAAGGATACAATAGTACCAACACTGAAATATGAGAGCTAAAGGAGAGCTAAATAAGTCAGACAATGGGTATAAAATTTCAGTTATACGAGATGAATAAGATCTAAAGAGCTGTTGTACAACACAGTGCCTATTGTTAACAATATTGTGTTGTGTGCTTAACATGAGATCTGCCCTCTCAACAGAATTTTAAGCATTTGTCTTCATCCCTTCAGGCTGCTATAACAAAATTACATAGACAGCATGACTTAAACAGCAAACATTTATTTCTCACAGTTCTGGAGGCTGGGAAGTCAAGACAAGGCACCAGCAGATTCTGTGTATAATGAGAGTCTGCTTACTAGTTCATAGATGCTGTCTTCTTATTATGTTCTTATATGGTAGAAGGGGTAAGGGAGGTCTCTGGGGTCTCTTTTATAAGGGTACTAATTCCATTCATGAAGCCTCCAACCTCATGACCTAATCATCTCCCAAAAGCCCTACCATCACCTTGGAAATTATTATCTCGACATATGAATTTTGAAGAGACACAAACATTCATATAGCAGTGTTCTTAATGACAATAAAATTTAAAATCTACCCAGGTATTTAAAATTTGACATAACTCTTTTTCCTGCAAATTTCTAGATATTTGAAACAACATTATTTGGAGCAATTATATGGTTTTGTTAATTTTTAACCATTCCATACATAAACTTAATAATATGTAGTAATGTTAAAATATGAATCTTGTGGTATAATTATATATTCACCAGTCATAAAAACAAGAGTGCTTTATTTTCACTTTGTTTGAAAACATATATATGTGTATATATATATACATATATATGTGATCCTTTTTATTATTCATCAGAAATTATAGTACTATAATGATATAACTTTTTTAGTCATTGATTTATATTGGGCATATCATAAGACTGAAGGGAAAATTATTACAAAAATTATTTCTATTTGAAATATGCAAAAGAACTCTATTTTTTTTCATTTTACTCAAAAATAAAAACTCAGTTTAGGTAAACAAATTTTAAAATCTGCTTAAATTTGCTATATTGAACAAAAACATTCTAAGTAACATGATAATGATATGGTATTTTAATGTTTTGAATAAATAATGCCTCCTATTTTAAGTATTTACAGCAATAAATGCTTACCTTATGTCTTTTATATTCACATGTATGATGTTATAGTTTCATAAGGCTATAAACTTTATTATTCTAGAAATACTTTTTATTTTGAGTAAGTTTATTCATAGTAAATAAAAATTACACCAATGAATAATTCAAAGAAAACATCTTAATGGAGCTATTAGGAAATAATATTTGGAATTGAATTTTTTCACATGAATGCATTATAGTAGAAATGCTTTAATATTTCATATCACAAGATTCCTATGAAATTTTGAAACTTGAAAATCTTCTGAATTACAGATTCTGTGTTGCATATTTGTAATCAAACTTTTCAAATTGACGCTATTAAGATATGTCAGCTTGACACAGTCTTTAAGCCAGTATCATATATATAAATATAAATTTTGAACTATTGACAAAATTATTCCATTGACCTACATAAAACTATCAGCCCTGAAATGTTTTTGTATACTCCCGAAAGACATCAAGGAACATAAAGTAGGGATTGGTGAAGAAGGCATTGTTTCCATCAGTTAATTATCTCACATTTGAGAGTGTATTTTTCTTTGACTTCCATTACTTCATCAGATTTCTCTTGTTCCTTTGTTACTCTTGCTAGGAGCTTCTTTTGGATGAATTATTCTCTAAACACTTATAAACATTTACCATTCCTCATGCAGGGTTGTTCCACTTCATATATTATCCCTCTGGAAGATATCACACATTTTCAGAGTTTTAATTACTATATCTATAAGATTGAAACCCTCACTTATACCCTCATACATGGCTATTACCATGACCAGAAGTTTCCTATCTCTTGCGGGACACTTCTATTTGAATATTTTATTCTCAAGTCAAAAGCATACGAAATCTAAGTTAAAATTTTCATCCCAAGCCCACATCTCTGTCTCTTTTAATATTCTGTTAACAGCTGTGCAAAATCTCCCTAAGGGTATCGTAGGATCTTGAAACATCATAGAGTTAAATCCTCCACTGCTTTTAATTTCTTCTTTAAGCAGTCAACAAATTCTTTCATTGTTTTTTTTCTTTTTAATGCTTCTTGAACAGTTCTCATGCCACTAAATAAACTAACAATTTTAATATGCTATTTTACTTTGAAAATAAACATTAATAATTATCTAATACTTATATAATAAAGCTAAATTTATGAAGTATAATTTGAACCTAATAGGATAATAATAGGTAATTTTCTCCCTCAGAGAGTAGGTGAGAACTCCAAATCTGTGATGAACACTTTTTATGAAAGTGACAGTTCAACATAGTCCAAAATCTAAATCATTGCTAAGGAAAACATTCAGTTATAAGAGATGTAGATATTGAAAAGTGAAAGTTTAATTCGCATCAATATATAAATTCTAGTTATTATGTGCATGAAGCACACTTTATTTATTGTTTAGTTTATTCCAAATATAATTTTATTAAGAATGAATTATATGCCAAACACTCTTCTAAGGACTGGTGATATTATAAAACTGTGAAAACATAAAATCTTGTCCTCATATAGATTACATATTTCAAATTTCTAGAAATCAGGCACATTTTAAAAAACTCATAAAGACGCACATTAAATTCATTTTCAAGCTTCTATAATATGAAGACGTTTTTAAGTTCTAGTTAATATTTACAATAAGAAAATACCAGGACCAGTAGTAAATACACACGTAACCACATGCACATACATACATGTATGTATGTATTTACGTGTGTGTGTATTTACTTCTTTCTATGGTTAAAATTTTATGTCATTTAAGATTATTTTAATTTTATAATTTTACATTTTGATGTGAGTGAATTTCTATAGCAATGAAATTGTTTCCTAAATTATACACATTTATGTATTACAATCATCCTGAAAGTTTGTTCTTTTATAAAGCTGAATAATATTGAGATAATGTTTTCAGTTTAATTCCTTATGTGGATGATGAAGGTTTACACAGAAAAAAAATTTCTTTTTAAGGGCAAAGAATATACAAATACCTGTATATAATTGATTATAAAAGAGGTAGGCCAAGAGATTCTGCTTAACTTGGTGGACTTCAGAGGATTAAAGCTATTGGGAAAGTAATTTTTCTAATCATAGCTGATCATTTCTTTCTTCTAATTGTTGAATAAAATACATGAGAGGAATACTGGTAAGTAAAACTTTTTCAAATTCAGAATATAGAACTATAAAATATGTAAAATTAATTTTAAGATAATCATGTCAGATACAAACACATTATATATATATATATATATCCCAATGACAGAAATTGTAATTTAATTTTCCTAACATTCATGTGCACAATACTTTTCACTATAAATGCTCACATCAAAACTAAATAATAGAATGCTAAAGTTAAATAGTACATGTGCATGTGTGAATATTTTACTAGAGCCTCAATTTTTTATTAGACCAATTGTATTTAAAAAATAAAAGCAACATATTATTCTATAATCCCTTAATTTATGATAGTCATAGTCTAGTCAATTTTAGATAGTACTAAATAAAAAATAATGAAACACATTTCTAATAAATATATAATAAAGAAGGGAGAAGATAATTCTTATCTCACTATTTATTGGTCAAACTTGTAAATTGATTCTGTACAATAATCACCTTCACAAGAAATAAACTAAAAACATATTTTGTAATAGATTTTGTAGAAGACTATTCTTTTTATTTTCAAAAAAGTCAATTTTTTTACAGCAGTTTTAGGTTCACAGCCAACTTGGGAAGAAGGTACAGAAATTTACCATACATGCATAGCCTCCCTCACTATCAACATCCCCCACTAGAGTGGTACCTTTGTTAATATTGATGAACCTACACAGACACATTAATCACCCACAATCCATAGTTTACACTAGGGCTCCCTCTTGGTGTTACACACTCTGTGGCTTTGAACAAATGTATAATGACATGTATCTATCATTTTAGTATCATATAGTGTATTTTTCTGCCCTAAGAATTCTCTATGCTCTGCCTATTTATTCCTCCCTTCCCCACAACCCTTGTCAACCACTGATCACAGTG
Organism: Aethalodelphis obliquidens; assembly: GCF_003676395.1. Classification (NCBI taxonomy): domain Eukaryota; kingdom Metazoa; phylum Chordata; class Mammalia; order Artiodactyla; family Delphinidae; genus Aethalodelphis; species Aethalodelphis obliquidens. The sequence goes on from NW_020837960.1 coordinate 5,707,126, forward strand.
TTGCCTTTTTCAGAATGTCATATAGTTGGAAGCATACACTATGTAATCTTTTCAGATTGGCTTCTTTCACTTAGTAAAGTGTATTTAGGTTTTCTCACATGTTTTCAAGGCTTAAGAGCTTATTTCTTTTTAGTGCTGCATAATATTCCAATGTCTAGATGTATCATAGTTTATTCATCCATCCACCTACTGAAGAGCATCTTGGTTACTTCCAAGTTTTGGTAATTATGAATAAAGATGCTATAAACATCTACATGTAGGTTTTTGTGTGAACATAAGTTTTCAATTCCTTTGGGTAAATGCCAAGTTGCTCAATGCCTGGATCATATGGTAGGAAGATGTTTTGTTTTGTAAGAAATTGCCAAATGTTTTCCAAAGTGCCTGTGCCATTTTGTATTCCTACAAACATTGAATGAGAGTTTCTGTTGCTCTACATCCTTATCAGAATTTGATATTGTCAGTGTTCTGGATTTTACCCATTCTAATAGTTGTGTAGTAGTATCTTATTGTTTTAATTTGCATTTCCCTGATGACATATGATGGGGAGAACCTTTTCATATGCTATTTGCCAACTGTATATCTTCTTTGGAGAGGAGTCTGTTAAGGTCTCTGGTCCATTCTTTTAATTTGTTTAATTTAGACAAACAGTGGAAACTAATTCCTTTAATACTTAAAGTGAGAATAAATTAAAATATTGACCATTGAGAATTCAGACACCACCTAAAGAGTAGATGGGAGCACAAAGAGAAGATAACATTTGCCACAACAAATACTTTTAATATCTTGGGAATGAAGTAAAGTTTCTAAAATGTCATTAAAGTAACTAGTGCATATTTTCTTATGTGTTGAACAGGTTGATGCAGATTTATTGTCTTAGTTTCTGGGAGTACTCTCAGCAGATAAACTTCAGCAGCTATCTATCCTTTCAGTGTTTGACTTGGTTGAAAAGCATTATCTGATCCAAGGTGCATCCTTCCAGGGTGACTCATATCTACTGAATTTGTATCCATGTGGGACTGGACTCTGAGCGTGCTTGATCAATGGTTACTTTTTAGTTCCTGAATGTATAATTGGGATAGAGGTACTGGTAGTTGATGTCACACCCCCATTGGGTCCTTGGTTTATCTGGTAAGGGCTACCATACTGAGGAAAGCCAAATAGAAGCCTCTTAAAATGTCCCTCTCATGAAAGCCAAGGTGGTAAAGCAATAATCAATATCACTTTCTTGAGAGGGGGCTGATGTACAAATGAGGATCATCCTTAAGTATATGAAGAATGCAAGACTAGTGGTCCTTGTCATATATTTATTTAATTCATCAGTAAATGAAGGACTATTGTCTCAGATACTAGGAGACTTGTTAAAAAAGCCTTTAGCCATCAGTCTCTGTAGGTTTTGCCTAAACTCTAAGAGTGGGCCTCCTGTAGAACATAATCTAAAACATTTGTGGATAAGAAAATGCTGAGAATAGAGGTGTGTGTGTGTGTGTGTGGGGGTGTGTGTGTGTGTATTCATATATATATGAAATCCTTAATCTGATGTTCAAGGTACAAATTTATCCAAGTATATAAATATTTCTTTAATTATTTTAATAAAAATTGCATGGTATATATTAATGAAGTACAACTGTTTTAATAAATACGAACTCAAGTCAATGTGTCTGAAAAGCAGGTGTATTATTTTATCACCTGCCAATGACACTGAAAAGAGTGGAAAATATATTGGAAAAATATGTTTTAACATGTTAAAACCTAAAATAACATCACTGCTGCTATTAACTTGTACCTGGTAAACCAGGAAATCATAAGCAGGATGGTAACAAATACAGGCATACCTGGTTTAATTACTCTTTGCAGATATTGAGGGTTTTTTTTATGAATTGAATGTTTATGGCAACCCTGCAAGAGTGAATCTATGGGCGCCATTTTTGCAATTGCATCTGCTCACTTTGTGTGTCTGTGTCATATTTTGGTAATTCTCTATGGTGATCTGTGAACAGTGATCTTTGATGTTACTACTATAACTTGGTGAAGGCTTAGATGTTACTACTATAACTTGGTGAAGGCTTAGGATTTTTCAACAATAAAAATTTTTAAATTGTTATGTACTTTTTTTAGACATAATGCTATTGCACACTTAATAGACTGTAGTATAGTGTATACATAATGTTTACATGCACTGGGAAACCAAAAAATATTTGTGTGACTCACTTTATTATGATATTCACTTTATTGGGATGGTCTGGAACTGAACCTGTAGTATCTCCAAGGTATGCCTGTGTCATATTTGATTAGATAATTGGCACATTAAGGATGTACCATATTTATAAACTGACAAATATGAGAGACTGTGATAGATCCCATTTGTGGCACATCAAATAAAACAAATCCAGACTTAGATAAGGAAAAACTTTAGTCAAAAGCATCATTGTCATAAGGGGAGATGAGGAGGCCATTGCAGTAGGGTGAATGTCCGAACCATAAGATCTGCAAATGTCTCAAAGGGCAGGTGGAAAAGGGCTTTTCTTTTCTGGGACAAGCAAACAAGGCTAGAAAGAACCAGGTGGTGTGAAATAGCCGGTGTTATTGGACAGTTGATCAGGAAATATCTTTTCCTGAGATCAGCTGACTTTCAGGAGGGCCTTTAAGTGGAAGCTGTTATATCTTCTATTGCTCAAGGATAGACCAAAATTCTGGGACGTGGGGAGGAAAGAAGCTTAATGACAGTTCTAAGCCAGATATTTTGTCCAGATTGCTATGTAGGTACAAACAGTTCAGCTAATCATTTATGAGGCAAAGGATGCTGTAGTTTTGGGAGCATTTTAGCAAAAGTCACCTAGTTTCCTTGTCCTTTACTGACAAACTCAAGTTTGAAAATACACACACACACACACACACACACAAATATACACATTTTGTGTCATAAAAAAGGGAGAATTGGTTTTGGAAATATAATGATCTCAGCTGTGATTGAACCAAATCTTAGGATTCCTTTAAAAATTCACCAAGAAAAATTAAAGTCATATGCGTAAGCTTAGTTGAGAGTCAACAATGTCATCATCCGTGTAATCCTTGCATCAACTTCTTCAGACAGATGAGAAATCATGTCTTTTTCCTTTCTCTTTCTCTCTCTCTCTCTCTCTCAACTAGCCATTTCTCTAATATACAGAGGTGTCTTACGTTATAGCAAACTCTTTCCTATACTCCACTAACAAGCCACTCATGACTATTTGTTTTTATTAATGTGAACTGCCTTAGTTCTTAACCAACCATGGTAAACGATTCATTTCCTTGCTTCTGCTTGATCAGTTGTTTTGTTTGTTTGTTTGTTTTTGCGGTACATGGGCCTCTCACTGTTGTGGCCTCTCCCATTGCGGAGCACAGGCTCCAGACACGCAGGCTCAGCGGCCATGGCTCACGGGCCTAGCTGCTCCGCGACATGTGGGATCTTCCCGGACTGGGGCACGAACCCATGTCCCCTGCATCGGCAGGTGGACTCTCAACAACTGCGCCACCAGGGAAGCCCAATCAGTGATGTTTCAACAATAATAACAACACATGTTTAATATTTACTATAGGTGCCAAATGCTATTCTAAGCAATTTGTGTATATATATATATATATATATATATATATATATATATATATATATACTAATTAAATCTTCACAAAAACTCTGTGAAACATTTACTCCCATCTATATTTTACAGATGAAGAAGTTAAGGTGAATAATTCATGGAAGGTCACTCAGTAATTGGTGAAACTCAAATTTTAAAATATGTAGATTGCACCAGAAGTTTTACCTATAACAGCTACACTACTGAGCACAAGTAAATATTATCTATTAAAGAAGAGATCAACACAGCACATGACAGTTTATCTTACTTTAAAACCTCAGGAAACCATAAATATGCTTTAAATATACCTTATTTCATACATGTCCTCAGTTCTCCTCTGCCTTCATTTCTAAGCCAAACATACATATCAAATATTCCATATAAAGGTAGTTAATTATTTTCTCCATAATGGTTACATAGAATAACATGGATCTGGTATATTCCACATGCCACTAATTTATCAATTCTGTTATTATTTCCCTTCAATTTTGTCTTAAAATACAGTGAAATTCATTAACGTCTTTTATTAAATGTCTCTGAATCAATTTCTAGGACACACCATTTCCTAGAAAATTATTTAGTGTCAAGAGCAGCACCTCAGATAGTGAAGAATTTAGGACCTGGGATCTCTCTTAGTGTGCAGACATTATGAGATGGAAACGGCTGATGTCAAAATGACAAGAAATGTACGAAACACATTGAAAGTCAATGAAATGAAACATATGTCCCCAAACAAATATATCCTCTGAGATTATTTCTGATCATTTGAGAGTATGACATATGAATTTTGAACCATAGCTGTGAGCAAATAAAATATATATTTGAAAGACCCTGCTAAAATAGAAGTTACATAAAGACAGGAAAATCTAGGACATTGTAACTTTAATTAATATATTTAAATCATAAGTTAGAACCTTAAAACCCTAAAATTGAACCCTGTTCAATTTTTCTCTGACTTGCTTTGAAAAAATTTAAAATATCTGGATTTGGAAAATAATTGCCCTGTGTTCTAACTCATTTAGTTCTGTTGTGTTCAAATAACACACTTTGAATTATTTAAATCCTCTTAAATTTATTGAGACTCTTTTATTGCCCAACAGTTGGTCTACCATGGTGAATTAACCAAGTGCACTTGAAAAGAATGTATATATTATGTTCTTGTTCGATGTAGTGTTCTATAAATGCCAACTAAGTAAAAAAAAAAAAATTTCCCTATTATGCACTAAATGTTTTTGTCCCCCACCCCATTCATATGTTGAAGCGTTAAGCCCTAACATAATGATATTTGGAGATGGGGCTTTGTGGGATATAATCAGAGTTAGATTAAGTCATGAGAGTGACCTTTGTGATTGGATCAGTACCCTTATGAGAACCGGAAGATGGACTGCTCTTTCCTTGCCATGTGGGTATATGGCTATCTGCAAGCCAGCAAAAGAGCCTCACCAGACCCAGCCATGAAGCACTCACGTCTCAAATTTCTATTCTCCACAACTGTGAGAAAAATGTTTCTGTTATTTAAACCACCAACTCTGTAGTATTTTGTTATGGCAGCACAAACTAATATATTAGCCATCAAATAAATGTATATGCACTCTATCATGAAATAATGTAATCAACAGAATTAAAATAGATTAGAACTTGAGATGATTACATGTGATTATATACTTATATTTATTTGTATAGTTATATCTATACTCCTTTTATCCAATAGATGATTTATAATTCACAATTTTATAAAATACTTAGATAATTATATAATATACAGCATTTAATATATTCAGCAAGTATCTACAATATCATCAATACAGATTAGTAGAAATTCTTTTTGTTTCTATGAAACATAAACTGACAATACATTTTTATCGTTACGTGATGTATCAATTTCAATCCAGTTACATTGAAATTAGTAATATTTTCCATCTGATTTCTTGCCATAAGAATATCATTGCCAAAAAAAGTTGTATAGATATTCTAAGACAAAGCTAAGACAGAAATCTAAGATTCACACACACTATTGTAACATTTTTGGGCGAGTTACACAAAACCCATTTATCAATTTTCTAACCTTCAAAATGAAAAGTAAGTATAATTTTACCTCTTTCCTGGTGTATTAAGAAAGGATTAAAGGTAGATAATGAATATTTGTGATAATAATCAAGTTACTTCTACCATTTCTCTAACTGTTCCTTTCCTCTCTTTAGCTCAGTATTCAATGTTGCAGAGGTAAGCTTTCATATAGCAAGAATGCAATAGAGGAAAAAATAACTTTACTATAATCGATTATTGAAACAAACTATAATCATACATGAAATGACATCTTGAGCATTTGCATTTCACAGTCATAATGCCTTCCGCCTAGCTTCTCAGCTAGTATTGATAAATTTTAGAATGAGAAGATTTATGCTGATTTCTCAATGGAAGATAATGGGAAACAGTAATCCCCACTACTCAGATAATGTATTCAGAATGACACTGGAGCAGTGGAGTAATCCAGGTTTCAGGATGTGTCTAGGTTTGTAGAGTGAAAGGAACTTAATGGAAAAGGGAAATCATGGAAAAAGAGATTTCCTTGTTTGTGGCTGAATAACATTCCATTGCATGTATACACTACATCTCTTTATCTGTCTATCCATTGATGGGCTCTTAGGTTATTTCCATTATCTCGGCTATTGCGAAGAAAGAGATTTATTCAAATGCTTGTAAAGTGTGGTAGGCTGAATAATGCTCTACCCAAGATGACAATGTTCTAATTACTGGAACTTGTGAATGTTAACTTATATGTCAAAAGGAACTTTGCAGATACAACTAATTTAAAGGTATTGAGATAAGGAGATTTTCTGGGTTTTCCAGGTGGATTTGATATAATCACAAAGGTCTTTATAAGAGGGAGACAGGAAATTAGAGTGAGTAGTAAGTGATGTGATGATGGAAGCAAGAGGTAGAAGAGATATAAGGAAAGGACCGGATTCAGATGTCCACTAGAAACTGGAAAAGGCTAAAACTAGAAAGCCTTATTCCTTGAAACCTTCAGAAAAAATGAAATAATGTCATTTGCAGCAACATGGATGGACATAGAGATTATCATAAGTGAAGTACATCAAAGACAAATACCATATGATATCATTTATATGTGGAATCTAAAATGTGATACAAATGGACTTACTTACTAACTAGACATAGAAAACAAATTTGTGGTTACCAAAGAGGAAAAGGGTTGGGAGAGGGATAAATAAGGAGTTTGGGATTAGCAGATACAAACTACTATATATAATGATAAGGTCATACTGAAGAGCACAGGGACCTATATTCAATATCTTGTAATAACCTTTAGTGAAAAAGATGGCAAAGAATATATATATATTTATAGATAGGTAGATAGATAGAAAGAAATGAATCACTTTGCCATATACCAGAATCTAACACAACATTGTAAATCAAGTATACTTCAATTTTAAAAAGTTAGTAAAACTAGAATGAATATTAGAAAATTAGCAAAATACCATAGTTCCAAGAAGACATCTAAATTCTGTTTTTTGGCTTTTTTCATTTAAAACTTATATACATTTTTTGGCATTTTCTACAAGTCTGGCTACCATGGCATTTTGTTATTTATATAAAATTTAAATATTTAATTTTATCAGATAAAGTTATATTAACTAAAAATAAAAGAAAGAATGCAATTTTGACACTGCCTTGATTTTAGATGTCTGACCTCCAGAACTGTAAGAGAATAATATTTTGTTGTTTCAAGGTGCCAATTATCTGATAATGTGCAGAGTGGCAGCAGGAAACATACAGAAAGTTTACACATTTTAATGTGTCCACAGTCTAACAATAACCATAATAATGATATGGTTTTGTTGAAATTTCTTTTCTGTGTGTAGTAGATTACAATAAAATATTTAAAAAGGAAAATAGCTAAAACAATTATGGTAAAAGTTGCAAGTTTGACAAAGTTTTGTTGTATCAAGTGTAGGGTTTATTACACAATGTTTTATTCTTTTCTATTATTTTCATGGAATATTATATATTAAATTCTGCAGTTATGTATCAAATGATATCTATTACTGAGGAAAATGGCAGGCTTCTGAAGAAAATAGGAGTAAGAATTTACATATATTTGTCAGGATCAAAAATACCTTTTTGAAGAATGACAGTTAAGTTGAAGGAAGAATGGGAACAATTTTCTTAAGCTAAAGTGAATAAGAGAAATCCAATATTCATAGGGAGTCATGCAAAAAGCAAAGCATAACCGATATAAAAATGGACAGATTATCAAGGACCAGATAACACTGGGCCTTGAAGCCTATACTAAGATATTTGAATGTATTTGAAATGTGTTTTGAAGTCACTGGTGAGTTTTAAACAGGAAGAAGAGAGATAACATGATTTATGTTCTATAATTTATTGAACCTGATATGTGCCCTGCCATGTGTGAAGTGACATGAACCATGGACGAAATTTAGTAGTCTCTTGCAGCAGTCTAATTAAATGAAAATGGTGGTTGATTTAGGACTATGGCAATGATAAAATTGAAATCTGTGCACATGTGAAAAATTTGACAGGCTTTGCTGATGGATTAGATGTGGGACTGAGGGAATGGACCAGGAAAAATCTGTCTCTGCTGAGAATCCTCTGTTTTTCTTTCTTTAATAAAAATATAAGTGAGACATTTTGGTTTATTGAGGTGTGTTTCACTTTGCATTAAAAAGCAGAAGAGTTATTTTTTTTTGTTTTTCTTTATTTTTTTCATTTAACTTGTTTATCATTTACTATATATTTTAACCAGAAATCTCTCATGTATTTTGCCCCTGTCATTAGTTCATTTCTAAAAAGTTTTTAATAAACAAATATTTTTCATTGACTACAATTCTCAAGAAGACATAAAAATAAATACAAGACTTGATCCCTGGCTAGAAGAACCATTCATCTTTGGTTAATGATTTGGTGGATCATTTGAAGACTTACTTTGATTGTAAAGTCAAATATTTTAATATATGAGTGGTATGTAATACATATATTAAAGCTATAACTCAATTTAATAACTTAAAATTTCCTGTTTTTTATCATTATTTTCTAGAGGATTCCTAGTTTCCTGTTAAAATTAAAACTTATTATTGGATTATTTAAAATGGCAGAAAACTGAAAATTAGAAAATGTTCAATGTAAACAAAAACTTTTATAAACTTTAAATAATACATATAAAATTTTTAGATATGACATTTCTGTCACATTTCTATGACTTTTGTCTTTATGACATTATATTCACCAAAACTTTCTCTCCTAGTATTAACATGTATGTTGATTTCTTCAGCATTATGATGACAGATTTTTGTCAGTATTTTCTATATTTTTAAAGAAAAGCTAATCTTTCTGTCAGCTTCAATACCCATAAAATTAAATGAAGCAACAGTTTATAAATTAAAATATATTAATACAGGCTATTCATGGAAGTTCCTAGTTCACATTAGTGCTCTGGCTCATTTTCTGTGGGGAAAAATGAAACCAAAGGTAAAAGTGTAGTTAAAATGATAACCACAATTATGTAAAATAATTTTAAATGACTACAGATTATTTCATGAATATCATTACTGTGTCAGTAGGTTGAACACAAATCTGACATTTATTTCAAACATTTTGAAAAATTTGATTGAAAATTCTTAAAGTAACTGTGCTTGATAATACTGGACTGAGAAATGATGTTGCAATCTAAAATATAATTTTCCCTACTTTACTACAGGTGGCTCTGCCAATGAGAAATTAAAAATAAAGATATAGCAAAGCTGTGCATGCTCATTTCTCCCACACAAAAAGCAGGTGCTGCCTTTAGTCTGTTAATCCATGCTGAGCTAGGCCAACCAGGAGCATTACTTGGAGATGACCACATCTAGAACATAATTGTAACAGCCTATATTTATATAACAAGAAGTGTGTTAACTTCTTGCTGAGGTTTATCCAAATATATGGATAGATGGATAGATAGATAGATAGATAGATAGACAGATAGACAGAAATGATATCAAGTCATTAACATTCACTTAATGTTCCTAAGCAGAACACCATTTCCTCTCACAAAGGATAACCAGAATAGATGAGTTTCATGAATTTTCAAAAATATTTTCTACAAGTGGAATCACACAATACATGTTCTTTTATGTCTGGCTTCCTTTGTTCACTATTAACCTTGTGAAATTCATTCATCTTTGTGCTAATTCTCTGATTCCTGTTGCTCTATACTATTCCAGGGTGTGAATATGCCACTCATTATTTGTCCATTCTACTACTGGTAGGCATTTGGGGAGGCATAAGTTGTTTTCCATTATAAATTGTCATATTTGAATGATTCTAGAACCTAGCTTTTGGTGATTATATGAATATAAATCTAGAAGCATAACAGTTTCAGTATAGAGTATATCTATGTATTATTTTGGTAGATGAATCCAGAAACATTTTTCAAAGTGACTATAACAATTTGCTCTTCTACCGAACAGTGTATGAAAGTCCTGGTTGTTGTACATTCCTGTCACACATATTTCCATCTTTTAGTTTTAGACATGCTGGTGGATCTATAATGCTACTCATTGTGGTTACATTTTTCATTTATTTATAACATTTTCAGCATTTTTGATGTGCTATTATCATTTTGAGATGTAATTTTGGAAAACACTCACAACTTTTAAAGTGTTTCTATTTTATTGTCTCAATTTTCTTATTGATTAGTAAAGGTTCTTTATATCTGTGGATATTAGTCATTTGTCAGATATATGTATTGCCGGTAAGTCTTTCCATTATGTCAATAGTTTTTCAGTCTTTTATTGGTATCATTTGTGAACTGAAGTTCTTAATTTTAATACAGTTCAATTTATAGTTTTTATTGTTTTATGGGTAGTACATTTTTCGGTCCTATTCAAGAAATTATTGTATGTGCTAATGTCATCAAGATGTTCTACGTATTCTGAGGTTTGTTTCTTTGTTTTTCCTTTTCAACTGGAAGTCAACTGAAATTGTTGTTGTGTATATGGTATAAAGTAAGGGCTAAGATTTTTTTTTCATATAAATATACAACTGAATTGCTACCATTATGGGAAGAGCATTATTGTCTCTTTGATGGTATTACATTTGCCCTAATCAGGTGGCCATTTATAAGCAATTGTGTTTCTGTAATCTGTCTGCTATTACATTTGTCATTTTGGCTAAACTTACAACAATATCATATTCTTTTAATTAATATAGTTTGATGGCAGATACTGATGTCTGATAGTCCAGCTTCTATTCATCTTCACAATTGCTCTGACCATTCTTAGGTCTTTATTAATATATGTTAATGATGTTTTGTAGTTTTCTGTGATGAAGTCCTAGACATTTTTATTAATTATTTTCACAATTATTTGTTAAATTTAATAATATCATAAAATGTAACATAAAGTTTTAATTTTAATATTAATGACCTATTACCTTTTATATATTGCTGGGTTTACTGGCTAATATACTATTTTTATAATTTTTTCCCTATGGTAATCCCTTTCTTTTCAGTATTTTTGTGATGGTTATAATTAAAGAAGAGAATGATCATAATTAATATTGACTAGTAACAAATACTTTTGAAAATTTGAATATAGCTAAAAATTGAGAAAAAAATTAAAATGTAAAATAATTCTAATTGTAAATATATAATGATATTAGAATAAAACATATAGACATATGATATTGAAAAGCAATTGAGGTTTAAAATTTCAAATTGAATAGACATAAAGCATGAAATGTCTAAGTTTAATACAGCTAGAAAAAATTTCTGGGGAAACTTGTAAACTCAGCAAAATATTAATATTTTATTTATGAACATGAGGATAATTTAAAGGAAAAAGTCAAATACTCTACTATAATCAGATTTAGCCAGCCTCCTTTATCATGACTTATAATTTCAGTTTCATAAGTTAGAGTTTTTAGAAATACAATTCTATTTGAATTCAGTTTATATTGTAAACAATTACCTAGTTAAATAACTTACTCACCACTTATAACTCTCTCCTTGATTTGTGACTATTGTGTTAACTGGGATTATATTAATACAATGTAATATATTATATTTTCTGAGAAAGTATTAATTTGTATCACAAGTCTGGCTTGGGAAACAGATTTATAGTCCATTTTTCCTTTGGGTCCTTTCTCTCTCTCTCTCTCTCTCTCTCTCTCTCCTCTTTCACAGGCACACACACACACACACACACACACACACAGACACACTCACAAACAGACCCACACACAGAGAGAAGGTCATGTGCACAATTCTACCCATCTAGCCCCCCACCCTAGGCAAAGAAGAAACTTTTTCTAGTCTTAAAATAAATTTTCCATATCCATATTTCCTCACTAACTTTTTCTTATACTCCTTTGAACCATGCTACCTTCTGATGCATATACCTTAAAAATTTGATAAACTTTATTTTTTATAAATGTTTTAGATTTACAGGAAATAAATACAGAAAATAGTACCAAGAATTTTCTCATGCCCAATTGTTTCCCCAATTATTGATATCTTATATTAGTATGGTACATTTTTATGATTAATAGATCAATATATATATATATTACATTAATTAAAGTTCATAGCAACTCTATTCATATTTCCTCAGTTTTTCCATAATGCTTTTTTTTCTAAAGAGTTCCATTCAGGATACCATGTTCCATTTAGCTTTTATGTATCCTTAGGCTCCTCATGGTTGTGAGAGTTTCTCAGACTTCCCTTGTTTTTGATGAGTTTGAGAGTTCTGAAGAGTATTGGTCATATATTTTGTAGAGTGTCCCTCTATTAAAGTTTGTCTGGTGTCTTTCTTGTTATTGGTCTAGGTGAGTATATTTTTGGGAGGAAGACCCCAGTGGAAAGTGCATTCTTATCATAACATGTGTAGGACACATACTATCAATATGACTTACTACTGTTGATGTAAACCTTGATTACTTGGTTGAGGTACTATTTTTCCCTTTTATTCCTTCCTTGCATACTGTACTGTTTGGAAAGTCCCTGTGAATAGCTCACTCTTAATGAATGGGCTGTTTGTTACCTCTCATTAAGGGTAGACTACATAAAGTATATTTGAAATTATTTTGCATGAGATTTGTCTCTTCTTCCACAGTTATTTATTCAATCATTTATTTTATGAGGGGATATTTAATTTATACTTTGGGTTATAATGCAATGCTCTTTTATTTATTTTATTTCTCAAATGGTTCTGTACATGGCTGTTGGAAATATTTTATTTGGCTGATTTATCCTTTTGACATACTCCCATCAATATAGGTTTATGTTTGTTCTCTTGTTTTACTTTTAGTACTTTTTTTAACTTCCTAGCACTGCAAGATGTTCCAGACTCATCTTGTATATTCCTTGCTTCAGTCATAGAACCAGTGATTTCTCTTAGGAACTCTGGTTCCTTTTATTGGAGAATGGTATTAGAAATCAACATCTAGATTCTAGGTGTGATCATTGTTACTGATGGCTCATTTTAGGCAACCTCATCTAACAAAAAGAGAAATACATATATGTATATACTAAACTGTATATAAACAAATATGTGTAACTTTTCTGTATAATCATCTGTAATTAAGGAAAAACTTTGTTTCACTGATGTTTTCACATTTAATCCATTTTTAAAAAATGGATCATTTTAGCCTCCTTCCCTTGAGGATCTGTAAGTTTCCACTCCCAAAGTGAGAAAGGGTATTCCTACTATCTGGTATCCATATAATTGTTTAATTCCAGTATACATGTGTGGGATTATTTAAAGAAAGCTCAGCTAAAACTGGACTTAGGACAGACCTGTAAGGGGAGCTCTCATACCCTGTCATCATCATAAATTGATCCAAATAGGAAGAGATATACATCTATATCTCCAACAGGAAGGTGCCTCTACTTTACTATCCAGCAGGAAGAAAATTACTTCTCTCAGCCCCAGGAGAGCCTAGCCAATCAGAGACTGTAACAGCCCAACCAACCAGAAACCTCCATACTTTGGACTCCCAGTTTCCTCCAATAGACTGCTTGGTTGTCACTGCTCTGCCTAACTCTTACCCTTTTCCCTATAAAGGCAAATCCCCCTTCTTTGTTCTCAGTATTTGCCAGTGGTCTGCCTTAGCTTGCATTTCCTGAATTGCAATTCTTCTGGCTATTCTGGCCTAAACCCTCTTTTGCTGGTAAAATAACTGGCTATTATATTATTAAAGTTGACACATATATAGCACTATCAGAATTGTTACCCACACCCCTAGAGAAAGCAACTTTATAAACTAGTTTACAATGCATATGTATGTTTCCTTTTACCTTCAGTCTTATAGGCTCCACTCATTTCCAGAATTACTTAGATGACCACCTTTTTCCCCACAATGACCTTATTGTGGTTGTTCTCATGCATTTGCAATACAGTTAAATTCTCTCAACATAGTTTGCATTACTTCCTGAGATTCCCCTCCCTCATAAATGACTAAAACAAAAACAAAAACAAAAACAAAAAACTGGCATACAATAGGGTGCTCTTTCTGCTGTAAAATCCTATTGATTTTGAAAAATACATAATATCATGTATCCACCATCACAGTATCATAAAGACTATTTCTACCACCCTAAATCTCCTGTGCTTCACTTATTCTTTCCTCTTCCCTTCCATTCCACTGGAAACCTTCAGTCTTTTTACTGTTTCTATAGTTTTGCTTTGCCCAAAATACTATATAATTGAACTCATACAATATGTAGACTTTTCATGCTAGCTTTTTCCACTTAGCAATATGCTTCTAAGATTCCTCCATATATTTTTTGAATTGATAGCTCACTCATTTTATCACTGAATATTATATAATTTGTATGTACCAGTTTGTTTATTCAGCTATTGTGGATATCTTGTTTAATTTCAGTTTTGGAATTATGAATTAAGTTGCTGTAAACATTCCTGTATAGGATTTCAAGTCAGATGTGTAAATACCTAGGAGTATGAATGCTGGCTTGTATGGTAAGTACAAGTTTAACTTTGTAAAAAATTCCCAAACTGTCTTCCAAATTGGAATTATTTTATATTTCCACCAGTAATGAATGCAAATTCTTGTCACTCCACATTCTCATCAACAATTAGTATTGTGTGTGTTTTTTTAATCTAACAATTGTAATGGGTGTTTAGTGGCATTTTATTGCTGCTTTAAGTTACAATTCCCCAATGGTGAATAAGTTTGAGCATCTTTTCATATGCTTGTTTTTCATCTGTACATTAGGATCTTATGGGAACATTTTCCCTAGTTTCTCACCATTAAATTTGTTAGCTGTTAGATTTCTGTAGATGTTCTTCACCAAGTTGAAGATGTTCTTCTGTATTCATCATTTGCTGAACATTTTTTATTATAATTGGATGGTGCATTTTGTCAAATGCTTTTTGTGACCATATGATTTCTCTTCTTTATCCCATTGATAAGGCCAGTTACACTGATCATTTTTTCAATGTGTGACCAGACTTGAATACCTGGAATAAATCCCATGTTGTTATGGTATAAATTTAAGTTTGTACATTGTTAGATCAGTTCTCCTAATATTTTGTTGAGGTATGTTTATTCTGTTGTTCGTGTTTGGTTTTTCATTTATTGCATTTTGCATTTATTTTTTTCTGTTTGTATTTTTGTTTATTTCTTTTTCATCTGTGTTCATGAGAGATATTGGTTTGTACTTTTTCTTTCTTGTAATATCTTTATTTGATTTTGATAGTAGGGCAAGGCTGGCCTTATAGAGTGATTTAGGAATTATTTCCTCTATTTCTATTTGGAAGAGATTGTGTGGAATTGGTATCATTTATTTATCTATGCCTTTTGAACAAAACAAAGATTTATGTTTCTGTTCTGAGTATGCTCCTTTCTATGGCAGTGTTTACCACCTGGAATCTCTGCCAGATGGCTAGATTATATTAAGGAAAAATTAGTTTTGTTTTGTCCATCATTATTTACATTTTAAAATATATTTTTTGACTCCTCACCAAATGAAAACATCTATATATTTTATAAATCCATTAATATAGGCTTTTCTTGTTTATTACTATATCCTCAATGAGTAGCTCAGTGCATAGTAGATACTGAGAAACTAGTTGCTGTCTCATCATGGAACACACACAAAGGCATTTAGTAAAATGTCTTAAGAACTAAAAATCAAGTACATCACTTAGCACAAAAGGAATAATTTTATGACTTTTTAATGTTTAATAAAAGCAGTAGGAGATTACTACTTGCAGACAGATGAGGCATAGTGAAATATCTTATTTGAATTTGCCTCCTGCAAGTGAACAGGCTGAGAAAATTATGGAACTGAATTTCTCCCATATCCTATGGTGTCTAAACAGCTATACATCTTTTTAAGATATCCCTTGTGTGAACTAGGTCATTGAAAATGATAGGTGCACATTGGCATATTAACACTATAAGAAGAGCACAGTTCTCAAATTGTTAAAATCCTCACTGTCATACAAATAGATAATGAGCATGTGTCAATGTCACATTCAACTCATTAATGAGGGAACTAGCAGGATGGCATAGCTTATTAAAATTGGATATGAGGAACTAGGACTTATATAGTCAATGTGGAGAGAAATGCTGAAATATGATTGCTAGTTTCAAGAACTGTGAAGAGTCTAATAATTTTGTCTTACTTGCAAGCTAACAACTTAGCTTTGCTACAGTTTCATGGATACTTATAGAACACATGAGACTCTCTGGTCAAAGACAGAGGACAGTTAATTACTCACAGAAATATCAGGAATCAGAATAAAGCATTTTTAAAAAAAATTCTATGAGCTCCATTACCAACACAAGGCAATATGATAAAAGTTGGATGTGTCAAAGAAAAATAGCACTAGGTAGGTTTAACAGGCAAGGCAGACTTTATTCAGACTATTGTAAAAGGGGTAGAAAAAATGAATCCCAGGCACAATCTCCATATGGGAGCCAGAGGTTTTCTTCTTTGCAATCTTTCCTGAGGAGCCAAAATAACATCTTTGCTCAATCCCAAGACAAGGTGTCGGGAAAAATAGCAAGTCTACTACAATAAGGGAGAAAGATTGAACTCTATTCCACTGAAAGAAAAAGGATGAGAGTTTTTAAGTGCTGTGGTAAGTTGGTGGAAAAGCGCTTCAGGACATTACCTGGGAGGTGGCAATGTGATGAGGCCAACTCTGTTTGTTAATTGGTGTTTTCTAAATCAGCCTCCTACCCTTCCACAGTGACTGGGGAGATAGGGGGTCTATCTTTCTGATTATTCCATTTTCAAAAGGATGGCTCCTAGGTCCTTGAGAAAGATGGTTGTAAACCTGGAAAAAGACTAGAAGATTTACATTTCAATGGGGCAAAGAAGAGTTTTCTAAAGTAAATTCTCTAAGAAAAGGGAGATCTAGGGCCTAGAGTCTGGAAGAAGACTGTCTAAAGTTTAGCCAAGCTGAGGGTCACCTTAAGGCAGTCTTAGATCCACACAGTGGGTTACATGACAGAGAATTTTGTTATAGAGATCCCCAATCTTTTGATAATGGGCAATAATCATGCCTGCTCTTTGCTACAGAGGGAGACACCGTCATTACCTTTCAAAATTGTTAATAAACAATCCCTTTCACTTTATTCCAGAAAAAGACACTATCTCTGTCTTCCAATCTGTGTGATATAAAACTCCCTGGAAAAAAGAATCTGCCACAAAGGGTGCCTTCCTCTCAAAGTGTGTAGAAATTGGGAAAGACTAGATGGATAATAATCTTCCAAAGCTAATTTAGATACAAACCTGGATAATGTGCAGCAGACAACAGAAACCTAATGTCTTGGTATCTTCTATGTTAGACAGGAAAAAAAAAAGTAAACATATTAAACCTTCTTAAATTAACCTTTCTCTCTCTCAATAGTTTAAAACTCATACCCTATAGTAAGTATTGAAAAAAAAAGTTACATTTCTTGAGAATCAGATGACCCTTTGCTGGACTTAATAGAAAATGCTGAAGAATAATGAAAGGGTCACACATTAATATATTTGCCTTTTTCCCACCCAGATTTAGTTTATCCTCAACAATGAAACCTGTGATCTTAATAATACCTAAGCATTATTCCTGATCACAAATAAAGTGGGTTTGTTGTGTTCTTGTGCTAATATCATTTAAAATATTTCTGACTTTACCTTTTCTTCACACCATTTTAATGGGTAGTGAAAATTAGACATAGATTCAATTAATATCATACATGTGCAATTAAAATTACCAACAATAATTCTACAAAAACTTATAATATTACACTAATTCAGCAGTGTCTACTTAAGGTAGTCTGTGAATTTAAGCAATATATTGTGTCTATTCTATTGTATCTGACTAATTCATTTACATATATGCAAAAAGTTGTGTTAATTAATATGCTTTGTATTATCAGTAAGTATAAAGTCAACGGATATTAAGGATGCAAGGTTAACTTCTATCTTGTGGCTTTACAAAGCCATGATTTATATTTGTGCCAACTCTAAGTCTGGGGCTCCACTAGCAATAGAGCACGGTGGTAAAAATGAGGATGTGTCCTTTAAACATATGTAAATAACCATATTGTCATGAAAATAAAGAGCCTGAGGGAAAGCTTTGTGTGTATTATTGGTCACTATTCTGAGGTGTTGGCAGATAAGGCCAGTAAATTAATTCTATAGAGTCATTTCTTTATATCCCTAAATGTTTTTTTTTTAATCTTATAATCTGCATTAAGATTTCCCACAGCCACATTTCATGAATCCTGAGATATTTGTTAAAATGGGATGCTATCCAAAGAAGATTTTACTCCAGTTTTCTGTTTCTATTATCTGATAAATTGAGGTAAAATATAGAAAACAAATATTTTTTTTCCCCAAATTTTCATGAGAAAATAGTGTATTAAAAATTTATCTCATCTTTTCTTGGGTCTTTGCTTCCAAGATGACAAAAAAAAAAGAAAAAAAAAAAAAAGAAAAGAAAAGAAAAGAAAAGAAAAAGAACAACAGCCATGTGAGAAAGCACCTCTGCCTGCCCAAGGAAAGGTCATTAAGTTCATCATTTGAAACATAGTAGAGGCCACAGCCATCTGGGATATTCCAAAATGAGTATCACTGATGCCTGTGTGCTTCCCAAGCTGTTTGTGATGCTACATTACTATATGAGTTCATTCACAGCAAGGTAGTCAGGAACCAACACCTCACCCCACCTTAGACCTTCAGGTGCTGCCCCACAACTTCTGCCAAAGACCTTTGTAAGGAGTTGAGTACTTAAAGACTGAAGAAAAACTACCCTCTGGGAAAAAATATAATGAAACTTATACTTTATAGCAGAAAAAGGAACCACATTTCAAAATAAATTATCACCGACAATTTCCCTAAGGAGTTTCATTCATTCCTATATGATTAATCCAAATCCACTGGATTTTGTATCTTGATTCTGCTTTCACAAAGTCATCTGCTTTTGGAAAAGAGTCCTGTAGGTCTTGAGAAGCTCTTTTGCCCCTTTTCTGTTCTCCCATTTCTGTTCCCCTCTAAGTTTAAAAGAACCTAATTATAGGAATGAGATCGCTAATCAATTGAAACTAACTCCTGACTTATGCTCTCCTGAATGCACACCATGCCTTGTCTAAACTGTTGATTGTTTTCCTAGATAAAAAGAAATAAGAATGAAGAATTAAGCAGTTAAAAAATGACTAGCTCTGTACCCCTAACCACCCCCTTAGCAATCCTGCAGACAGGTCATGTAGGCAAGATAACATCTGAAGAGAGTCAGCCAGTCTGCACTCAGTGGAGAATGATGCAGAACCCAAACTCCTGCCTCAATGATACACTAAGATTCTCACCCCCGCACCAGTTTTTCCTTTTAAAAACTGTCATGGCTGAGCAGAATCTTTGTAGTTGCTGTCTCGACATGAGTCCACCACCTCATCAGATCTCTAGCTTTCTGATTAAAGCACTTTTCCTTTCTACTGACACTTGCCTCTCAAATTCTTGGTTTATGAGTGGCAGGCAGCCTAACATGGGTTCAGTAACGATGCCAGAAATCTGGTTTTTGCAATATTAATAATCAAAGGTACTTGCTATAGTACTTTTCTCTGAAATTCTCTTTTGATATTTCCCCCCGTGGAAACCCCAATTCAGAAGGTAAAGTGATACAACATGACAGGAGAACAGAAACAACCTGTTTATGGAAAGAAAAAAAAAGTGACTGGTTGTTATTATTATTTTCAGATCAACTCTTAATATCAGTTTAGAGAAAATGGACTCCCATGTTGATATAATAAATAACAATTTTTAAATTATTTGGTAGATAGATACAGTGAGGCCCTTACCAAATCTCCTGGGTCTGTTAGTTAAAACTAACATATATGTTATATATATATATATATATATATATATATATAAAATATATTCTTAACATCATTTTTATTGGTATAAAATTGATGAGCTTTATAGGATGAGTTTCTCTTTTTTTACTGATACCTTTTATCCCATTATGGCTTAAATAAACAGTGTGGCTAAATAAGAATTAGAAAATATACCTACATCTTTCTAAGTTTCTTCTTGCTTCTGTGTACCAAGCTAGGGTTTACAAGTTGAAGAACAAGCCTTTCATATTTTGGCCGCTTTGGAGAACAAAGATTACTTTTAGTGTTAAAAACACCTCCACCTCAGCAGTTTTACTTTCCTAAATGTAGAGTGAGGCAAAAGAAACAACATAAAAAGTGGAGCGCAGGTGAATGGTTTGGCTTAGTAGCCTC
Source organism: Aethalodelphis obliquidens (assembly GCF_003676395.1). Lineage (NCBI taxonomy): Eukaryota > Metazoa > Chordata > Mammalia > Artiodactyla > Delphinidae > Aethalodelphis > Aethalodelphis obliquidens. The sequence goes on from NW_020837960.1 coordinate 5,727,504, forward strand.
ATTAAAATAACATCAGCTCTTGCAGACATGAGAAACTTCTGTTCATATTTTTCAAAAAAGTACTTTAAAAGCATGATAAATATAAACTTAAAGTCATTAGGCTTTTGGAATAAGATATTATAATGAGAAAAGAAACTTCTAAATGGGCAGATTATACAGAATGTAAATAATGACTTTTTAAAAACTGTGGTAAAATATACATAACGAAATTTACCATCTTAACCATTTTTAAGTGCATTGTTCAGTAGTGTTATGTATATTCATATAATTGTGAAACAGATCACCAGAGCTTTTTCATCCTGCAAATCTGAAACTCATGCTCATTAAATGATAGCTACCCATTCCCAGCTACCCCCATCCCCTGGCAATCACCATTCAACCTTTTGTCTCTGAATTTGGTCACTCTCGATACCTCATATAAGTGAAATCATACAGTATTTTTCCTTTTGTGAATGGCTTAATTCACTTAGTCTAATGTCTGCAAGGTCATATATGTTGTCGTGTGTGTTATAGTTTCCTTTCTTTTAAATCTGAATAATATTCCACTGTATGAATATACCATATTGTGTTTATCCATTCATCTGTTGATGAACACTTAAGTTGCTTTAAACTTTTGCTATTGTGAATAATGGTGCTATGATCATGGGTGTACAAATATTTCTTCAAAACCCTGCTTTCAATTCTTTTTGTGTACACCCATAAGTGGGATTGCTAGATCATATGGTAGTTCTATTTTTAATTTTTGAGGAACCACTATAGTGTCTTACATAGCAGCTGCACCATTTCCCATTCCCACCGACAGAGCATAAGTGTTCCAATTTCTCCAAATCCTAGCCAACCCTTGTTATTTGCTGTCATTTTTTAAATAGTGGCTATCCTAATAGTTGTGAGGTGGTATTTCAATGAGGCAATAATAATACTTATTATTACCATTTATTAACAGTAGACTAAATATTCAAAGCCAAGTTCAAACTGCTTATCCTCTTCTTTCTATTATACATACAATTTTTTAAATTATTAATTTTAATAAGCTTTTAAATTGGTATTTTAAACATACACATACATAAGTGCATACAAATATAAGTGCATATACAAATACATACATATACACACACAAATATTTGTAGTTAGAAGGCAATGTTATTTAAAGCTTAGTTTCAAAATCAAATTGACCTTACACTTATCGTACAAGGACAGGCATTCACTTCAATACATGTACTATCTATAAAAGGAAGCAAAGATCCTTCTCCATGATCTATTATTCTTTTTTTTTTTATGATTTTAAGTTTCTTTAAATGTTTTTCACCAAACCAAAGGTGATTTGTTAATTAACTCATTTCAAATATTAACCCAAGATTTTAAAGCGATTAAAGGATCTAGGAAATCTTATTTAAGTTTACATTTTACAGCATCATGATTCTTCTATATGTTTGTCATAAGAATAACTATGACAAATTTTGCATAAACAGCTCTTGAAGTAGTTAAGTTAACCAGAAATAATCAGTTTGATATAGACATTGATTTTTGTAAGTCAATTTATTTGAACACATATGTTTACATTCTCATGACTTTAAATGTTTTGTGGAAACACTGATAACTTTTCTGACCCATTAATTCAATGTAAGAAAACTGTAGGAAGTTCAGAACAATTAGGTTTTTCATTAGGAAATAATCTCAAAGCCTATATAAAATTAAATTTACATAGCATTATATATTAAACTCTGAAGAAAAATACATTTAGTGCAATTTTAAACAAAATTTTCAATTGAGTCTTATTTGTCCAATAATTCACCAGGCTTAAGGTTATTATATAAATTTGTATACAGATGTAAATCTTCATTTATTAATCATTAAAAATGCTTTACAGAAATGTCCATAGCTCGATTTTATTACATTTAGTTGCTAGCTTGGTACCCATTTATATTTTTTCTTCTTTATGATGAAGAATCTCTCTATTTAAGATAACTTGTTTCTTCAGTACACAGGAATGACAGATTTGAATGAATAAGTAATTTCCAAGAATGTCCCCCAAATCTGTCCACAGTTACATATTGTTGCAATTATAAATACACCAGTGTAATTGGCTAATTACACTGCTTTCTTGAGAAAGGGGTAAAGGCTTTTCTTCTTATAGACAAACAGAGAACTGGCAGTAACTTCAACCCACCCAGAATATATATGTGTAAACACCTGTAAGAAAAAAGATAATAAAAACCTGTAAACAGAAAGAATGAATTGTTGCCCAATGTTTTTATATGAATTCTATTTGTCACATTTGTCAGAAAGAGGTTGTAGATTTCTTAGATTTTATCTTGCATTCTCTCTGGGACTTTGTAGTACTCAGACCCTGGAATTTGAAGAATTCTTCAAACAAGCTACAGTAAACACAGTGATAAAGCTACAAGAGTATTACGCTACTTTGGTGTTTCTCAACTGTGGGTTGTTTTGCCCAAAATCCTCCTCCCAGGGATATTTGGCAATGTCTGAAGAAGTATTAGTTGCAAAAACTTAGCACAACACAACTGAGGAGCGAGCAGGTAGGCTACTACTGGCATCTAGTAGGTAGAGGACAGAGATTCTGCTAAATATCCTACATTGCACAGTACAGCCTCCCAAAGAATTATCCAGCCCAAAATATCAATAGTGCTGAGATTGAGAAATCCTGCTCTACATAAAGTAACTTTTCTAAACTTTCACAGCCATTCAGAAAAGCAAGCTGTTTTTTCACACTGAAAGACTTTATATCTGGTGTCTAATAGGTAATTGAAAGACCAATGTCAGTGCCTAAAATTCTCAGTCTTAAAGACAGTATCCAGATCTTATCTGTTCTCAACTAGAATGCATGTAAGAAACAGATTTCTCAGTTCTTGATTTTGAAAGACAAAGAGGCCTTAAGCAGATCAGACAGTCAGCTTTTGATACAAGAGATTCTGAAAATAAACCCAAATTTCTGTGTCTCTGCAAAAATGTCATCATTTGGTTATAGCACTTCTGAAACAGGAGGCTCAGGATAAGCCAAAGTATCTCAAAGCTTTGTTCTTTGTTTCAGTGGATCACAGTTGGGTAAGCCCCTCTAACTCATTACTACTTACAGTCAAATTACTGAAGGCCTGGATTGTCTTTTAGCTTCTATATAAGATACAACACCTAAGGATCCCAGAATATGAGATCTTTCATATTAATTCATTGTACGCTTTAGCCACATTCATTATTATACAGGGTAATGATATAGCAAAATAAGGGCATGAGAAGAGGAGGCTTAAAATATAAAAATAATGGAATAGTAAGAAATCAGTATAGTTCCAAGGGCCAAAAAACCTACAGTGTTGCAAGAGCATAATTTAAATGTGCAGGTTTAATGGGAGGCAATGATAAGCATACGTTTAGATGAGTTTGTTCTAGAAATTGATGGAGATGGCAAGAAATTGGCACAATATTTTTATGCTAGTTTTTCTGAATTTTTCTTCTGAAAAATTGTGCTGACATTTATTTTGCCCATGTTGATAAAAGTTATATGCTATACAAACACATAAATATAACGTATACCTTGTTAGACAAAATTTGTAATTGGTTATAATTGATCTTTCTGGGACTTTTAGCCTTATTTCCTATTATTTATAACACAAATGGCCCATGAGTATAAAACATTAACACTTGTAATATGTTAAAATATTCTTTGCTACATTTCCTGTGTAAAGGAAGTTCAAGTGTTAATCTGTTCCTGTCTTTGTTTAAGAATAAGAAAATAGATAGTATGCCAACTATACGGTGAATTTAGTAAATATAGGAATAAAATTATTCTAGAAATATTAATTTATGAAATATTTTAAATGGTAAAAATTAGCAATTCATAATAAAGCATCCTTTTACATTAAATTGATGCAAACAAGAGTGAAGTAGGATGTTTTGCTGTGATCTGCACAGATTTCCTCACAGTGATAAAAAATATAGTTCAAAATAATCCATTTTTTCAAATCAAAGAGACACATTTTGCTACCATTAAAAATCTTTTAGGGGGCTTCCCTGGTGGCGCAGTGGTTGGGAATCTGCCTGCTAATGCAGGGGACACTGGTTCGAGCCCTGGTCTGGGAGGATCGCACATGCCGCAGAGCAACTAGGCTCGTGAGCCACAACTACTGAGCCTGCGCGTCTGGAGCCTGTGCTCCGCAACAAGAGAGGCCGCGATAGTGAGAGGCCCGCGCACCGTGATGAAGAGTGGCCCCTGCTTGCCACAACTAGAGAAAGCCCTCGCACAGAAACGAAGACCCAACACAGCAAAAATAAATAAATTTAAAAAAAAAAAAAAAAGAATTGAAAGATCTCATAGGAAACTTGACTAAAAAAAAAAAAACTTTTAGTTAAGCTGGACTCCTACTCAGAATAGCAAAATATCTCATTTTCTATTCAGTTGAGCAGATCTTGAATACAGAAATTAAATTTTAAAGTGTGACTAATGTGCTAGATTCTCGGTTCTGTTTGAGTTTCAGACACAATTATCATCAGTGTTCTTGAGATTTTTCATATCTAAATATAGCTTTAAATGCATTATTATTATTTGCAGGAACACTTATCTTTATTTACTAGAAAATATTAAAAAATAAGTAATTAATGATTTTTTTCTGATTACTGCTGTTAGTAATCATTTCCTTTTGGGCACTGTTATAAGGAATTCTTACATGATATGCAATTAATATGACCCTTTTAAACAGTGCAAAAAAAATCCTCATCATTCTTCTGCTCTTTTTCACATGTAAAAGACAAACAAAGAGAAATTTTCTGTTGTTGTTGTTCACATGCTTTTTCTCCAGTTCTTAGAAATGTCACTTAAGTTTTAGTGTTCAGTGTCACACCTTCTCTGGAACTCGGGATTCTGGCAGTCTTTGCAGAAATCCTTGACAGCTTGTCAAGCCCAAGGCAAATGCATGTAATCTTTCCTCCCAGTAATTAATAATTAATTATTGCTCATTAATCTTTAATGAATGGTAGCGGGGGGGGGGGGGGGAATGATCTAGTCTTTAAGACAGGAAAAAACCCACAAAGACATTGTTATTTCAAAAGGAACTTTTTAGTTCAGGACTTTTACAAGTCAAACTAATCCTGGGGCTAATTGTGAAAAATCAATGAGATAAAAAGACATGCAAGCATGCACAGATGCAGTCACACCTGGTCATAACACCTCTAAACTCTTTCTCTTGAGAGAAATTCTCAACTCCTGAGGTTTAAATCACAAGAGCACACTTATCTTCCAAGGTAGGACAAAAGAACACACCCCAACAGCAGTTTGTTTTCTAGAAAGGCAGGTTTCCTCTTAGAAGCTGAAAGAAGTAACTTTCTGGAACACTGACACAGGATTGTTATTATCTACCCTGTCATAATTTTTTTTTTTTTTTTCTGAACAACAGAAAGAGTTCTCTGGTAAAATAAAGTAGAAGAGGCTGATGGAATCATTTTAATAAATGTGAATCATTAGATGTTATTTGTATTCAGCTTTGTTCTTCAGGTATTCACAGTGTGACCAGTTGTAATGGCAATGTGTTGAGTACTCACTTGATGGAGAAAAGCTAAAACATCTTTTACTTGATATTTGTAGAAATGGTAAAAAGAAGGAAAAAAATGTCCTTTGAAACTACTGAAACTAATGATAGTCTCCAGTGCTGGGGGGGTAGATAATGCTCCTACTCCTGTAGAAATCATTCCAGAATTTCTCAATGCAGGAGGAAAATAAATCCCTTTACAATCACTCTGTACAAATAACAGAAGAAGTAACTAAGCCCGTCACACATATATGAATATGGATCAAGCCTTGAAGATACAAATATACATTATTATCTATATCTTCTCTTGCTAACATCTTATAAGATGCTATATTTTCAGGGATAATTATCTCCAGTCATGTTTCACCAAATGGAAGGATTAAATCTTTCAGACTCCCCTTCATCTGTCCCCTATTGACTACCTATCAAATCTTAGCCCACTAAGTTTATGATGCAATGTTGACTCTCCCAGATTTGCCAAACTTGGTTTTGTTAATTCCCATCTTCAAACCTCCCACTCCCTGAAAATCTCCAAATTCTTTTATCTCTTTAAAATATGGATCAAAACAATTTTTTTCTGTTCCTGTTCAGGTGAATTTAAGCATAGAAACATATATTTTTATGGCTTTAGTATATAATGAAGTAAATAATATATGTTTTTTTACCCTATATTGCCTTTAACTTTTCTCGATGAGGTCATTTTATTGTTTCTTCTTTATTGTTTCTCGATGAGGTCATATTATTGTTTCTTCTTTGGGCAAACCCTGTGTAGTATAGAGGCAAATAACAGATTTAAAAGGCAGTGAGTGTGCTTTGGGTGTTTTTTTTTAATCATTATCCCAGAAAATACTTCATATTTTAAAAAGTAAAAATCATGTAATCTTTTTAAACATATCAATTTGTGGAATGACAATAAATTTTAACACTACATGTGATGAAATCACGTTATGTATATTAAAACACTTCATAGACTGAGAAGCAGGAAGAAATTATTACGTACATACATTTTATCATACATCATTGTCTATTATATTGTTTCAAGGCTTACCTGCTAAATTTCCATGAAATTAGATAAATCAAATTAAATATACAAATCTCTAAAATCCAATCAAAATATAAAAGACCTAAACAAAGGAGACATTTGACTCACTTAAAAACATTGCACCTTTATCAAAGGCAGAAGAAGCATATTAGCACAATTCAAGTCTTAATTGTACTTTGTATTATGATTAGGCTAAATAAGTTTTGTGAATGTTTATTAGCAGTATTTTACTTGGTTAATTTGATGTTTGGTTGAATAAACATGACATATCAATACTACAGATTAATATGTGGTTATTGTAATCATTTTATGAGATTTTATATATATATATATATATATATACATTGCTTGTGGAAAATATTAACAAATAACTTTATGATTAAAAGTAGACTAGGAGGTAATATTTCCAATATAAATATAGTTTTGAAAATTATAACTATATTTAAACATTATAAAAAATTGTTAATCAGGATGGTAAGTGTATTTTCATGTCTTAATTTTGCATCTGTACTTACAATTTCTGCATAATGTATAGTTATTATTTATAATCACAAACACAAGTTAGAAACAGGATTTTGATTTTTGTTATAAATATTTCCAACAGGCATATATATATATATATATATATATATATATATATATATACATGGAAACATTTATCAATAGAAATTATTCCTGTTTATTGGTAGTTCTTATGATTTAGTTAGTGTAAACTTTATTGACAACTTGATGTTTGATTTTTTAAATTTTATTTACTAAGACTATTTAGAGAAGTTTTAGGTTTAATGTTTGATATATTAAAATTAGAAAAATCAATAATTATGTCTTTTTAAACTTTTTTTCAGGATCATTGTACATTATTTATTTATTTATTTATTTTCAATATTTATTTATTTATTTGGCTGTGCTGGGTCTTAGTTGCGGTAAGCAGGATCTCTAGTTGCAGCATGCATGTGGGATCTAGTTCCCTGACCAGGGGTTGAACCCGGGCCCCCTGCATTGGGAGTGTGGAGTATTAGCCACTGGACTATGAGGGAAGTCCCAAATAATTATGTTTTAATGGAGTTTATGGGTTAAGGGATGTAAATAACTGGGAGATTATGTAAATTCACTTGTTACAAATTGAAAGCTTTGAAATGAGGCTGAGAATTAGAAATAAAAGCAGAGTTCTAACCTATCTATATTTGCATACACAATGTGCATATAAAAATACATTATACATTCATCAATAGGCCATGTAAATAGCAATCAAGTCACTAGAGAAAGAATGATTAAAGAAACCTTATAAATGAAAGCATTTAAGGAAGTAGTTCTAATTACATTGTAGTCTTTTTTGCACTTGTGCATTATGTCTCATTTTAAAGTACAAGCTTTTCAGAAACCTATCATGCCTACTACCTCAGTTCTTTGCATATAGAAGATGCTCAATTTTTTGTACTCTTGTGATTTCTTTTTTTTTAATTCTCACATACTCAGCCAGACTCTGTCACATGAATATACTTAAAATAAAAAAGTAATTGTAAATTTGTCTCTGAAGTCATCGTATTTAACCCTTTGTGATCTAGACAAGACAGGTGCTACTAGCTCACTTTTTTTTTTTTGGTGAGAAAATATATAGAGATTATGTGATCGAAGTAAAAGTGTTTAACTCATATCATTCATAAGAAATTAGAAGTTATTACAAGTTTACACTCTTTCCCTTCAACATGTAGTAGCTTGTATATACTAACTTGTGCCACTATTCACAGAGATTTACATTCCATGATTCACTCTCAATTAATATTAAAATTAAGTATAGGGACCACGTTATAAGATAAATTGAATACTATAAATTTCAGAAACACTGAAATTTATATGATTATTTGAATTGAGAGACTTATTGTCAATAATATTAGAAACAAAACACACTAATAATTTTTTAAGGTAAAGAATTATACTAACACCACATTAAATATTATAATGCAAATTGAACTGAGGAATTGAAATGGACTATACAAATAGTATAATCAAAATAATATTTTACTTTTTACTTGTATATTTTGATACCCATCTTATAAATCATAATGACAAATCTACTTCCTCAGGAATTGATCCATTGGAAGAGTTAATGAATACTGGTATTCAGAAAAACAAAAACTAATACATCATCAGAAGTCAGAAAATAATGAGTGATTTCTCTCTCAATAGACAGATAACTTTTTAGAAGATGGTGAATACTTTTCAGTACAAGGATAATTAAAATTATGAAATATTTAATTTTATATCTTCTATTTATAACTTTGTTAAACAAAATAAGGTTTTTCCTTTGTTAAACTGGAAGATAAAATCAAGAGAATAGAAAGCTTAAAGCTACAAAACACAGAAAATTAAAGAAATGTGATATATTATGAAATAATATTAGATTTCCTTATGCATTAAGAAATTTAATTATTTAACTTATATTACCTTATTATGAACTATATATACTATATATATACATCTATACTATAAATTTTTCCTAAATTTAGATGGGCAAACAAAGTTGCCCTTAAAAAATTATTTCTGATAAGATTTTCTCATACCAGTCTGTTAAATTTTCAATTCTTTTTTTTATGTGATCATGTTGTTTTCATGTAAAATGATTAAAATATGATATCAATTTCTATTTCTATTTTCACAAGAGAAATTATTCTTAAAAGAATGAGTGTGCAGCGCAGTGCCCCGGGGCACAGGCAGGTGTTCAGAAACCCAGGCACCAGGCAGTTGCAGGTGAACACCCACCTCAGGGCAGGGTTGGCTAAAGAGTGCCCTGCAGCCCCCAATACTGGACACATCCCCACTTCCCTGGTTGTTACCAGGTTCAAGGCACTGCTCCCCCTGCCTGATTTTAACAACATATGAAAGTGGCAGTTTCCTGTTGAAGATGCTCCTTTTATGGAGGCACACGTTTGCACAGGACATTACTCTGGGTGAAGCCACAGGGCAATGTGCCCACAAGTGTTTCCTAGAAGTCAATCACAACAGTCACTGCATGGAAGAATGGTTTCCCCTTGACATGAACTGATGGGTTGGGATCCCTCAAGCAGAACCAGATCACCTGCCCTCTCATTCCTTGCTGCTTAAAATTAAGACATGCACGAGGGGCAGGAGAGGAAGCAGATTGTGTCCTCCTGGAGATGCCCTCCCTCTGCAGCAACTCCAGCCTTGTCATCAGCTCATCGAGGTGAGTCTGCAGGCCACTGAGGGACTGTTCGCTGGTCTGCGGAGTCACTGGGGTCAAAGTGAGCTGCTACAACAGGTTCAAGTGTTCCTGCTGCTAAAAAGCTTCAATCTGCTGGCCTCACTGATGCAAAGTCAACTTTACCTGAAAAGAGTAAAAATTCAGTATGGCTGCTTTTGAATAAAAATAGTGCCCTGCTCCAGGAATTTATTTATTCTTCCTTGTTCAGAAAGATTTTTTTAAAAAATTGATGGACACTCAAAAAATGAGTGAATCAGTATGTCCTTAAAGGGAACATTGAATTTTTTAAAACATTTTTTCTTGTAACTCACATAGCCACAAAAATTATAGTAATTTTACTTTACTTTTTAATTTTGACATAATTATGGAATCACAAGAAGTTTCAAAAATAGTACAGAGAGGTGGCTTGCAACCTTCATCTACCTTCCACTAAAGGTAGCATCTTACTTAATTATGGTATAGAACCAAAACCAGAAAATTCATATGGGCACAATACAATTAACTGGGCGATAGGCATTACTGATATTTCACAAGTTTTTACATGCACTCAATTTGTGTGTGTGAGTGTATGTATGTGTGTGTGGGGGGGTAGAGTCTATGTAACTAAAACATGAAGGTGATTACATTCACAAAACTATTTTTTTAATTATAAAATAAAATAACCTGTTAAGAATCATTACCTTACACTACAATGTGAAATTCAATTTAAAATTTCAGAGAAAGACTCTAATGAGAAATAATAATTATGTTGAAAATAGCTTTTTGATTATTTTGGTGTGATATGGGATTTATATTTAATATTAAATCATCTACAAACAATTACCTTTAATAGCATAGGTACTTTATTACATTAAGAAATAAAGCACTAATTTTTGTTGCTGTAAATGTGATGGTTGCTGATTAAAATTGAAACAATCCAGAAACAATGAAGATGAAAATTTTGTAACAAAAGAAATATTTTGAGATGTTGACAATTCTGCATATTTCACCACCCTTCCTCAAATCTACTGAACAGAGAGTGAATATCAAATTCTAGATCTCTCTTAATAGAGGAAAATATACTAAAATTTGTCTTATAAACTTGGTAGCTTAAACATTTCCAGGCATAAAAATTTAAGGTGGATAATTGTGTGGCAAATGATCATGAACTACCAGAGATTTTAGATTGTTCTAAAATAAGGACTAAATTTGCCAAAGATGTATCTTTTTGAATACAAAATTTGTACTTTTTTCCAACTATGATATTTGATTGTTTTGTTTTTGGAGAGGGTAACAGTAAAGATAAATATTTTAGTGTCTATTATTTATTTATATACCTGAGACTATCCCTAGAGTCAAGTCTATTTCAAAAAAACATGCAATGGAAGCAATCTAAGTGTCCATCAACAGATGAATGGATAAAGAAGTTGTGGCACATATATACAATGGAATATTACTCAGCCATAAAAAGAAACAAAATTGAGTTATTTGTAGAGAGGTGGATGGACCTACAGTCTGTCATACAGAGTGAAGTAAGTCAGAAAGAGAAAAACAAATACCATATGCTAACACATATATATGGAATCAAAAAAAAATGGTTCTGAAGAACCTAGGGACAGGACAGGAATAAATATGCAGACATAGGGAATGGACTTGAGGTCACAGTGGGGGGAAGGGTAAGCTTGGACGAAGTTAGACAGTGACATGGACATATATACACTACCAAATATAAAATACATAGCTAGTGGGAAGCAGCCGCGTAACACAGAGATCAGCTCGGTGCTTTGTGTCCACCTAGAGGGGTGGGATAGGTAGGATGAGAGGGTGACACAAGAGGAGAACATATGGGTATGTACGTATATGTATAGCTGCTTCACTTTGTTATACAGCAGAAACTAACACACCATTGTAAAGCAATTATACTCCAATAAAGATGTTAGAAAAAAAAAAAGTAAGATTTTTTGGGTAGTTCTGTACATAAATATGTATTTACTTTTCACCTCCAGTTTTAAGTTGATATATTTCTGTCTTTCTGATTATTAAAAGCAAATTCCACTTTAAACTTTTCAGAATAACTGATTATTCCCTGACATCTTAAATCTTTATGAGTCAAGTTTCTTTATAAGAGTTTGCAGCTTTTAGATTGTGGACAAATATAAAATCATTGGCTTACATTTCTCCTCCTTGAATGTCTTTTAGAAGTTACTATAATTATCTTCTAGCATAAAATAATTCTGTCAAAAAATTTGACAATGATTTGCTTTTCTCTCCTTTATATTTGACTAAGTATTTCTCCTGGAGGCCAAAGAAATGTTGCTTTTTCTTTAAAATTCAATAATTTTACCATCATATTTCTCACTATTTGCCTTCTTGGTTAATTTTATCCAATAATGGGGTACTGTTTAAATACATAGTATACAGTAATTTTTCTTTCAGGATTTTTTCTTGAATCATAATATGTAGTATTTGTTATGTTCCATTGTATTAATTTCTGCCTTGAACATTCTTTCTATAAACATATATAGTATTTTCTTTTTTGTGTATATATTATTTTCTTTCAAAGTATTTTCTTCTTGTACATTTATTTTTGAAATAGATAAGCATAGTGGAAACAGCAATGAGAGAGGAAGGGGAAAATGAGCACCAAATGATTGGGAAAATATGTGAATTGGAAGACAGCTGTGTATGTTTTTAAGGGAATAGAAGAGTTACCAGACAAGGAGAAGTTGAAGACACAGGAGAAAGACAAAATAATTATTCAAGTCAAATTTCTGGTTGTGATAGCAGGAGATGGGCTTCAGATCTCATGAATAGGGAGGGGCTGCCTGTCTTAAACAGGATGAGAAGCTAGCATACCTGAGACTGAAGTGGCAACACTAAGTATGTGTACGTATGTACATAAATTTGTAGAAAGGATCAATACTGGGAAATAGTTTACACTTAATGGCCAGGAGATAAAGTCATCTAATGGCATGATAATGAAGTAATATGGATGGATAGCTTAAGGAGAATGGAGAAGATTTTGAGTAATGAATGAGTAAATTGGTAGAACAATTAGATGAAGGAGACATGGAATGGTTTTCAAGTGTCAATAGGATTTTGTTACAATTCAAGACAATTAATTTGTCCTAGAACTTACCTGCATGATCAAAGGGTTAGCTCAAGCATTACTCAAAAGCTTAGGTGTAGCACCAGAGAAAACAGAGTACAAGCCTGATATATGTATGGAATGAAATACAAATATGGTCATCATAGGAATACAGTAAGTAACTGCATCTTAAATATATTTTAAAATACTTTTTTTTTGCATGGGTGCCACTGTTTGTAATTTATTTTAAAACTATACTCATATTATCTATTTAATCTGGGTTTATTTTGTCATCGGATTATTCTAGTCAAAAATGACTTAAATAGACACACACATATTAATACTATATTTTATTTCCCGAAGAAAGGAAATTAATTGTCTAAGTCATTATTCGTATGGCTATATATAGCTTTGTAGGCTAATTATCAAATGAATCTATCAGAATTACTTCATCATGTCTTCAATTTTCAACTGCAAATTGTTCTTTTACAGGTTAGATATAAATTCAAGTTTCATTATGTAGATATAATCCCACTATATATATCTATAGAACTATAAATATCTATGTGAAATTAGCACAATGACCCTTCCTTAAGGATAAGTGTAGAAATGCTCATTTAATCTATAATTAACCAATAAATATGACAGAAGACCATTTTATTTGAGTACCAATGATGTAATTTTTTTATTTATATGATGTAGTAAATGAGACAGATTCTCTTACTGCTAGTGATAATTTCATTCTGCAAATTGGGCAAATTCAGAATTTTATAGCTCCTTCAGAGTCACTAAGTTCTACAGTTTATCACTTTAAATAATGTGGATGCCAGAATGAGAGGATCTATTTGGAGAGGTGAGCTCATTTTCAAGAGATATCTATGCCATTTGGTTAATAAACCTAGGGGAAAAAAATGAACTTACTTGGTTTCTCTTTTCACCTATGTCTCTCAGCTTCATTCCTATTGAGAAAAGAAAATCTACACTCACCTTAAGACTGATGATTATATATCACAACAATATTTTTCATTTCATCCCATTTTCTAGGCAGAGAGTCTGAGAACTCTATGAGTGCTCTTGAATTCTAAAATAAATATGTTCTCTGTGTAACAGGTTATTTTGCACATTCAAAATCTTGTCAACCTAAACATGTTATATTATTCCAGGAGATAATGCTCCCCAATTGCTCAGCTAAAAATAGTGAGGAGAATGATTCAAGGCTACCAAAAGTTATGTACTTTCCTCTGGGTTACATGTGTTTCTTTCTCGTGAAGTGTCCACCGTATATGTGTATAACGTAGCTCAGTTTTAGAATTACTCTATTTAGATTCATATTTTGCAACAGCTCTTTGAACTTAACATCTCTAAGCCTTAATCTCTTCATTTGTAGTGGAAGAGAATGACCTATACTCACTATGTTAGCTTATGAAAAGTTTTAAATCTTATGCTTAATCCATAGTTACCACTTAGAAAATGTTAAAAATAAATATCAGTATACATGCCAGTCAGTAAATGGCATGTTTTTAAAACAGTATTTTTCCTCTTCATCTCTATTCAATGTTATTTATTTAATTTCCATGTAAAAACACCGAATCACACATGAATAAGTGATGTATTGAGGGACAACAGTAACCATTTTTTCTTTTCTATAAATTTAGATGAATACCCATATACTTTCTACATATGCTTCTACAGTCTACATAATAGAGTATGAAATTGTTAAAAAGACTTCTCACACTAGCTGATTCAGTCAGAAGGAATATATAATCTTGTGTAGCAGTCAGTAAAATATAGTCAGAGTGTGGAAATGAGTGCTTACAGAAATGTAGGAGGAGCTGGGAAGTGAAACTTTGGAAAGGGGGTGAGGTGAACTGGAGTAACAGTCACTGGGTCTGCCTGAAGCATCAGCAGTGGTGGATAAGATGGAACTTGTAGGAAAGTCTGAGAAACCCTGCATATCTGGAAGCTGAGTTGGCACTATGAAGGTGAAGCTTGTGAAGATCTAGAACATTTGAGAAAGCTCTAAGAAATCACCTTTACATTCTCTTCCATTATAGGTTATTACAGGATATCAAGTATAGTTCCCAGTGCTATACGGTTGATTCTTGTTAGTTATATATTTTATATACAGTAGTGTGTATATATTAATCCTAAACTAATTTATCCTTCTCCCTTTCTCCCCTTTGAGAACCATAATTTTTCTATGTCTGTGAGTCTATTTCTGTTTTGTACATAAGTTCATTTGTATCATTTTTTTTAGATTCCACATATAAGTGATATCATATATTTGTCTTTCTCTGTCTGGCTTACTTCACTTAGTTTGATAACCTCTAGGTCCATCCATGTTGTTGTAAATGGCATCATTTCATTCTTTTTCATGGCTGAGTGATATTCCATTGTATATATGTACCACATCTTCTTTATTAATTAATCTGTTGATAGCCAACCCAAACTAACACAACATTGTAAATCAACTATATTTCAATAAAAATATTAAAAAATAATAATTTTAAAGAAAGAAACCACCTTTAAGAAACCTGCTTCCTCTGAGAAGACCACTGCATCTAGGGGAAGTGTCACTTTTATAGTTCTAGATGGCAGGCATTGTGCTATTGTTGGTCAGCTTTAGTGCAAGTGGGAGGAAATAAGACATAGTTGCCCCCAATTTATCATCATGTGTGTGTACCATAACCTACTAAGAGTAATGATTTTTGCTTCCTTTCTGCCTTCTAAATCTTGCTGGTTTCCTTTCTTGGCCAACTCTCACTTGGAACAATATAGGGAGGATATTATAGGAAACAATTTCACTGGCCTTGGGTGGGAGTAGTAGTTCCAAAGTGACAACTTGCCATCCAACATATTTTATTAAGAGGAAGAATCATCTATCCTCATACTTCTGACAATAGTGATCTGAAAATAAAAATAAAGGAAGTTACTCTCTCCTAAAGCAAAAGTCTATATAAAATACCTTAAGAGAGCATTTTTTGGTCAAGCAATAGGTAGAACCATTAAAAAAAAAGTCATTTGGTCTTCATAAGATACTGACAGAGACAAAGCTGTCTTATGCATAAAATTGATTAAAATTATATTTATTTGACTTTTAACAATTACATAAGGAGAAACTGAATTATATGTGTCTTGGTTAAAACCTACATAAACATATTTTATCTTCATCTTAGAATTTTAATTGGAAATTAGATTTTATACAAATTATTACAGCCCACTAGTATAAGAATAGCTTAGAGACAGATTAGGACCAGTATTAATTTTAAAAATATAACCACAGCCAGATGAAAAGAGACACTATTCTTATGTCATAAGATTTATTCACTTAAAAATTAAATTACAATTATTTATATGATCATCTGTTGTTTTATTCTTTATATATGTACAAATATTACTATAAAATATATTATGTATATAGCTTTCCTTCTAAAATATTGCTCAACTCATTCTCAAAAAAAATTTTTAACCCATTGAGCATCTCACACTATGCTGGTCTGGGTCACCATCATTTCTTTCCAGAGTTGTTGAAATATCCTCCTAACCTTTCTTCTTGCTTTTACTTCTGTGTTCCCCTGCATGCCTATTTTCAGTACATAAACCAAAGCACTCTTAGTAACTTAAGTCAGATCATGTTATTCCTTTGCTCAAATTCATGCTATGCATTTTTCTCAAACATCACAGGCATGTTCATGTTCCAGCGCCTCTTGCAGGTCTTACTTAAATATCTTACTTAAATATTAGGTACTTACTTAAATATCACCTCTTCTCATGTAATCTAATCTGGACCCTCTAACAAACACCCCAGTTGCTCATGACTACCTGTCGCCTCCCTGATTTATCTGCCTCATTCACACATTTCACCAGCTAACTTGCTATCATTTTTTGGTGCTTATTTTGCAGATGCTAACTCTAAAAAATAAATTCCCTGAATTCATAGACTTGTTTTTCTTTTGGTCATTGTTGTATCCTCAACAGTTAGAAAAGTGCCAGGCACGAAGCAGGTGCTCACTGAATATTTGTTGGATGAAAGAATGAATACCAATAAAAATACAGTATATTTTGAAATTTTGGTAAAATTTAGTATCATCATCTTAATAAATATTTTAATTATTTTCACAATAAAACCTTTAAGTATGAATTTGGTGACAGAATTGTCATCAAATTATGAACATAAAAAAATATGATTATGTATGATGGTTTCTTCACCATCATGTTAATAATGAAATTCAATGACTTTTAGGAAAAAAGTAACTGCCCACACAGGCTCTCTCAACACAAATCTGAAGTCCATCACATATTCATTCTACATACTTACAGAGATAGACATTTCTTCCATATGAAAATTCACATAAAAATATTGTTTGTGTTAATCAAATATTCAGATATGTTTCTGTTAACATTCTTATACAAAAGCAAATATGGATAAGCCTTCAACTCAAAAGTAAAATGAAAGAATTGAGCAAGAATGGTTTTCTGACAGAAACAAATGTTATCAGTGATAAATTCAGTGGAAATTTTCTATTCGAAGCATTGAGTTTTGATGTATAAATTATATGAAAATTATAATAACTTTGGTTCCTAAGAATAAACAGTAGATAAAAGCCTCTGTATTACCTTAATACTAAAGTCTAAACTGTGAAATTATTTTTTTAACATCTTTATTGGGGTATAATTGCTTTACAATGGTGTGTTAGTTTCTGCTGTAAAACAAAGTGAATCAGCTATACATCCCCATATCTCCTGCCTCTTGCGTCTCCCTCCCATCCTCCCTATCCCACCTTCTAGGTGGTCAAACTGTGAAATCTTGAGAAGATAAAAATGTATCTGAATTTGTTTTATTCTGTTGTGAAAAACATTACTACATAATTTAAACAAAAACTTACTGGATATTTTATGTCTATTTTATAGAAAAAAATTCTATGAGCCAAAGAAAGCATTATATTTTAACTCTAATAATTAAAAAAAACTATAGCATATAGCATACAATGACATTTAAAATGTTCATTAGAGGACACATCTACCTCTTTTGCAAAAAAAATTAATTACATTTTAAATTATAACATAAGGCATGAGTTTACTTATGTGTTTAAGATGACTGGACATCTTCAAAGATGAATAAATATTTATTTATGAAGAAAATGTTATCATCCTAAATACTGATATTTAACAGAGTAATTGAATATTGCTTTCATATTCGTTTTCCAGATTTTCTAAAGTACTTTATTGAAAAGAGAAAAAAATAAAACATAATAAAGAAAATTAAATTTTGGAAAGTTACCTTTAT
Organism: Aethalodelphis obliquidens; assembly: GCF_003676395.1. Taxonomy (NCBI): domain Eukaryota; kingdom Metazoa; phylum Chordata; class Mammalia; order Artiodactyla; family Delphinidae; genus Aethalodelphis; species Aethalodelphis obliquidens. The sequence continues at coordinate 5,745,654 of NW_020837960.1, forward strand.
CATACATTCTTGAACAAAAATTAGATGAAGTATATACAAGCATTGTAAATTTTATATTTCGACAAAAAGAAAATGCATGTGAGACCAAAATTACTTCTAAAACTCCTATTAGCTGATGTAAGAGTTGTTACAGATAAGAGATTACCAACTTGTATATAACTAAAACTGCATTAAAATCAAGTTCCCATATACCCCTGTCCCCACACATGCACAGCGTCCCTCACTATCAATATCCTGTACCAGAGTGGTACAAATGTTGATAGTAAGAAAGTTTGTGCACCTGCTTGTGTGTGTACTTTATGCTCAATTTTGTTGTGAAAGTAAAACTGCTCTAAAAAATAAAGTCTATTTAAATGGTTGGGAAATCAATGGTCAATGGTTACACAAAAATGACAGAAAAATGAAATATATAAGTTAATGACAAAAGCTGAAATCTTTTGTTTATATAAGAAGATTTTTTCCTCTTGTTATATACTTGTCCTAACTTAAAATAACTGATCTCTATTAAGGTTGATAGAGTGACAAAAAAAATACTATATGGCCTTTATACATGGTTTTCATTAACACTGTAAATTTATTTTGTGAGTTCTTGAGCTTGACTTATATAAAATTGTATCTAGATGAATGATTTTATTTCCTTCTAAGGCTTGAATGGTTTGGAGTTTTATTTGGCACTTGACAAGCTACATTATGTCATATTATCAACCATGTATTAGACAGAAAACTAATTATTTCAAAGAATAGCTACATGGAAAAATAAAGGATGTAAAGTTGTGTTTTCAGGGGTGGTAGCAGAAGAAAACCATGAGATTTGGTAATAGAGAAAGTTTAAGTTTAAAAGATTTAAAATAAGTTTAAAAGTCCTGTCATTGATCGTTATCTTTATACAATATAATTATAAATAAAATAAATGCAATTCAAGAAGTGTACCCAGAGTTAGAACGTGCATGAATATAAGGATATTTGATGTCAACATATATATCTATATATCTTGGAATTAATGAATTAGAAAAATGACAAGAATAATCATATATCCCATGGATTTGAATTGAAACACATGATTTGGAATTTTTACCTATAGTTTTGTTTCAATCTGGTTTATTATCTTCTTCTATCATAAATAGGTCTCTAAAATGAAATCAGATTTTGGGACTTCCAAATTTCATACTTAGAACAAGACAGTGCATTGTACTTATTCTAAAGCTATATGTTATTTTTTTTCCCACTTAAAAATTGATTCACAATTTATTTGATTGGTTAGTTCGTTGTTAGTGCTGCTTGGTAAATCTAGTTTGAAACGTGTTTTACTTTTAAAAAAAATCTTTAAAATATCCAATACATTATGTTGGATTTCATTCTGCTTTGCTGTTGGGATCATGATTTTAATATGCTGCTGTATTTGCTAATTTTCAAAAGTCCAACAAAATAGTGATGTTTAGGAAGTGGAAATTCATTTTAAATAGCACCAGTATTTTTCTGCATCATATAGTACAAAGAAAATAGAAAAAATATTTTAGTGTGGTTATCCAAGATTATTCAAAATTATAAGTTCCAGAGTTTTTCTCCCAGGGGCCACTAAAGGCTCGCATCAATTTCCTTCACCTTACTTTGTTTAATTATGAACTTCTTCAAGGGCATACTTCATTTATCATTCTATTCCCAGTGACTGGCCTAATTTCTGATAGAATAGCTGTTAATACTTGCTATAGAAAGTTGAATGGCTCTCAGTTTCTTTGGGAAATAATTTTCATTTCAGTGATAAATGTAACTGAAGGTGGATCAGAAATGTTTAGAATTCTAAACACACATGTTTAAAAATTCTAAACAACAGAATGGAGAAAGTATTGGAGGTGATAAATCATCAAAATTAAAATTATATTAGTTTAGTCTGTACTTACATAAAAAATTATAGCAATACATTTGAGAGTGCTTTAAAACCATAGAGATTGAAAATATTGATGTGGCTCATTATATGTATATATTTGGATATATATATATATATGTCATTTCCATAGGTAGAGTTTGAAAATAATTACAAAATAGGAAATAACATAGGTTTCTTGGTATTATTCTTTTTTGTTTTTAATTGATTTATAAGCAAGTAAACTTTCAGGCTAATCTCTAGTTTGTGATGAGATTAAAGCTATATTATTTCAATGTATCATGCATATTTTTAAATAAATGCATTAAAGAAAATGCACCAATAGTGATTAGAGCCTACCATTATTTGAATGCACTGTAAAAAGGTGTGTGTGGTGTCATGAATGTCAGTGAAAATGGCAGAGTAGGCAGCTCCAAGATCCTGATTCATTATAGACAACTGTAAAGTCAAGCAATAACTCTTAGAATTAACTTTTTAGAAACTGTGGAAAATAGTCAAAGGTTTACAGCAACCAAGAAAATGTTAATCAGAAAAAGGTAACTTAAAAACAATAGGAAAATTTGTAACATTTTTACTTATTCTTACACCACCACCATCCTTTTCTCAGCAGTCTTGAAAATTGCAACCCCTGTTCCCAGTGTGGGATTCTCATTATTGGTTGTGTAGAGAAAAGTGGAGACCTTATTATCAAAGAATTGTGCTTGTCTGTTTTAAACTGTCTAGGAGCTACCTGAAGGAATGATATAAAGTGCTTCCCTTTGTTTCACTTAATTCAGAGATTGATCGGAGCAGAATGACAGCTTTAAAGAGGACATCCCTTGAAAATATTGTAAGGCAAATGAACTATCCACAGCCCGCTAGGATAAAAGAAGACAGTTGAGGCAAACAACAGGCACAGAAAATGCCTAGGAGGAAAAAGCTAGGAGAGAGTTTCTCTGGAAATTAGGGCATCACAAACGTTCATGTAATAAGGGGAATTTAGAAGGCTGTTAACATGCATTGGCCAGGCCACATGCTCAGAAAAATCCTGAGAAGACCCTATGTTGACACCTATGGCTTGTATTTAGGCTAAGTGCACACAGGAAGTGAAGACTAAAGCAGAGTAGTAAATAGCCAGATAAGTATTGAAGGAGTATCCCAGCATAAAGCAAATCTGCAAAGAGTTGGATAGCTTTTTCTTTAGTCTTTTGGTTTGTTCATTTTAGCTCCAGGAATTTAGGGAAATCTCTATCAAAACACTAGCTGAACAAAACTTAAAGATGTCAGAGACCACACATGACAAATAATACAGACTTAACAAAATTATTTTTAAAAAGTCTTTAAACAAACAAAACACTGCATCTCAGAGCAAGAAACAGAAACAAATCTTGAAGAGGTGGAGGCCATCTGACTTTCAGAGCCACCAAGTATCATACCCAAAATGTCCAATTTTCAATCGAAATTAAAAACATATAATGAAACAAAAGTTTGTGAATAGAAATTATTCTTGAGAAAGTACAGACTTACTAACAAAAACTTTAACTGTACTAAATATACTTATGTATCTTGTGCAACACTGTGAATGTCACTGAATTTTAAACTTTAAGATGATCAATTTAATGTTATGTGAATTTTACCTCAATTTAAAAAATATATTCATTATTCTTATATTAATACTGTAAGATATCTAAATGGATATCTGGCCAATAGGCTTAGAAATTTTAAAAAGATTGTATTTTCTATTTATGGTTCTCTCATTGATAGACCAGGTGACCTAATATTGACCAAACTTTTTCAACATTTTCTCTTTTTTTCTTAATCTACAGTGCATTGATTTTTTGTTTGTTTGTTTTACATCTTTATTGGAGTATAATTGCTTTACAAGGGTGTGTTAGTTTCAGCTTTATAACAAAGTGAATCAGTTATACATATACATATGTTCCCATATCTTTTCCCTCTTGCATCTCCCTCCCTCCCACCCTCCCAATCCCACCCCTCTAGGTAGTCACAAAGCACCGAGCTGATCTCCCTGTGCTTTGTGGCTGCTTCCCACTAGCTAACGATGTTACGTTTGGTAGTGTATATATGTCGATGCCACTCTCTCACTTTGTCACAGCTTACCCTTCCCCCTCCCCATATCCTCAAGTTCATTCGCTAGTAAGTCTGTGTCTTTATTCCCGTCTTACCCCTAGGTTCTTCATGACAGTTTTTTTTTTCTTAGATTCCATATATATGTGTGAGCATACGGTATTTGTCTTTCTCTTTATGACTTACTTCTCTCTGTATGACCGACTAAAGGTCCATCCACCTAACTACAAATAACTCAATTTCATTTCTTTTTATGGCTGAGAAATATTCCATTGTATATATGTGCCACATCTTCTTTATCCATTCATCCAATGATGGACACTTAGGTTGTTTCCATGTCCTGGCTATTGTAAATAGAACTACAATGAACATTTTGGTACATGACTCTTTTTGAATTATGGTTTTCTCAGGGTATATGCCCAGTAGTGGGATTGCTGGGTCATATGGCAGTTCTATTTGTAGTTTTTTAAGGAACCTCTATACTGTTCTCCATAGTGGCTGTACCAATTCACAATCCCACCAGCAGAGCAGGAGTGTTCCCTTTTCTCCACACCCTCTCCAGCATTAATTGTTTCTAGATTTTTTAATGATGGCCATTCTGACCAGTGTGAGATGACATCTCATTGTAGTTTTGATTTGTATTTCTCTAATGATTAGTGATGTTGAGTATTCTTTTGTGTGTTTGTTGGCAATCTGTATATCTTCTTTGGAGAAATTTTTATTTAGGTCTTCTGCCCATTTTTGGATTGGGTTGTTTGTTTTTTTGTTATTGAGCTGCATGAGCTGCTCGTAAATATGAGAGATTAATCGTATGTCACTTGCTTAATTTGAAAATAATTTCTCCCATTCTGAGGGTTGTATTTTGGTCTTCTTTATGGTTTCCTTTGCTATGCAAAAGCTTTGAAGTTTCATTAGGTCCCATTTCTTTATTTTTGTTTTTATTTCCATTTTTCTAGGAGGTGGGTCAAAAAGGATCTTGCTGTGATTTATGTCATAGAGTGTTCTGTCTATGTTTTCCTCTAAGAGTTTGATAGTTTCTGGCTTTATATTTAGGTCTTTAATCCATTTTGAGCTTATTTTTTTATGGTATTAGGGATTGTTCTAATCTCATACTTTTACATGTACCTGTCCAGTTTTCCCAGCACCACTTATTGAAGAGGCTGTTCTTTCTCGACTGTACATTCTTGCCTCCTTTATCAAAGAAAAGGTGACCATATGTGCGTGGGTATATCTCTGGGCTTTCTTTCCTGTTCCATTGATCTATCTTTCTGTTTTTGTGCCAGTACCATACTGTCTTGATTACTGTAGCTTTGTAGTATAGTCTGAAGTCTGGGAGCCTGATTCCTGCAGCTCCGTTTTTCATTCTCAAGATTGTTTTGGCTCTTTGGGGTCTTTTGTGTTTCCATACAAATTGTGAATTTTTTTGTTCTAGTTCTGTGAAAAATGCCAGTGGTAATTTGATAGGGATTGCATTGAATCTGTACATTACTTTGGGTAGAAGAGTCATTTTCACAATATTGATTCTTCCAATCCAAGAACATGGTATATCTCTCCATCTATTTGTATCATCTCTAATTTATTTCATCAGTGCCTTATAATTTTCTGTCTATATGTCATAAAATACATGTCTTTTGTCTGCTTAGGTAGGTTTATTACTAGATATTTTATTCTTTCTGTTGCAATGGTAAATGGGACTATTTTCTTGATTTCACTATCAGATTTTTCATCATTAGTGTATAGGAATGCCAGAGATTTCTGTGCATTAATTTTGTATCCTGCTACTTTATCAAATTCATTGATTAGCTCTAGTAGTTTTCTGGTAGCATCTTTAGGACTCTCTATGTGTAGTATCATGTTATCTGCAAACAGTGACAGCTTTACTTCTTCTTTTCTGATTTGGATTCCTTTTATTTCCTTTTCTTCTCCAATTGCTGTGGCTAAAACTTCCAAAACTATGTTGAATAAGAATGGTGAGAGTAGGCCACCTTGTCTTTTTCCTGAACTTAGTGGAAATGCTTTCAGTTTTTCACCATTGAGGATGATGTTGGCTGTGGGTTTGTCATATATGGCCTTTATTATGTTGAGGAAAGTTCCCTCTATGCCTACTTTATGCAGGGTTTTTATCATAAATGTGTGTCGAATTTTGTTGAAAGCTTTCTCTGCATCTATTGAGATGACCATATGTTTTTTCTCCTTCAGTTTGTTAATATGGTGTATCACATTGATTGATTTGTATATATTGAAGAATCCTTGCATTCCTAGAATAAACCCCACTTGATCATGGTGCATGATCCTTTTAATGGGATGTTAGATTCTGTTTGCTAGTATTTTGTTGAGGATTTTTGCATCTATGTTCATTAGTGATATTGTCCTGTAGTTTTCTTTCTTTGTGACATCTTTTTCTGTTTTTGGTATCAGGGTGGTGATGGCCTCGTAGAATGAGTTTGGGATTGTTCCTCCCTCTGCTATATTTGGGAAGAGTTTGAGAAGGATAGGTGTTAGCTCTTCTCTAAATGTTCGATATTCGCCTGTGAATCCATCTGGTCCTGGGCTCTTGTATGTTGGAAGATTTTAAATCACAGTTTCAATTTCAGTGCTTGTGATTGGCCTGTTCATATTTTCTATTTCTTTCTGATTCAGTCTTGGCAGGTTGTACATTTCTAAGAACTTGTCCATTTCTTCCAGGTTGTCCATTTTATTGGCATAGTGTTGCTCATAGTAATCTCTCATGATCTTTTGTATTTCTGCAGTGTCAATTGTTACTTCTACTTTTTCATTTCTAATTCTATTGATTTGAGTCTTCTCCCTTTTTTTCTTGATGAGTCTGGCTAATGGTTTATCAATTTTGTTTATCTTCTCAAAGAACCTGCTTTTAGTTTTATTGATCTTTGCTATTGTTTCCTTCATTTCTTTTTCATTCATTTCTGATCTGATTTTTATGATTTCTTTCCTTCTGCTAACTTTGGAGGTTTTTTTTCTCTTCATTCTCTAATTGCTTTAGGTACAAGATTAGGTTGTTTATTTGAGATGTTTCCTGTTTCTTTAGGTAGGATTCTATTGCTATTAACTTCCCTCTTAGAACTGCTTTTGCTGCATCCCATAGGGTTTGGGTCATTGTGTCTCCATTGTCATTTGTTTCTAGCTATTTTTTTTGATTTCTTCTTTGAATTCTTAAGTGATCACTTCATTATTAAGTAGTGTATTGTTTAGCCTCCATGTGTTTGTATTTTTTACACATCTTTTCCTATAATTGATATCTAGTCTCATAGCATTGTCGTCAGAAAAGATACTTGATAGAATTTCATTTTCTTAAATTTACCAAGGCTTGATTTGTGTCCCAAGATATGATCTATCCTGGAGAATGTTCCATGAGCACTTGAGAAGAAAGTGTATTCTGTTGTTTTTGGATGGAATGTCCTATTAATATTAATTAAGTGCATCATGTTTAATGTATCATTTAAAGCTTGTGTTTCCTTATTTATTTTCATTTTGGATGATCTGTCCATGGGTGAAAGTGGGGTGTTAAAGTCCCCTACTATGATTGTGTTACTATCGATTTCCCCTTTTATGGCTGTTAGTATTGCCTTATGTATTGAGTTGCTCCTATGTTGGGTGCATAAATATTTACAATTGTTATATCTTCTTCTTGGATTGATCCCTTGATTATTACGTAGGGTACTTCTTTGTCTCTTCTAATAGTATTTATTTTAAAGTTTATTTTTGTCTGATAGGAGAATTGCTCCTCCAGCTTTCTTTTGGTTTCCATTTGCATGGAATATCTTTTTCCATCCCCTCACTTTCAGTCTGTTTGTGTTTATAGGTCTGATGTGGGGCTCTTGTAGACAGCATTTATATGGGTCTTCTTTTTATATCCATTCAGCCATTCTGTGTCTTTTGGTGGGTGCATTTAATCCATTTACATTTAAGGTAATTATCAATATGTATGTTCCTATTCCCATTTTCTTAATTGTTTTGCGTTATTGTAGGTCTTTTCCTTCTCTTGTGTTTCTTGCCTAGAGAAGATCCTTTAGCATTTGTTGTAAAGCTGGTTTGGTGGTGCTGAACTCTCTCAGATTTTGCTTGTCTGTAAAAGTTTTAATTTCTCCATCAAATCTGAATGAGACCCTTGCTGGGTAGAGTAATCTTGGTTGCAGGTTTTTCTCCCTCCTCATGTTAAATATGTCCTGCAAGTCCCTTCTGGCTTGCAGAGTTTCTGCTGAAAGATCAGCTGTTAACCTTATGGAGATTCCCTTGTGTGTTATTTGTTGTTTTTCCCTTGCTGCTTTTAATATGCTTTCTTTGTATTTAATTTTTGACACTTTGATTAATATGTGTCTTCATGTGTTTCTCCTTGGATTTGTCATGTATGGGACTCTCTGTTCTTCCTGGCTTGATTACCTCTTTCTTTTCCCATATTAGTGAAGTTTTCAACTATAAACTCTTCAAATGTTTTCTCAGTCCCTTTCTTTTTCTCTTCTTCTGCTAGAACCCCTATAATTCAAATGTTGGTGTGTTTAATGTTGTCCTGGAGGTCTCTGAGACTGTCCTCAGTTCTTATCATTCTTTTTTCTTTATTCTGCTCTGCAGTAGATTTTTCCACTATTTTATCTTCCAGGTCACTTATCCGTTCTTCTGCCTCAGTTATTCTTCTATTGATCCCTTCTAGAGTATTTTTAATTTCATTTATTGTGTTGTTCTTCAATGCTTGTTTCATCCTTAGTTCTTCTAGTTCCTTGTTAAATGTTTCTTGCATTTTCTCTATTCTGTTTCCAAGATTTGGGATCATCTTTACTATCATTATTCTGAATTCTTTTTCAGGTAGACTGCCTATTTCCTCTTCATTTGTTGGGTCTGGTGGGTTTTCATCTTGCTCCTTCCTCTGCTGTGTGGTTTTCTGTCTTCTCATTTTGCTTACCTTACTGTGTTTGGGGTATCCTTTTGTAGGTTGCAGGTTTGTAGTTCCCATTGTTTTTGGTGTCTGTCCCCAGTGGTTAAAGTTGGTTCAGTGGGTTGTGTAGGCTTTCTGGTGGAGGGGACTAGTGCCTGTGTTCTGCTGGATGATGCTGGATCTTGTCTTTCTGCTTGGCAGGTCCACATCTTTTGGTGTGTTTTGGGGTGTCTGTGGAATTATTATGATTTTAGGCAACCTCTCTGCTAATGGGTAGGGTTGTGTTCCTGTCTTGGTAATTGTTTGGCATAGGGTGTCCATCACTGTAGCTTGCTGGTCATTGAGTGAAGCTGGGTGTTGTTGTTGAGTTGGAGATCTCTGGAAGATTTTAACATTTGATATTACAAGGAGCTGGGAGGTCTCTTGTGGACCAGTGTCCTGAAATTGGCTCTCCCACCTCAGAAATATCCTGTCTTTCTTGTGGGCAGTTCCACATCTGGTGGTGTGTTTTGGGGTGTCTGTGGACTTATTAGGATTTTAGGCAGCCTCTCTGCTAATGTATGGGGTTGTGTTCCTGTCTTGCTAGTTGTTTTGCATAGGTTGTCCAGCTCTGTAGCTTGCTGGTCATTGAGTGAAACTGGGTGTTGTTGTTGAGATGGAGATCTCTGGGAGATTTTCGTTGTTTGATATTACGTGGAGCTGGGAGGTCTCTTGTGGACCAGTGACCTGAAATTGGCTCTCCCACCTCAAAGGCACATCACTGACTCCTGGCTGCAGCACCAAGAGCCTTTCATCCACACAGCTCAGAATAAAAGTGAGAAAAATTAGAAAGAAAGAAGGTAAAATAAAATAATGTAAAATAAAATAAAGTTATTAAAATAAAGAATATAATTATTAAGAAAAACAGTTTTTAAAGTAAAAAAAAAAAAAAAGAGAGAAAACGGACAGATAGAACCCTAGTACAAATGGTGAAAGCAAAGCTATACAGACAAAATCTCACACAGAAGCATACACATACACACTCACAAAAAGAGGAAAAGGGGAAACAATCATAAATCTTGCTCTCAAAGTCCACCTCCTCAATTTGGGATGATTTGTTGTCTATTCAGGTATTCCACAGTCGCAGGGTAAGTCAAGTTGATTGTGGAGATTTAATCCGCTCCTCCTGAGGCTGCTGGGAGAGACTTCCCTTTCTCTTCTTTGTTCTCACAGCTCCCATGGGCTCAGCTTTGGATTTGGCCCCGACTCTGCCTGTAGGTCGCCGGAGGGTGTCTGTTCTTCTCTCAGACAGGACGGGGTTAAATGAGCAGCGGATTCGGGGGCTCTGGCTCACTCAGGCCGGGGGGGAGGGAGGGGCATGATGCAGGGTGAGCCTGCGGTGACAGAGGCCGGCGGGACATTGCACCAGCCTGAGGTGTGCCGTGCGTTCTCCTAGTGAAGTTGTCCCTGGATCCCGGAACCCTGGCAGTGGCGGGCTGCACAAGCTCCTTGGAAGGGAGGTGTGGAGAGTGACCTGTGCTAGCACAGAGGCTTCTTGGTGGCGGCAGTAGCAGGCTTAGCGTCTCATGCCTGTTTCTGGGCTCCGTGCTTTTAGCCGCGCCTTGCGCCCGTCTCTGGAGCTCCTTTAAGCAGCGCTCTTAATCCCCTCTCCTCGTGCACCAGGAAACAAGGAGGGAAGAAAAAGTCTCTTGCCTCTTCGGCAGGCCCAGACTTTCCCCGGACCCCTCCCGGCTAGCCGTGGTGCACTAACCCCCTGCAGGGTGTGTTCACACCAACCCCAGTCCTCTCCCTGCACTCCAACTGAAGCCCGAGCCTCAGCTCCCAGCCCCGCACACCCCGGCGGGTGAACAGACAAGCCTCTCGGGCTGGTGAGTGCCGATCGGCACTGATCCTCTGTTCGGGAATCTCTCCGCTTTGCTCTCGGCACCCCTGTTGCTGCAGTCTCCTCCGTGGCTCCAAAGCTTCCCCCCCTCCACCACCCACAGTCCACCCCCGTGAAGGGGCTTCCCTGTGTGTGGAAACCTTTCTTCCTTCACAGCTCCCTCCCACTGGTGCAGGTCCCGTCCCTATTCTTTTGTCTCTGTTTATTTATTTATTTTTTTGCCCTACCCAGGTACATGGGGACTTTCTTGCCCTTCGGGAGGTCTGAGGTCTTCTGCCAGTGTTCAGTAGGTGTTCTGTAGCAGTTGTTCCACGTGTAGATGTATTTCTGATGTATCTGTGGGGAGGAAGGTGATCTCCACGTCTTACTCTTCAGCCATCTTCCACCTCTCTCCAGTGCATTGATATTTAAGAAAACAATATGTAACAAAGTATTCATCTTTCATTATATTTCATAATAATTTCACTACCTGATATTTCATTATATAATTACGTGTTTATTGTATGTCTTATACTCAAGAAAACAGGGTAAAAAACTTAGAGAATATAATCATAAGAGGAAGTCCCTTTTTGTGTGCTTCTTCATCCACGAAACAATTGAGCATGCCTTGAGACCTCACCTGGTCTTGTCTCAGTAATTCAAGGTCTAAGACTGTAGCCCAAGGTAACTTAATTTCCCATTATTAGATACTGCCCAACTTCCAGCATGAGGTGAAAAATAAAAGTTGCATCCCAGTGGAAGTGATGAGAACAAAATCAGAAATATTTGTTCAGATCTTTGTCCTTAATTAAGAGGGTTAATTTGAAATCAGTAATGAAGGTACATGGCTAAAACAGGAGGAGGATGGTGTGAGTGTCAGAATCTTAACAAATTTGGGCTAGAATTAATTTTCCCTCTCTATAGTAGTCAGGATGCTAAGATATAGAAATCAATCAATAGATATTTCTCCCAGCACCTTATTATCTGTCCAGAACTATATTAAGCTTAATAAAATATTACTAAGTGAAGTAAGTCAGAAAAAGAAAGAAAAATACCATATGGTATCATTTTAGGTGGAATCTAAAATATGATACAAATGAAGTTATTTACAAAGCAGAAACAGATTCAAAGATATAGAAAACAAATTTATGGTTTCCAAAGGGGAAAAGGGTTGGAGGAGGGATAAATTAGGAGTTTCGGATTAGCAGATATAAACTACTGTGTATAAAATATATAAATGACAAGGTCCTACTGTATAGCAAGGGAAGAGTATTCAATATCCTGTAATAAACCATAATGGAAATAATATGAAAAAATATATAGCTGAATCACTTTGCTGTACACCAGAAACAAACACAACATTCTAAATCAATTATATGTCAGTAATTTTTTTAAAATAAAATATTAACTATATATATATTTTTTTTTTCAAAACTTCACAATTATTTCTCCAACTTCTGCTGGGAGACTTAAGCATGTTTTAGATACACTGAGGGCTTTTTTTTTTTTTTTTAACGGAAGCGATGTTAGAAATAACTTTATTACATTCCTTGGGAGACAAGTAATAAGCCTTGGTTGCAGCCGGTCATAATACTTTTATCTGATTTGAGGCAGGTTCAAAGGACAAGACCAATTCTGCTCTCTAACAACATTAGAAGAGTAAGCAAGTAATCAAGCAAGACATACTGTATTGCTTGCAATATGTGTAACTTATGTTCTTGGGAAAATGCACATATGCCTTGCTGTCACTTACTTATTGACCACAGTATTTCAATTTTACCTTTTTTTCTCAAAAATAAAAGCAATTGAAATAAGAGGTTATATTGGGAAATTTTAGCATAGAATGTCCAAGAAGAGAATGGTAGGAACCAAAAGAGGCAATAGAAAAAGAAAACACAGAGAGTTGTGAAAAGGTGAACATTTAATCTGAAGGCAGAATAACAATATCTTCTATGTGTCTAGAGAATGCATGAGAAAAATAAGTTCCTTTAAAAGTGGAATGCCAGATCTTTAATTGACTCCTTGCTGTTTGCTATTTTAATTTGATTGTTAACTTTATTAATTCTAGATCTTTATCTACTTCATTAAATCCTCTGTCAAATTAACTTTAGCCTCCATAGGTGAACTAAACTCATTTTCAAAGTAAAAGCTGTGAAGTAAAAATTCCCTGACTTTTCTTCCTCTTCACACCCTAATTTACAAATAAAATAATTTTCTGATGTCCTCTACTTCCAGTCACAAAAGTGATGGCTTGGAAAAATTCAGAATTGGTCAGTGAACTAGATATCATTCCCTACTGACACCTTCTGGACAAATAACTACAGAATATATGAAATATTTCTTATATCCTTCAATACCTTTGTCATTGCTGACTCTATAGTTACTCAGACTACAAACATAATAAAAAAACTCTAGATAGTCTAAAATATTTGCATTACATTGGTTGGATTTTATTTCTGTCATTTTTTATCTGCTTTTATATTGTTTTCTGTTTATAGTTGATTTGTTTTATCCTATTCTTTAAAATTTATATGTTTTTATTAATTAAAGGCAAATCCAAAAATATAGAAATGTTATTTTGAAAGTTTCTTAAAATTATATTATTAATAATAATTGCAATTAATAGCTTGGTATATACTTCCAGACCCTTTCTAGGTGTATTAAAACATGAAATATATAATTGTTGCAATGTGTTTTAGTATTTTATATATACATGGCAATTTTTCTATGTAATTAAAATAGATATAACTCATTTTTTCTGTCAGTCTTTTAAATATATTCAATATTTTAAATAATTTTTAAAGCATTATTACAAATACAAAGCCTATGGTTCTCTTTTTTGATCTATCCAGTAGAGATAGCCACAATCCTAAATGTATGTCATTAATATGTCTTCATTGTTTTTATTCCCCTACTTTTGACTTTTGCCATAGGAATACATTTCCTTGATTAAAAAAGATTTAAAAATAATAAAGCAAGTGGGAAATAGGAAGATAAGTAAATGATATTATAATGCAATTTATGAAATAAAATAATGTTAATTCAAGGTAGACTCTGATAAGTTAAGAATACATATGCTGTCTAGAGTAACCACTATTAACACAAAGAGGTATAATGATAAAGCTAATAGAAGAGATAGCATAGAGTCCAAAAAACTTTTTGATCATCTCATTAGAAGTCATGAAAGAACAGGAAACAAGTGAAGAACAAATAACAAAATAAAAAACTTAAACCTAATTTCATTAGTAATTACATTAAATGTGTCATTAAATAGACTAAACACTAATTACAGGGAAGTGATCATTAGCCTGGATTTTTTTAAGGGTCCATTGTATCCTATTAATAATAGATATATAGTGAATGTAAAGACAGTCTGGTTGAAAGTAAGAAGATAGCAAAACATATACCATCGCCAAATTAGGCAGAAAAAAATCAGGTGTACTTTTATTAATGTCTGATCAAGTAGACTTCAAGACAAAGAGTATTACCAGAGATATAAAATGACAATAAAAATTGGTAAAATTATCAAATCTTTGAAAATATATTGCAGTCATAAATATGTATGCACCTATTAACAAAACTTAAGGTTACATGATAAAGTTCATAGAAGTAACAAGACAAAAAGACAAATCCAAAAATATAGTAAAAGTTTACCAACCCTTTCTCAAAAAATAAATAGAACAATTTGAAAAAATACAGAAGAGATATAACAAATCTAAACAACATAAGCTGAATTGACCTAATTTCTATTTATAGAATAAAACATTCAAAAAAGAAGTAAACACATTTTTTTCAAGTGCCCATAGGACTTTTGCTAAGATAAGTCATAGGCTGGGACAAATGCTTAATAATTTATTTAAAGGATCAAATTTATATATATATATATATATATATATATATATATATATATATATATATGTATATATATATATACATATATATATATATATTTTAGCCATAACATAATTAAATTACAGATCATCTGGAAACTAAAACATACTTAAAGAAAACTAGTGTCAAGTAATTAATCACAAGGGAAAAGAGAAAACATTTTGAACTGAATGCTAATGAAACAAACATATCAAAGTGTGTGATTTGCTGCTAACAGTCTGTAGTGTGAAATTTATACTTTTAAATATATATATTAGAAGCAAAGAGAGGTTAAAGATGATCAAATTGCCAATCTTAAGAAATCCAAAGAAAATAAATCAGAAGAAGCAGTAATGGTAATCTAGGAAACCAGTGAAATACGAAGCAGAAAATAATACAGAATACCAATGAAACAGTATTTGGTTCTTTGGAAAGACAACTGAAATTGACAAATGTTAGGCAAGTACAATCAAGAAGAAAAGAGAGAACACAATCAACCAGTGTAAAGAATGAGAGAGGGTATCATTACAGATCTTACAGTCATTGAAAACATAGTAAATACTTATTATGAGTAACATTATGACCATAAATTCCCCAAATTAGATGAAATCCACAGATTCCTTGAAAAATACATCTTACCAAATGTACAAGATAAGAAATCAATATTATTAATAACTCTATATACATGAAAAGATAGCCTCTAACTGAAAACACTTTATTTTTATAATTAATGTTTAATGTTTTATCTTTCACTTTTTCCAGTTGTATGATTTATAACTGACATAAAGCATCTGCATACGTTTAATGTGTATAGTACAGCTATTTGACTTACATATATTGTGAAATGATTACCACAATCCATTAATATCCACTATTTCATATAAATACCAAAAAACAGGAAAAAAGGAAAAAAGTTTTTTTTTTTCCTTATGATGAGAACTCAGGATTTACTCTCAACAACTTTTCTATATACCATACAGCAGTGTTAACAATAGCCATCATGTTGTACATTACATTCATAGCACTTCATCTTATAACTGTAGGTTTGTACCTTTTGACCACCTTCTGAAAATTTTAAACAAAGAAATCTCCACACCATTATTTAATTGGTGAATTCTAAGAAACATTTAAGGACAGTTACACAGGTCTTTAAGAAAACAGAGGAGCGAACACATCCAAACATGTGACTCCCTGTGTTTAACCGTCTGTCTTGACAGTCAGGTTTGCCCTGTCCTCCTCTCTCTTACAGATACTGGAAATGTACAGTTTTCAGTCTGTTCAGCTTTCAACTTGTTAGAACAGATGGAGTAATGATTCCCAAGCTCCTTAAATGCAGAACCAGAAACCTGAAGTCCTTACTTTCTTTTTTATAACATTTTGTTGCATCTGTACTTATTCTCTTATCATATAGATATTTAACCCGAGACATGGAGAATGATTCTGTGTTAGCCTGGTACCATTTAAGGAAAGGGTGTTTCAAACAGAAAAGAGAGTACAACTTTTAGAGGTAAAAAAGTGAATGACATGTTCAAGGACATGAAGGTGTTTCAATATGTCTGGGGTACAGAGAGAGGTGCAGTAGTAGGTATGAGAAGATGGAACTGGTAATGTTATCAAGTGGCAAGGTGAATGATTATAGATTGTGGGTAAAAAAAAGGAAAAGTGAATTGTATCCCAAGAGCACTAATGATCCACTGAGGGCCCTTAGCTATATAGGGTTGGAAGCTAAGAGGTGCTGGTTAGAAAAACCACTCTGGCTGCAATACAGAGAAGAGACTGAAAAGAAGTAAGACTAGAAATGGCAGAATCATAGTGGAGGCTATTATAATAGGGGTGGAGAGAGGCAAGTAGATTATATTAATGGATTGGAATTCACAGGAAATAGGACTTGTTTTAAACTAAACATACATTTATTGAGAACTTAAAATTGGCAGATTTTGTGCCAAGTGTCCAGAAGAAATGTAATGAGATGTGATCTCATCTGATAGAGCCCCTAATCCAGTGGGAAGCACACACAAATACGCAATGACGAAAAAGCTCTAAGAGCAGTTTTACATTGCACCTCACAGGAAGACAGTAAAATCCTCACCTGTGGTTTCTTTAATTGTACGTGTTGGGAAGGAAGATTCAAGTGCGTCAATCAAGCCACTGATTGCATCATAAGAATGATGGTTTCTCATTAACAGAGACAGGAATCTGATTACAAGAATCAAAGTTGGTAGGAATTTTCTTTTGAAAAAAATCAGAGAGTATTTTCCAGGGGGTTAAAACAGAAATAAAGTGCAGTCCCTATTCTTTGCCATAAATTCCTGAAAATTTGCTACCACTTTAAGATGAACTGATGATATGATGTTCCCAAATGAAAAATAGCTATGTGTAGATGACGTTTGAAAAATCATTAATTGCCTTCTTGGACTACCAGCGTTCTTCTTTAACAGCATCTACAAGTGGTTCTATGCTATTCTGAAATCAAAGTCATACATTTTTGGCAGGTGTCCATCAACAAATTATAAGGTTATGTTTAATAACACCATATAGAAAATGACATTATTTCCTTATCTAGATCAATATTTTTCAAATTCTTTTATTTTAAAGAGTACCATTATTGTCGAACACTACAATGGTCACAGATTCATGTTTTATGAACACTTTAGTGGAAATTATTAATGTCTGATTTTGTTTTATTATACTTGTTTTATTATACTTCCAGGATAAATTCATTTCTCCATGCCCTGTGACATAGAAATCAAAGATATTAGCATTCCACCTGTCTTAATTTTAAAGTAAAACTGCAAACATATTTGAGAAAATTTTAATCTTCATAGCATTTATATTTTTCTAAGTAAATATATGTCTTTTAGGATCTTTAATTTTTACAAGAGAATTATCAGATTTATATCAGCTAATGGTTAAAGTACCTGATTATAGGGCAACATAGACTAGTTGTATTCTAGGTACTTGTTAGGTATATAGTCTCTCAATTACTATCTCCTAATGCCTTTCAAAAGCACTACTGAGAGAACTAGTGTTTATAGAAGATTACCTAAAACATTAAATCCAGCCATTTTTCTTGATACTCTAAAATCTATTGCTAGATTCGTCTAATTTATATAAAGCAAATGGTTTAGTCTTATTCCTCTGGACTTTTGATTTAATTACTTTGACTGAATGGTACTTTGAAGCAATGTCATACACCTATATGTTAAAACACTGTAAACATTGTCTTATAAAAGTTGCCGCTGTGTTACTTACAAGGATGCATATAAAGATGTATTTTATACACGACACAGATCTTGATTTATCAGTACTCATATAAGAATGTTTTCCACTGGTTTTTGCATTATAAATAAATGAAGTCTAGAGCAAATAATATTTTTTTACACATTTGACTCTAAAATTTTAAAACGCTATGTTTCTGAATTGAAGCACCTACTACAAATCTTGAATATATTTTTGCAGGTCACTTTTGGAAGATATAAGAACATTTAATATTTTATATGCTAATTTGGTGCACACACCCATCTTACTTTTTGAATACATGTTCTTTTCTTGATCTCATTTTCTTAACAATTTTAAAATTATGTAAGTTTGATTTATTCTGTTAATTTAAATCTTATATGATATTTACAAGACAGCAGACATATGAAAATAAGTTATATTTTGATATTTGCAATGAAAGATGATTGGTTCATAATTTAAACTATTCTATAGTCATATCTGATCATGTTTTGATATTACTTCTATTGCTACATGCTTATAGAATACATTCTTATTCATTCATTTGGCTATTATTTCAATAAATATTGCTTGAGTAACAAACCATATATTATGTTAAATGATGGAATGCAAAGTTGGAAAATACACACTTCTTAGATCTTGAAACTCATATACTAGTTAAAACAATACACATGTATATAATACAAGGTAAATGTGGATAATGCAGTGATAAAAATCTGGAAAATATTATTAGTGGAATAGTAATATCAAATAAATATTTAGTTATGTTCTATATCTATTTGAGGGGATAGATACGTATCACGTTTTGTTCAATTGGTTTTTTCCCTCTAAAATTAAAGTGTACATAAACCACTTTAATTCATTTGAAATATATTTTATTTTATTAGATAATTTTTTTAATATATAAATTATTTCTATAATAACCATATCTTACATCTATATATTGGTAATCTTAATAATAGCGTTGGTACAAATATTTTGACACTTAATTTTTTTATAGAACTCTTCAATTTATAAAATTATTGCAAAGATAATACAGAGAATTGCTGTAATCCCATATCCAGTTTCCCTTATTTTTAACGTCTTACCTTGGCAGGCTGCAGTGGTCACAACTAGTAAAAAAATTGATAATTCTTACCAAGAAAAGCTGATGCATTATATAGATCCTTAGTTTTTCCCTAATATATTTGTCTGTTCCAAGATCCCACTGAGGTTAACACATTACATTTATTAATGTCTTCTTAGGATACATTTGGCTGTGAGTTTCTCTGACATTTCTTGTTTCTGCTGACCTTGACTTTTAAGAAGTACAGACCAGGTAGTTATTTTGTAGACTAGCCCTCAACTGGAATTTGTGTGATTTTTTTTTCCCACATGACTAGACTTGGGCAAAAGATTTTTGAGAGGATATCATATCATATCAAGGGAAAATATTTCCAAAAGAACTCAATATAAACTTTAATCACCCAGCATAGGTAGTGTTTGTCAGCCTTCACTACTATAAATTTACTCTTGTTTATTCATTTTCCATCCTGTACTAGAAGAAAGCCACTATGCACAGCCCACACCTAAGGAGTGGGGAATTATGCTTCAGTGGTGGAGTATCCACATAAAATATTTGGAATTCTTTTGTAAGAGAGATTTGTCTTTTCTCCTTCACTTATTTATTTGTTCAACAATTTGTTTATGTCAGTATGGACTCCTGGGTATTTATATGATGTTTTGGATTATAATTCAGTGCTATTTTATTTTATTGCTCAAGTCATTCATAGTTGGCATTGGGACTATTCTGATTGGCTTCTATATCACTTTAATATAACTCCATTAATATAGGGAGTTTCGTTGTGTTGTTTTTTTTTTTTTGAGTGAGTGCATTCTTGTACTAAAAATATGCTTCATGTTCATTTTGTATATTTCCTCATACAGTCCTAGAACCATCCATTCCTTTTAATGAGAAATGGTATTAAAAACCCATGTCTGGATGATAGAAATTCTCAAGGCTAGTAGAACGTTGTTGGTTCAAGGTCCTTCAACTGACAAAGCATGGAAATAAATGTCTATAGTCTAACCTGTGTTTAACCTGTGTATATAGACACACACATTAATATTTCTGTAGGTATCCATGTCATTATTACACTAAATATGGATTTATGCAGATTCTCCTACTCTAATTCTGTACAACATGGATTATTCTAGCCTCTTCCTATTACCTACATTAACATTCCATCCCAGTAGTGAAAAACTTTGTTCCCAACATGTTCCATTTGTTTACTTAATCATTCAGCCCCATTATACTTGTGCAGTAGTTTCAGAACTATTAACTTCTACCCCATGGTGGGGAGTGGGGACTTTTTCAATGAGACTCAGTGCTTTCGTACAATTCCTTTTGACTTTGACTTTACAGACTCCACTCATTTTAACATTTATATAATTTAATGCTTTATTTGGCCATCCCTTTCAGTGAAGTTGTTTCATACATTTTAATATATTTAGATTATTTTGTCACATTCTACATTCCATTCTGAGATCCTGATGGCCTCTTAAATGATGTTTTTATTAGTTTCATGCTTTAAATTTACTGTACATGCTGTAAAGTTCTCTGAGTTTTGACAAATGTTTAATGCCTTGTATTTACCATTATAGTACTATATAGAATGTTTTCACTACCCTTAACAAAACCCTTGTGCTCCATCTATTCAATCCACCTTGGTAACCACTGATCTGTTTACCATCTCTATAGCTTATCATTTTCCAAAATTTTGCATTATTTTAATCATATAGTAGGTGGCTCTTTCAGACTGGCTTCTTTTGCTTAGAGTTATACACAAGATTCATACACACATTTTGTTACTTGAAAACTAATTTATTTTTATTGCTGAATAATATTCCATTGCTTGCATTCACCAAGTTTATTTACCTACTGAAATATATCCTTACTGTTTTTGGTTTGATCAATTCTGAATAAAACTTCTCTAAATATTTATGTGCAGGTTTTGTGTGGATATAAGTTTTAAAACCTAACTAGGAGTACAATTACTGAATCACATGGGAAGAGTATATTTAGTTTTGGAAAAAACTAGGATAAGTTGCCTTACAAAGTGGTTGTACCATTTTACATTTCCATCTACAAACTAAGAATTCCTATTGCTCTTAATCCACTACCAGTTAGTGTAGTTAAGATTCTGGATTTTGACTATGTAGAGTGTAGTAGTACCTCATTGTTTTAATTTCCAGTTCACTAATGAAAAATTTTATTGAGTATCTCTTCATTTGCTTATTTCTCATCAGCACATCTTTATGGTGAGTTAACAGTTTGGATTTTTTTTCCCATTTTCAAAGTGAGTTGTTTGTTTTCTCATGGCTGAGTTTTAAGTGTTCTTTGTGTATTTTGGATTAAAGCCCTCTATCAGGTGTGCATTTTTGCAAATTATTTTCCCAGCCTAAAGTTTGTCTTTTAATTAATTAATAGTGTCTTTCACAAAACAGAAGTTATTTTAATTTTAATAAGGTCAAATTATAATTATTTTTCTTTCATGAATAATTTTATTATTCTCATTTTTTTTAAATGTATCAACAAACTGAAGGTCATATAGATTTTCTTCTATGTTTTCTTCTTGAAGTTTTATAGTTTTTCATTTTCATTTAGGTCTAAATCTATTATGAGTTTTTTTTTTTTTTTTTTAAGGAATAATGTCTATATCTAGATTCCATTTTTGGTATACAGGTGTCCAATTTTCCCAGTATGATTTCTTGAAAAGATTAGCCATTCTCCATTGGATTATTTGTTCCTTTGTCAAAAATAAGTTTATTATATTTATCTTGCTTATTTCTAGCTTCCACATTCTATTTATTTGATCATTGTGTCTTTCTCATCAATACCAAGCTGTCTTGATTAATATAGTCCTAGAGTAAGTCTTGAAATAGATAGTATCAGTCCTCCAATATTGTGCTTCTTCAGTTTTGTTTTGGCTCTTCCAGTGTGATGTTAAATAGGGGTGCTGAGAGACAACACACTTGCCTTTTTCTTGATCTTATGGGAAAGTCCCTATTTTCTCACCATTAAGTATGAAGTTAGCTATAAGTGTTTTTATAGATGGTCTTTAGCAAGTTGAAGATGTTCCCCCATATGCCTAGTAAACTGAGAGTTTTTATTAGAAATGGTGTTGTATTTTGTCAAATTATTTTTTTCTGAATCAATTTATAATATCATATGATTTTTCTTCTTTGCTTTGTTGATGTGGTAGATGATCTTGATTGTTTTTTATTTATTTTAATTAATTAATTTTTAAAAATTTTATACAGTTTTAAAGATTATATTCCATTTACAGTTATTATAAAATATTGGCTGTATTCCCCATGTTGCACAGTATATCTTTGATCCTATCTTACAGACAGTAATTTGTACCTCTCATTCTTCCACTCCTATTATTACCCCTCTCCCCAAACAAACCACCAGTTTATTATTTATATCTGTGAGTCTGCTTATTTTTTGTTATATTCACTAGTTTGTTGTATTGTTTAGATTTTAAAAAAGTTGAACCAGTCTTACATACCTGGAATAAACCCTACCTTTTCAGGGTACATACTTCTTTTTATACATCATGAGATTTTGTTTGCTAATATTTGATTGAGGGATTTTACATTTATATCCATGAGAGTTATTGGTTTATAATTTTCATATAATTTTGTAATGACCTTTTAAAATTTTAATTAATTAATTTATTTTTGGCTGCATTGGGTCTTCGTTAGTGGGCACGGGCTTATTCTAGTTGCGGTGAGTGGGGGCTACTCATTGTTGCAGTGAATGGGTTTCTCATTGCACTGGCTTCTTTTGTGGTGGAGCACAGTCTCTAGGCACTCAGGCTTCAGTAGTTGTGGCTTGTGGGCTCTAGAGCACAGGCTCAGTAGTTGTGGTATATGGGGTTTGTTGCTTTGTGGCATGTGGGATCTTCTCGGACCAGGGATTGAACCCATGTCCCCTGAATGAACAGGTGGATTCTTAACCAATGGACCACCAGGGAAGTCCCTGTAATGGTATTTTTTTTTAATTGCTAACTGAAAAAACTGTCAATAATTCTTTGGAAGCCTACTTGTAGAAAGTTTAGTAGTTATTATATAGAATCAGGGGGAAGGAACTTTGCAGTGAAAATAAGTTCCTTTCTAGGCTTGGCTTTGCTTCCACTAACTGATTTGGGGTATTTACCTAATATCTGTGGCATGTTTTAATGGCTATAATAAAATAAACCTTGATAGTTTCTTATTAGTAGTAAATATGTTTCTATATATAAAACACCTAGCATAATGTCTGATGCAAAGTAAATACCATGATTATCTCTGTTCTCTTAACTTTTATTGACACAAGAGGTACTGGGGACATGGTAGCTACTATAGTGTAATGAGTATATTTAAATCTTTTTATGATGTTAGACTGACACTTATTAATAGTAGAAGATTCTGATTTCAGTTGAAATTGCACTCAATTATGGAGCACAAAGAGTATTAATACTATATGAAATGTTAGAATGCTTATACTTTACACATCTGCTTAAATATATATATGTATATAAAATTTTCTGACATAAGTTTCTAAGTGGTTATGAAACTAAAACCCTTGATGATTAATAGAATTGTTAAGGCATTTGATGTCCATATATTGCTACCAAAACTTTTCAATTATTTGAAAAGTCAGAAAAGTTTTATGGAAGATGTATAATAATCCATTATTTCACCAAGGGTAATCTCTATAAGATTATCACCTTTTAAAAAGCAATGTATTTGGTAATGTATGGGGAGTTTAAAATAAATCAATGTGTGCCTAGATTGTATTTAAATCCATTTTAGTTATAAGAAATCTAGATATGTCATTTTTAAGAAAAAAATAACTTTCTATGAGTTAGAGAAATGCTATAATTTATAGTAAAGCATAATTAGTTTTCTAAATTTAATAGTTCTCCTGAGGAGTATAGAAGTATTACTACTCAGAAACATCATGTGAAATTTGGCTGCATAATCATTTGTTATGTGTAAACTGCTTTTCGTGTTATCTTAAAAATCCCTTAATGCTAAATAGAAAACAGACTAAAAGATATTTTCTGGGATAAATGATTATTGGCAAAATTGTGATGACAGAAGAATTATGCACTGAATTTGACTTAATGTCTATAGGGAACTACAGAGGTATTCTTCTTCTTTTTTTATTTTAATTTTAATTTTTTTTTTTAACTTTGGCTGTGCCACACAGCTTGCAGAATCTTAGTTCTCAACCAGGGATTGAATCTGGGCTGCCAGTGAAAGCGCCGAGTCCACTGGACAGGACCGCCAGGGAATTCCCCAGAAGTATTCTTCTTATAAAGTAACTAAGAACTCAGTGTTGACAACAGGACTGTTAATTGACAAGGATACCAAGAGACTGAGAAAAAAAATGGAAGCTTATTTAATTACGACTTAGTATTTAAAGAACATGTAATGTTAAAATTAAAAAAAAATACAATTTTGACAAAGTAGATTATCATTAAATTATTTTAATTATAATTTTAATACATTTCGTCAGAAAGATGGAATAAAATTATTAACTTTTGAATTATTACTAATTACCACTATAATAGTAATACAAGTGAGCATGTGGTACATATATAGAGGACATGGGGTGGTGGGGAAGGGTAAGCTGGGACGAAGTGAGAGAGTGACCTTGATTGACATATATACACTACCAAATGTAAAATAAATAGCTAGCTGGAAGCAGCTGCATAGCACAGGGAGATCAGCTCCATGCTTTGTGATGACCTAGAATGGTGGGAGAGGGAGGGTGGGAGGGAGGCGCAAGAGGGAGGGGATATGGGGATATATGAATACATATAGCTGATTCACTTTGTTATACAGCAGAAACTAACACAACATTGCAAAGCAGTTATACTCCAATAAAGATGTTAAAAAAGAAAGAAAGAAAGAAAAACCTTACTTACTGAAGCATTTTCTCAACTCTCTGCACAGTCCCATACCTAGATTTTCTTATATATAGCTACTATTTTCTTCCAGGGTGGCTAGTGAGTTCTGTCTCAGTACCCATCCAGGCCTTGGTTTCTCAGCTGAGTCTCACAAAAAGGATATCAATTAGTTAAAACGTCATGGTCATTTTTCAGTGTGGCCATCTGTCCACTTAGAATTTGAATCTGATGAAAAATTTATCTCACAAAGGCTGGCACACAGCTGCCAGATGGCAACAACTTGTGATCACCATGACCCAGCTTAAATTTAAACTATATGACTAATAATAAAAAATTGGCTTACCAAAAGAATGAAATGTGAGGATTATAGGCTTCTGACCCAAGATCAGTAGCTGAGTTATAGTCTGAGTTATATAGTTAGACATGAGCTGATGAACTATGATTACCTCTTTGTGTTTCCATACCCTAATTTTAATAACTGTAAGCACTTCATCTTCAGCAATTGCACATTCTTGAGTTTTTAATGTGTATAATATTTACCTCATAATTTAACTCTTGCATATTTTAAGATAGTTTCCTTTTATATTGAAGCACAGACTACAGAGCACAAAGACTGTAAATACTACAGAAAAAATAAAACACTTTATATTCTATGTATATGTATAAAACATATAATACATAATAAGCTTAGGGAAAAGTATGATAGACATTATTATTCCTATTATACAGTAGAGAAAATGGGGTTTTGCAGAAGTTAATGAACTTTTCATACAACATTCATTTACTAATATAAGTGCCAGACCAGGGACATTAAATAGCTATCACTCCAATCTCGATATAGTTTTCAATAACTACCCTATCTCTTAATAGAAAATAAAAATGGTAATGTTAAGCTGGTTTCTTACACTTCATTGGAAATTAATTATTTCCTAAACCAACATTGATGATGATGATGATAATGATGATTTGTGTTTACTCAGTTATTATTAAGTTGAAGGCTTTATTCATCATAATTTATTTAATGCTTAAAACATTCCCTTGATACAAAAACTCTTGTTATTATCACCTACAATTTTCCATGGATCATAAACAGAAAATTAAATAAAATGCTACCTTCTGGCATAAAACAACATATACGTCTTTGTGTTGAGGTCTTTGTTTTATTTAACCTGGTTATAGGTTTCATTGGTTCTTTGTTGATGTCAGCTCTATAGTAAACTTGTTTCCTCAGCTGCCTGTTTTTTTAGAGCTACTCATCAAGGAAAGTAATCACTTGAGTCAGCCCATGACCCAATTCAAAGTATAAAAATAAGGGGATAACAAGCTTAACACTTTCTAGTTCATTTGTTTCTTCCATTCAGCAGTGAACACCAAGTATAACAGAAGAAAGATGTGCATTTGTAAGCACATAGTTCATTTACTGTGATAGGTCTCCTCTCTGACTGATATAAATGCATCTCCTATATTAATATTTTTCTAGAAATTGCAGGTTGATTTTAACCGCTTTAGTTAATGATAGCTAAACCCAAACCTCTCCTTATCTTATTATTTGGTAAAACAAAAGAGACTGCTCTTATGATATTAACCAAAATAATGATACTCCAGCATCACTATTATCAATTCAAAGACAGTGCAGCTTGTGCAAATGAAAATGCTGGCATTGTAGTTGTCTCTCAGTTAGTGTTCCACTAGGGTAAGTACAACTCTCATCCTGGTTTGTCTTACTGTTGCAGTCACAAAAATATAAAAATCCAGTAGCCACCACCACATTCTCAAATTAGATGTTCCTCCAAATGTGTTTCATGAATCACACTTAAACTACTCTATTTTTATAATATAATATTATAAAAGTGTGTTTTTCTAAGACAGTATGTTTATCTTCTAATCAACACAGCCTGATATCTTATTTATTTCTACATGTCCTATCATTAACAGAGTTTATTGCCAATAGAATGGAATCAGTTTAGATCAAAAGCATCTTATTGAGTGTTTATTATGCTCCAGGTGTAGAGGGAAACAACTGTAAATATATTTTACAAACTCAGAAAATGTGATGTCTATTAAGAAGTAAATATTGACAGGCAATTTGATCAATACCCTACTAATACTGAGGCAAGCATGAGTATGCCATAATACAAAGAAACAACATTCAGGCAAGATTTTCAAGGAAGAGCGAAGCTTTAAATTAGTCATGAAGGATAAGGAAGAGGGCAAAAATATTTGAGGGGATTCTATTCTAAGCAGAAAGAAAGGCATAGAGGTGTAGCACAGAATGTTGTATGCCAGGATCTGCAGTATTGTTGTGTAGGGATATGTATTTGAGATCCTAGTAGAAGGAGGTCTTAAGAAAGATAGTTTAGTGGATGTCTTGAATTGTATATTATAACTTTAGGGGTTCTATAAACAATAGGAAACCACTGAGGTTTCTTTAGCAGAGGACTTATAAAGTCAAAATTATACTTTAAACTTTCTGACCACAAGTGCAGAGTATGTGTTCAAGGAGGGAAAAACTGAAGTTAGAAAAAAAGTTTGAGTTTCTAAGTTAACTCTTGAACAAGGTAAATGGTTTAAAGCTTATAAAAGAAGGGATATATTTTATAAATGTTTAAATTATGAAATGCCAAGATATGGACAAGTTTATTTGAAATATGAATAGATTTGTTCTTGCTATTGGTAAAAAATATCTTATTTTGTAGAGTTTGAAATTAATGGCTTTTAATCCTATATCCCTTCAGAACTCTTTTATTCTCTTGTGTAGCCCAAACTTAACTATTCTAGACCTTACCTCCCTCTATTCTTAAGCCTGCTGTCCTTAAATTTTAAGGTCTTTTTTAAGATCTCTTATCTCAAAATGATTGTGGAATAGAATACTTTCCTCTCCCTCTCCCTTGAAATAACCCAAACAATGAGAAATAGAAAAAAAATGGCAAACTTCAACTTTTTAAACCTGGCAAAGATATGTAATCCTGAAGAACGATTTATGGGGTTGGGCTTCCTAAATGTGTTGGTAAGCAGAAACGCAGGGCAGCCACAGTAGGATCTGTTCTTCATGGCCAATATCAGATAAACAAGGAAGATCAAGGTAAATTCTGAAAAGAAAATGAACAGTAACAACAAAATATATACATTCAAACATACATATTTACACATACAAACACACACACATATTTGGAGTGAGGGAGGGAGGGAGAGAGAGAGAGAGAGAGAGAGAGAGAAAGGAAATGAATGAGAGGGAAGTTTTTTAAAAGGCACAAGAAGAGATAACTTGACTGCAGTAGAACACTGATGAGGTTGAACATCTTTTCCTATGCTTAATTGCCAGCTGTATCTTTACTTTTGTAAAGTATTTGTTAAAATTCTTTGTCCATTTTTAAAGAAAAAAATAGATTGTTTTGCTTTCTTATTTTTGAGTTTAGGGAGACCTTTATAGATTCTGAATGCAAGTCCTTTATCAGGTTGATAATTTGCAGATATTTCCTGTCCATGACCAATCTTTTCATTCTCTTAACAGTGTGTTTCAAAGAACAGAAGCTTTTTTTTTTTTAATTTTTGATTTTTTTTAAGGTAGGTCCTTGTTGGTTATCTAGTTTAAATATAGCAGTGTGTACATTGTCAATCTCAAACTCCTGATCTGTCCCTCCCCCACACCATTTCACGCTGGTAACCATAAGTTCATTCTCTAAGTCTGTGAGTCTGTTTCTGTTTTGTAAATAAGTTCATTTGTATCAATTTTTTTTTAAGATTCCACATATATGTGATATCATATGATATTTGTCTTTCTCTGTCTGATTTACTTCACTTAGTATGATAATCCCCAGGTCCATCCATGTTGTTGCAAATGGCATTATTTCATTCTTTCTAATGGCTGAGTAATAGTCCATTGTATATATGTACCACATCTTCTTTATCCATTCATCTTCCAATGGACATTTAAGTTGCTTCCATGTCTTGACTATTGTGAACAGTGCCACAATGAACAATGGGGTGCATTATCCTTTCAAAACATGTTGTATGTAGATATATGCCCAGCAGTGAGATTGCTGGATCATATGGTAGCTCTATCTGTAGTTTTTTTTAAGGAACTTCTGTACTGTTCCCCATAGTGGTTGTACCAATTTACATTCCCACCAACAGCGTAGGAACGGTTCACTTTTCTCCACACCCTCTCAAGCATTTATTGTTTGTAGATATTTTGATCATGTCCAGAAGCTGTACATTTGATGAAGTCCAGTTTATCAATATGTTGCCTTTATGAGCTATGCTTTGGTATTTTATAAAAGAGTTTTTAAATATAATTTAGGGTTACACAGATTTTATCCTCTGTGTTCCCTAGAAGACATATAGTTTTGAGTGTTACATTTCAGTCTGTGATCCATTTTGAGTTAACATTTTTGTTCAGTACAAGTCTTGTGTGGGGAAGGCAGGTTTCCCTGAATAAGCCTGCCAGACAACTACCTATGGTCAGATTTGAAAAATAATATGGAGGATATTGCTGTGGAGCCAGACTCTTCATTAGTGATAAAATCAACTTTCGTATGTCTGAAATTTTCCTTATTTTATCTTTATTTTTGAAAGTTATTTCACTGGATATAAAATTTTCTGTTCACTAATTTTTTTCAGCACTAAGTCATTGCTCCCCTATTTTTGCATGTGCACAATTTTCCATAAGGAAGATGTTATGACTCTTATCTTTATTTCTCTTTATGTATTTTTTTTCTCCTCTGGTTACTTTTAAGATTTTTTCTTCATCACAGTTTTATAAACAATGTGATTATGATGTGCTTGGGGTTAGTTTTACTCATATTTCCTATGCTTGGGTCTTATTGACCTCCTTGAATCTCAGGGCTTATTGTTTTTTATGAATCTGGAAAATGTTCAGCCATTACTTCTGCAAACATTTTGTGTATATGTGTATACATATTAATATATTTTTAATATTTGTTGTTGTTGTTCTCCCCTCTCTCTCCTTGGGAATAGCAATTCAATAAATTCAATATAAATAGGATCACTTGAAGTGCTAAGGTCATTAAAAATCTATTCATTTTTACATCCCTCTTTTGTTCTCTTTGTGTTTCATTTTGCATACTTCCTATTACAATTGTTTTCACTGACTAATTTTTTCTTCTGTAATGTCTAATCTACTAATTTTCTCGTTCAGTAAATATTTCATCTCTTATACTATAGTTTCAGTTTCAAGAATTCAGTATGGTTAATTTTTATAAGCCCCATGTCTACTTGTTGAATGTATGGAACACAGTTATAATAATTTCTTAAATTCTTCCTGCTAATTTTAATATGTGTGTCAGTTCTGGCTGGTTTGAATTGATTATTTTTTTCTTTTCCTTATGGGTCATATTTTTCTGCTTTCTATATGCTAATAACTTGTTTACTGAATACCAGATATTATGGATTTCACCTTGTTGGACACTGACTATTTTTGTAGTTTTGCAAATATCCTTGATATTTTGGGGCATAGTTAATTTACATGGAAATAGTGTGATTTCTTTAGAACCCTTTAAGCTTTGACTGCCAGAACCTGAGTAGTGTTTAGCCAAGAACAGAGTTTCTTGACTTCAACACTATTGACATTTTGAGAGAGAGGAAACTTTGTTGTTGTGGTGGGGTGGTGGTTGTTCTGTGCAACGATGAAGATTAAGGAAACTTAGCCTTTGCCCTCTTCAGTTGTGACAACTATAATCATCTCCAGAAACTGCCAAATGTCCTTAGAAGGAAAGATAATCCTACTCCCACAGCAGTACACTTCAAAATAATCTAACCAATGTCAAATGCCCATGAATTATGAGATTTTCTAGGCTGGATGGTAGGAATAGGTACTCTTCTCAGCTCTGTGTTAGCCCAAGGTACTGTTCCTTCTAATCTTTTTTAGTTTAGTTTTTTCCCTGTCTTTGGGTAGTTTTTCACATAAATTTGCTCATTAGTACTCTATTGAATACTTGAGCTGTACCTGCTTTATAAGTCCAGGGTTCTTTCTCTGTGCAACTTTCTCTTCTCTTGCACTCTGTCTTATGAACTCAATAATGCTTGAGCTCCTCAGATTCTCAGTTCCGTCTATTCAATGTAAGGAATTCACTGAGCTCCACCTGACTTTCCCTTCCTTGAAACAAAGCCTGAAAATGTTCTTTCTGCAATAAGCCAAGGCAATGGTAGGGCTCTCAACATTTGTTTTCTGTCCCTCAGGTATCACTATCTTTCATTGTCTGATGCCCAGTATTCCATATATGTCTTTCATTATTGTCTCAGGTAAGAGAGTGAATCTGGTCCATTGTATGGAAATGGAAGTTGACTTAATCTTGTTTTGAAAATAGAAAAACAAAATAATATTCTCAGAAAATAGTATTTCCCAACATTTATGCACTGTGTACTACATTAGGATGTGGAATGGAAATGCTACAACTACTAACTATGTTCATTCTCTCAAATGAAGTGCGAGAAGAATTCAACACATACTGACATTTAATATGCAACTCTACAGCACAATCTCTGGGTACATATGTCTGACTTCCATGTTTCACTTCTTTTGTAAAGGAATAGCAAAATCTACAAGGAATAGAGCTGACTTCACTCTTTGTTTTTGTTTTCCAGTGCATCATGGCAATATGGAGTGTGTTTTAGGATATAACCTATATAACTGGTATGGTTGCATTGATAAAAATGAGAAATTAAAATAAGTTACTTACAATATCGGTAATATACTAGGTAATGTCCCTGAAGAGCTTTTCTGTGGAAGTTCACTGGATATCTCACATTGAACTTAAACTTGAGTTATTTTCTTTTATAGAAAGACATTTCCAAATTTGCTGACATTTTTAGTGATAATAACTCACTGTAAGTAGAGACTGCCTAGCAGATGTTTTTTAAATGATGAACAATATGTACCTTAAAGCTAAAGGAGAGAGTAAAAAATGTTGAGCTGCTTTCAAAGAAGTTCATTGTTGTATGGAGAAAGGATGTTGAAAGTGAGTGTTTTTAAATATCCCCCTGTTTTCAGAAATGCAGTTTTTTCATTTGTATACATGAATCTTTGTGAATATGCTTTTTAGAAGTGATCACCATTAAGACCAACTATAAAAAAAATTGAAACTTAAAATTGGACTTTGATTTGCTCTATCAAAAAGAGCTAAATTCAGATTTTCACAAAATAATGTATCATATTACCGTACTGAATTAAAATTACAATAATTAATAGTGAGTAAATTAAATGTGAAATAATAATAATTATAAATTATTTTCCTCATTTCAGCTTTACCTTTTTATGAGTTCTATTTAAAATACATACAATATTAATACAGGACTATGAATGATTTATAAGTATATGCATGCATAAAATCACCTCCAGGTACCAACTCACTGTTTTCTCTACCTTTAAGCATGTGAGATAAAAATAATATAGATCATTGCTCTACCAGAGTTACTTCTTTTTGTTTTCCTAAAAGGAGCAAAGTTCTTCTTTGAGAACTGTCTTTGGTTTTTACAGTTACCACAAATATAATTCCAACTTTTCAATCAACTCCAAAATTCAAAAGCACAATTCTATTTAAAAAGAAAAAAAATTAATTTCCATTTAAAAAAAAATTGACATTTATTTTATATGTCTGATCTTTCTGCATAACTATTTTCTGTGTTCACTTAAGTTTATGTAGTTCTGATAGAGATATTTTATCTGGAGAGATCTATATCTGGTAGCAAGACTGCATAATATCCAATACCTATATAACCTGAAAAATAAATTGATTTTAAATTATTCCTTAACACTCACTGCTTTTATCAGTACTAAATTATACATTGAAGCATCCTTAGTTTTCAGTTTATTTTCAGTATATTCTTTCATACTCACTGTTTTCTTTTTCCATGTAAAACAACTGGCTTACATTTTGAGGAGAGTTTTCTAATATTAAGAAATAAAACTAAAACAACTCCTTTTAAACTTATTGAATATTTCAAAGGAACATGAGTATATACTTGAATCACTTAAATACATGCAGTTTTTCTATTTCTTTATTTTGCTTTATGGATTATTTTTATTATCATAAAGTTAGCACAGTCCTTTAATGGCTTTTCTCAGGGCCCTCATATGTGTAAGAGAAACCTATTATGTTCTCAATAAGAAAACATATTGGAATGAACTCACCCACACTTTATATGCTTTATAAATTAGAAGCATAAAAACAAAAACAACTGTTTCAAGACAGGCTCTAAGACACATCATTATGGGACCTGCAAATGTTACTACAAACAATGACCTACTATGAAGAAATGCATACATATCTAGAAAGAAGTCATGCTTTTCCTAATCAAATTTAAATAGAATCTTACTGGGATTTAGCTCATTATTATATGAAATCAGATATGCAAGGGTCAAAACATGTGCTTGAAATACACATATGTTTAGTAAATGTTATAAAAATAATCTTTTGGTTTTTTTTAATGTCTACAGACCATGTTTACACATCCTTACATAAAATTTTAAAGGCAGATATAATCCTGTTTAATTGTCCTCATTTTCCTATTTAAGAAACAAGATTTCCTAGGTAAACAAGATCCCATAGCTTGCATTAGACAAACAAATTCAAGTCTCATATCCAAGTTAGCTGTCTTTAACCACTTCATCATACAGTTTCAAAACCAAAAAGAATGTATAGCAAATCTGAGACATAGCTACTATCACACAAATCACAGAAGAGATAACTTTGAGTACCACTAAAAGTGCTTGTCATCCAAGCAAAGAAACTGGGAATAATTTCTCATGATTCTGTTCTTAAATAATTTTCTTTTAACTTCAACATGGTGAAGTTAGCCATTCAATCATTTTCTTTTGCTCTTACATTCCATTAATATTAAGTCACATAGGGTGAAGTAAATTAAGAAATAACAAAGGAATGAAGGCAAAAGAACAGTTTGGACTGATATATTTTGAAGCATGTTTGTTAGCTGATGAAGACTTGGAGGTACAATACCTCTAAGTAAACTATCTTATAGTTTGTATAAGAAGAGAGAGGATGGGAGGAAGCCAAAATAAAGATATTTCTCCTATCAAATATCACAGCTGGGACTAAGAATAAAGCAAGAGGACAAACCATGTAGATGAAAAGAATCATTCATTAGATTGATTTAAAGTGTAGTATACTTAGCTACTGTCTCTGTCCTTTGTGCCACTGTACATGATACCATATATGCCTATTGTATGACATCTGCATCAGGTTGCATTTAAATAAATGTATAACTGCATAATTTGTATAACTTCATTCTAGAATTTGAGATGCCTTAATATTTTTTTGAAGTTTCAAGGAAAATCTTTAGGGTGTCTTGATGCTATAGCTATCTAATCTTTTCCAGAAGTTCAGACAAAAATATGAAATGATACGTCCTTTAATATTTGAGCAAATTAGCCTATCTTTGCCTTCCTTTTCCCTTTCTAGTTTCTCAAGAAGTTTTTGATAAGTAATCCTCATTTTTCTATCTCTATATATTGTTATGTCACAAGGCCCATCATTTTCTGGGTAAAGTTCACTTCCCAGGCCCGCTCACCCAAAAAAATAATTTCACATCCTATCTAGATGAAGATGGGCACTTAACATGGGCAAAATCTGATTCTCAATCCCCCTCCCAAACCTGATCTGTAAGTAATGTTCCACAATTCAATGTGTTACCTTCACTCACTTATTTGCTCAGGCCCCTAAACTTGGAGTCATTTTTAACTCTTCATTTTTTCTCATTCTTACTTTCCATTCAACAATACATCCTGTCTGCTCCACCTATAACATACATCATTCCACCTTTCAGTTCTTACCTCTTCTACTAATACCATTCTTGTTTGAGCCACCATCATCTATAATCTGGACCTCTAAAATAACCTAAGAGCTTGATTACCTGTTTTCATTCTTTTTCTTCTATATTATTCAGTACACAAAAACCATGGTCATTGTTTAAATATTTGTAACTAATCATCTCACATCTCTACTTAAAAGTTCTCAAAGGCTTTCTATTACAGTTAGAATAATAATACACATTTCTTACAGGCAAATCTCTAAAAGGCTCTTGTGACCCTCTTGACATCATCTCACACTGTTCTTTCTCATTCCGTTCAAAGCACATTTAACTTCTTATCAAAAACAGCATGCCTGCCCTAGACTCTATGCCTTACACTTGATCCCTCCATATGGAATGCTTGCCTAAAAAAATCCATGTTTGCCTCTCCCTCAGTTCTTTATCTGCTCAATTTTTACCAAATAAGAAAGGCCTTATCTGAACACCCAATATAATATACAAGGTTGAACCATATGAGATAGCCAATAGTCATTGGTTTTTGATTTAAAGTCTGTTCAACCCATGGTAATCTTTGCTCTCCATCTCTCTCTGTTTCCCCCCACCCCAACATGTTGTTATTGACATAGCAGCACCTAATAATTACCTGACCTTACAGTGAATTTTCACTTGTTTATATGTTTACCATCTGTCTTTCTCCACTAGATATGAATATAAGCTGCACAAGAACAGGACTTTGTTTTATTTCTTTCAGCAGTGTTTACCATAGGAAGCAATCAATGAATATTCATTCACTATATCAATTAATTCTCATTTTATAGATTGAAAGTAATAAGCAATTTAACTCTCTCCTTTTGTGGGGCAAAAATTGGAATATCTGTGATAAAAATCACTAATTTATACAACTGCAGACTTTAAGCTTTATTATAATTTTCATATGTTTCATATTTGATTTTTTATTTCAGTGTTTATTGTTACATATATTGGTGTTTAAATATGGAGTTAATATTTATTCTATGAAATAGAAGCATAGCAAATCTAGCTATGAAAAAATATGTGTTTCCAGATTTTCTTAGTAAATCATACTGTGTATGAAGCACACTGTCCTGGGATCTGGATGGAAAAGATAAAATCATATACTCTTCATCCAGGAAAAGTAGCTTCTTAGCATTTTAAAAGCTCCATTTTAGTATTAATATTAAATTCACAATCCAGGAAAAAAGGAGTGTGCCAAGGGTCATTTACCTAATATTTCAAAACCTTCTGAGTAAATCATAACACACATTCTCTCTTTTTTTCTTTAATTTCTTAGTTTGTTGCTCTATTTCCAACTTGTTTCCCATATTTATTTCTCCCTCTTTATTTCCATGGCTCCAGTATTGGGATTTAACATTAAAATTTAAAGTAAATATATAATAGTGAATGAAGTTTTATATTATCAATAGTAAGTTAAACATTTGATGATTTACTGTTTTAACCTTACATGTACAACTTCCTATCACACTCCTTAATTAATTTTTTTAATTAAATTATTGCAGAGAGTTTATTTTCTGTTATTAATTTTCAGGTTCAAAAAACAAAAGAGATTACCAAGTAGTTCTAAAGGAATAAAATGCTTTAACTTGCTTAATCTGAGACTGCACATATCACTTTAAAATGTAATGCTTTACATTTATATTCCCAATTAAAGGTCAAGTGTCAGTTTTCTCCTTCTCACTATTAATTTCTCTCTAGTAAAATTGGTGTTTTCCAAGC
This sequence comes from Aethalodelphis obliquidens, assembly GCF_003676395.1. Classification (NCBI taxonomy): domain Eukaryota; kingdom Metazoa; phylum Chordata; class Mammalia; order Artiodactyla; family Delphinidae; genus Aethalodelphis; species Aethalodelphis obliquidens. The sequence continues at coordinate 5,781,941 of NW_020837960.1, forward strand.
TTGTCTAGTAAGTGTCACTGTTCCCTTTACTTTTGTAGTTGCCCCAAACTCTTGTCCTTTAAATCCTCTCTATTGTACTATCTTTAAAACGGCTCCAGACAGAGAGGGTGAGAAATTGATGTGGTGTGGTTTCACCTCTTTATCTAATACTACCCCTCACTTTCCTCCACCAAAGAACTAGAAAAAGTCATGTGGGCAAATCTAACCATACTGAAAGTCATAGAAAATTAAACACGCTTTCACTATTCTTCTTCAGTCCTCTTCAGACATCTGAGGACAGATAAATGACCAAATACTGGGACAAATAATGGAAGAAATAGCTGAGCCTGAAGGATACCATACCCAAATTTCATCCAGGTATTTGGATATATCAAGGAAAAACAATATCAGAATATAACAATATTTTTTTTAGTATTTACAGGTGTTGACATTTTAATATCTTATGATGGAAAATCTCAAACATAAACAAAAACAGAGAAAGTAGCAAAAAGAACCTTCATGACAGCATCAACCAGCTTCAATAATTACCAACCATGACCAATTTTTTCCTATCTATATCTTTCAGTGGTCACTTCCCTTCCTTGCTGGATAATTCTGAAACAATTCTCAAATCCCAAACATCATGGCATTTATTTTGTATAAGTAAATTTTAACAACATGTAAAGAATATGCACACACATATTAACATGTACAAATGAGCAAATTTAGCAAAGAGGAAAACTCTGAATTCGTGTGAATAAATATTGAATTTGCCATTTCAGAATGATTATAGATATCTAGACAATGATTGAAAGTTTGTTCTGCTCCTTGATAATATTGCTACCCTTAATATATTATGAATTGAGTTAATCTAGTAGTTCAGTTCTTCTGAATTTGTTGAATGGGTGATTATGTTTCTCTCTCTGCTTCTTTGCTTATCATGTGGAACAATACTAAATCATAGGCAACCAAAAATGAAATAATTGAAAATTTTGGTTAACATGATCACCACCAAATTTTCAAAACACATACCACTAAAAAGATAAATTGTAGAGGTATTAATTCACTTGTTTATTTGTATATAATTTCTTTATTCATATATATATATATACACACACACACTCAGGCTCTTATACTGTGGGTCAGAGTCTGTGCTACATTATGCACTGAAGTGAGAAAGAGAAATATAAAATGTTTCTGATTTTGAGAGAGATAGTCTAATACAAGTGTACACTTACCACACAAAATAAAGAATACTAAGAGAGGCATTTTACATGCTCTTAATAGGTAAATAGAAATAATATATTAATATTAGAAATAGTAATATTAATATTTCATAACAATTTTGGGGTTTTTTCTTAATTATAGTTTTTGAAATAATTCTTCATTATCTTGCTATAGAAGCTATAGAAGCATAACTTCTATAGAAACATAACTTCTATAGAAGCATAACTTCTATAATTATTTTGAAGATAGGTTGCTATCAGTCTCAAGATATTTTGTTCCTGTACATCAATAAAATTTTACTTTTTTCTTTTTTTAAAAAATAGGCTCCTTTCTTAAGAAGCATGTGGTGAAAAAGAGAAACTAACATTCAAAAGTAGTGCCAAATTGTATATGTGAACCATAAGGGTTGGGTTAGCCAATTAGTAGGAAATGTACTCAGAAAGACAAATATTAATAGGGACATAAGTCATAGTATTTATTTCTCAGCTTGTGATGTATTCCAAGTGGGTCAACCAAACAGTATAATTCTAAGGTTAAGGTTATCTTAAATAGAGGAAAAATACATTAAATTATCTTAGATAGTATATTAAAATCATATAATGTGCTTCAGTAGAGTGAATAATATGAGCACTTTTATTAATTTCTACTTAAGCTTTGGCACTGTTCTTGTCCCTTTTGTCCATTACTGTCTATTGTATCTATTGTCCAACTCCCAACACACACACATAGTCACACACTATAATGCAAGTTCCAGCAGGCAGTGATTTTGATTTGGAGGGGGTCACAAATGTATCTCTGGCACCTAGAAGAGCCCTTGCATTAAGCATGTTCATTAGTGATGTCATGAGAATTGAGTGTTTTAGTCTATTCAATACACCTGCAGGAGGGATAGGACAATTAGGTGGCAAAAAAACCCCACAAAGCAGAAATAAAAAACCAAATCTTCCATGTAATATAATTTAGAAATAATGAAAAATAAAAGTTTCTCTCTTGCTTTTGGATCACAAATTGAAAAAAGAAAACCAGTTCTGAGACTTGTCAAAAGCTCTCCCCTAGATCCCATGAGAGATCCCATTAGCAGCAGAATGGAAAGTCGGCAAGCCAACATAAACATAGATGTTTCAAGAGAAGGAGAAAGAAAGAGACAGAGCCATGAGAGAGAAAGCTAGATATTCTTGAATACAAAGCAACAGGCAGGTGTAAATTGTCTTGACATACATATTCAGTTGGAATGTCCAAACTGGCTTCACAGTGTTCAAATTGGTTAACAAAAATGTTCCAGTTGGTTAATATGAATGCTCAAATTATCTCTAAAATTGTTTTCATCAAAAAGTTACCACAGAAAATTCTTAATTTCTAGTTTTACTACTTTAATTCACTATTTGAATCCTTGATAGTATTAAGCACAGAATTTAACAATATATAACATTTCTTTTTGATGTTAATTTTTGTTTCCCAAATTTCTAATTTGTTCTTCTGGGTATATACCTAATCTTGTCTTCTCAGTTTCTAATTTTTTTTCTTCTGTTTGTTTAAAATTATGGTTTCATATTTTCTTTTGGAAAATCCAAACTTTATTTTTAAAATTTATATATAAATAAATTTTGTCTGTAGTGAAATCCCATTCTCATTATTGTTTCATTCCTGTTTTTCATGGTATTAGTTTTTATTTTTTACTACGTCAAATTTTTACTTGCAAACTCACTTTAGATTGGGAGTTTCTCTCTCCTCTCATCTCTGTTTGTCTCCTTCTGTTTATTCCCTTTCCTGTCTCTGTCAAGGCCATCTTACTTTCACTTTTTGTACACACTCTCCCTTCTCTAGCAATATTGCAGTTGCTCCCCCACAGTCCCTAGACCCTAACACAGAATCAGATCTTATAAGCATGTTTATAAGTTACTGCTCTCCAGGAATATTGGTGATTCTGCAGATTCTCCATGAGGTGAATGCACAGCATGGCTCCCATAATGTTTTCCTGGCTATCTTTCTTTGCCAACTTTTTTGGACCATAGTTTTTAATGAAGTCTTAACCCAAGTCAGCATATTGTTAACTTTTTCTTTTCAGCAGTCCTTTATCACAAGAAAAGCTTCACTCCTGCCTTTTCTTTCCTAATCTTACATGGATAATCATTCCCCCCCTTTTCCCAGGGGAGTCATATTGTATGGTACCACTGCCTATTTATCAACCAGAGATTAATACCACTCAACATTTGGTGTTTTCATTTTTTAATTTTCATAAAGATATTTTGCTATATTTAAAATCAGTTATGTATTCCTTGTTTCTTCTTTTCATATATATATATTTTTAATTCACTGCTATGTATTTTGAATAGTGGGTGTTTTCTCAGTATATATGCTCTTGGGGCATGTAAGCAGGAAGCTAAACTTGTTTTGCCCAACAGAATGTTAAAATTTAACAATAATGGCAATGTATAGTGTTGGTGTGTGGATGATAACAAATATGAAAAAATAGACTAGCTAGTATTTCAAAACAGATAAGTGTTTTATGACCTTATTGATGCAAATTATTTCCTAATTAGACTTTCCTTATGAGCTTTGTTACTCTTGTTTAACTCAACCCAATGGGATTTCCAGTATTCACAGGTGAAGGCAGACAAACAAATGTACCTGAAGAGAAAGAAAGAACCATATGACAGCTGTTGAAGACAGATTTTGACCATCTGTTATAGAGTGACTACAAAAGGAAGAATAGGGATATTTGAGAATGTGGATTATGTGAGACTATCATAGTACAATATGTAATTTATAAAATATATATATTTTTAGCCATTCAGATGACCAAACTATATTTCTTATATATATTGGGTTGGCCAAAAGTTTGTTCGGGTTTTTCTGTAACATCTTACAGAAAATATTTGGTCTCAGTACATGGTTACTGGCTCACAGCTCCCAAAACTCTTGGAACTTCCTGAGTGATAAGAGCAATGACAGCATCTTTTGTCATAATATTTGGTCTCTTGTCTTCAGTTCCTAAAATTGCTCCAGAGCTATAAAGTAAAATTGGTGTCCTGTTATTCAGTTGGGTCTTGTGTCTCATTAAACTGGGTTTATGTTAATGAGGTAACTTTTAGAAAGCACCTAACTATGAGAGGTTGTTGACAGGGGAATCATTCATGAATAGAGGGGTGGAACTTTTGGTTCCACCCCCTGATTTCCAGGGAGGGGAGATGGGCTGGAGTTTGAATCAATCACCAATGGCCAATGATTTAATAAATCATGTCTATGTAATGAAGCCTCCATAAAACCCCAGAAGGATGGGTTTTGAGAGATTCTAAGTTGATGAATACATGGAGCTCCAGGGAGATGGCATGGAACCTCTGTGCCCTTTCCCCATAATTTGCCCAATGCATCTCTTCCTTTTGCTCTTACTGAGTTATAACATTTTATAATAAATAGGTAATCTAGTAAGTAAAATGGTTCTCTGAGTTCTGTGAGTGGCTCTAGCAAATGAATTGAACCTTAGGAGGGGTCATTTGAGCCTCCAAGCTACAACTGGTTGGTAAGAAACACAGGTAACAACCAGGCTTGCAAATTATATCTGAAGTGGGAGAGGGGCAGTCTTGTGGAACTGAGCCCTTAACCTGTGGGATCCAATGCTATCTCCAGGTCCATAGTGTTATAGTTGAATTGAATTGTAGGACACCCAACTGGCATCCAAGAACTGCTTGGTGGTGTAGGGTCTAGAACCCAAAAAACATAGCAATAATCTATTAACAGAAAATAAGTTAGATAAGCAAAACAAAACAAAATTAACCTTAAGAGAATTATATTACTTTAAAATAACTTTAAAAATAATACCACAAAAGTCAAGCAGGATTTTTTTTTTTGGTACCAGAAGTCAATGTAGTGAAGAAAATACTCAAACCATTTGTGTTCAATTATGGCAAAAATCTTTGACATCATAGAAAATTGAATATTTAATAATAATGCAAGATAAAATAATGCAAGATAAAAAAAGAAATCACTTTGGGAGAAAAATGGAGCAGTACCAATACCCTGACAATTGATAAATATATCAGCAATCGAGAGGCTGCTAGAAAATCAAAAACAAATGGGTGTTTATTAAATAAAATATTTCTACAATGACTCATTCAGCTTTAAGTAAATGTTTGTTTTCAATGTCTTTTAAAGTGAAAAAATACTTTAGAAATTAATTTTAGTATGTTTCACATATTCAGGAATTGTTTCAGTATTCCACTTTTTTATTAGAAAGAGTTTGAATAATTTGAAGACTTGAGTGAAGTGATATACAATAAATGTTGAGTGAATTCTGCCAGTCTGTTAATATGAGACCCAACTGTAAAATGTGATTGAATCACACATCTGCCTCCCAAGAAAACAGCATAATGGTATAATGGAAATTAAGAGAAGGTCAGGACAAAAGAAAGAACTGAACTTGCCCATGTTGTGAGGTGATTTTCTGCGAGTCTCCTGCATGTCTATGTGTCTTGTGAGTAGAGTCATTCACTGTATTTGTTGTGAACTGTCTTTTCAGATATATTTGTATAACTGGCATCTTAGAAAAAAGAACTACTGCCTCCCTGTAGAGAAAAAGGCAGACTCATTTACTGTTCAGGATAAAACAGTGTCTCTCTCCAGTTCAAAAGTCAGGTATACTTGCTACTTGCTGCCTATTATAAAAGATTCAGCTTTCTTATGCTCAGGGTTCCCCTACTACAATGTATCACAGTATGTGCAGCCATGAGCTTTTCCTCTTCATTTTGCCTTATGCGAATTGGGGCTCCAGGAACTCGTGAAAATACTAACATTGGCTACTGTTAGTTGCAAAGTCCTTTCCTTTTACCCAGAGGTCTTTTGTACTCTGTCATCATTTATGAAACTATGGCAGGCAAATTTCACAGTGCTTGAGAGCCAAAGTTTGTTTTAATTGCAAAATGGGATAGCATTTGGGAGAGGTATTAGGAGAAAAGACAGAAATATTCATGATTGTACTGCATTTCTATAATCAGGCTACTTTATAACAGGGTAAAATCACCCAAAGGGGAACATTTTGGTGAATTACAAATGAAACCCACCCTCATAATCAGGTAGAAAATAAAATCAAGTGTACTATAGAATGGATAACTTTCAGCCAATAGTTGTAATATTTTAGAGACATGTCAGGTGTTGATAAAGGAGATACTTTCATAGTACACCATAAATACTGCAGGATGGTAGGACTCGTCTTTGACAAAGATTTCCAAAACTTGCTATTGCACATATATCCAAATTTAAAGAAGCATATTCTTGAACACAAAATATACTTCATCAACATGAAGTTATAACAATAAAAATCAAGGAAAAAAGGAGAAATAGATAGTGTTAAATGGTTAACTGAGGCACATTAAAAATTTGAATTAATTATTTGAGCAAACATTGATTTGAATTGGGTAGCACTAAACCAAAAGTTGTGATGAGTGCTCCACCAATAAGAATTAGGGACAAGCTTTGTGTATAGAAGAGATGGAAGCAAAGCAAGTCAATTATTTGATTGGTTATGACTTACGTGGTTGCCTTATTTGGGAAAGCCTAGTCGGCTGTTTGTGATTGGCTTTTCTTAAGCTTCACTGTCTCAGATGTGGGTGCATTAATTCTGGCTTAGGTTTTTGTTTGTTTACATAGGCTACCAAGGCATTAGGGTAACCACAGTCTAAAGGTCACTGTGTTAAAATACTTTAATGATGAAAAGATAGATGACTGATAAATACTTAGATTATGTAGATTGATCTATTTTTATATTTATGTCCATCTATCCATCTATCTCTCTATCCTTCAATCTGTCATATCTCCTCTAAAGTGATAATTTTGGCAACCATTAAGAAAAAAGTGAAATGAGACATTTTTCTGATGACTTTTCATATTTCCCTTTGCTTAGTATCTTATTTCCAAATAATGTAATATAAATTGATATTAAATAACCCAAACCTAATGTTGAATACCTAAATGGAAAAAAAAAAAGTGGTGCTCATAGGTATTTTGAACTGGCCTGAGACTCCTGTTCTAAAATAATTATTAACATTATTGTTATTTTTTTTATTATTGTTTAGGAAATTAACAATTGATTTAATTTAAGAGAAGTTGAATATGAAAAAGAAACAAAAATAACAAATGAAAAGCACATGACTCCAAAAAATTTTTTTGCACAATGAAGATTCTAATAATGTATAAGTGATAGAGAAAAAAAGAAAACAGGAGAAAAACATAAAACATTGAAACACAGTTAAAAGAAAAACTAAACCTACAAATATACATCTTTAAAGAATCAACTGCTGAAGGGAGCGTAATGTAAATTGTGAATGCCAACAGATGAGTATTTTAATGTAATTTATGAAAAGGATATGGTCATTTTAAAATAAGAGATGAAAAATTATCAATTCATAAGAATGCTTGATGTAACAGAATTGATCTGGCAGCTGTAAGATAGAAGTTAACAATTCAAGCCCTGAAGTCAGATTATTTGGATTTTAATTCCAGTTCCTTCACTAACTAGGTATGTTATTTTAGGAAAGTTTCTTCCTCTAGAAATAGAAATAACAGTATGTCTAATATATATCTTATTGTTTTGCCCTCAAATATATTATTTATCCTAACACAGGTTCCATTCTTGATCACAAGATGACTGGCAAGAGTTCTGAAATTTGTATACAATACTTTCAAGATTATATCTAAAACAAAAACCTGTGAACCTGTTTGTCTTATAAAAATTTTGAGTCACTCTTGATATTTTATTTTGCATGCTTTTAATCAGTTTGAGCTGCTATAACAAAGTACCTTAGAATGGGTAATTTATAAACAGCAGAAATTTATTTCTCTTAGTTCTGAAAGCCTGAAAGCAGGATGTCAGCATCGTTGAGTTTTGGTAAGGAACCTCTTCCTGGTTGCAGATTGTCATCTTCCTGTTGTATCTTCAGATGGCTAGCTCTCTGGCCTCTTCTCACAAGGGCACTAAACCAATTTACAAGAGCCTCAATCTAATGATCTAATTACCTCTCAAATGACCTACCTCATAATCACATTGAAGATTAGATTTTAACATATGAATTTTTGGAGAACACAAACATTCTGTCTATAATGCATATTCACTACTGTAATATTTGTCTGTCCTGCTCAAAAGAATTTACTATTTGGCTTTCCTTGTCTTAACACATAGACCTAACACATAGACCTCCAAAACAAATCAGTGAGATGCCCCCAAATAAATTTTAGATTAGTAGGAGGGAGAAACTAAAGAAAAATGGATGTTGAAGAAACAAATAACTTCATGCATGTTATAATGATATTAAAAAGTGTTCAAGGTGAGCTAATTATGCTTCCTGATCTTACAGGTTGTCATTGAAGACACGTAAGATGTTATTGAGACTACTTACCTAAACTGCATGAACCAAATTGGGTAATTGAGAAAAACTGGCAGAAACTTTTCCCTAAACAGTCATAGAAAAATAATGTATGAACTATATGCATAATTTTTTAATGCAGGGACCCCCTACCCATCTATGAAATATTGCCAATGAATATGAAATTCTGAGAAAATAGATTAGAAACAAAGTAGGAGAAGAATAGGAGGAGGATGAAAGAGAAAGTCTGGGCAAAAGGGACAGAATTAAAATATGAGTGGAGAAGAGCAGTGTTATATCAAAGGGGGGACAAAAAGGGTATCATTGTCTCTAGAAAATTTAAAACCGAAATAAATCTTAGTACAGCTTATTAATAGTTTTTTTCTAGTACTGTGTGCTGGGACTTCTAAATAATGCCTCCCCTTGGTGATCCACTGAAGGAAAAAAAATTCTGTATTATTTCTCCCGATTTTCAGACTTTTTTTTTACCTAGTACTGCGTTAACAAATCTATAGCCAATCTGGGAGTGTATGGCCCTCAGAGATGAAGAATTATGCATCCTTCTTGAACTACTGAACCTGAGGTGTTTTCATCAGGCAGAAACAAAGCTACCTTAGCATCCCTAGAGTCATTTCAGATACCACAGTTTTCAAGTATTTTACTCTTCCAAAAAGTCTAAGAATAAATGAGCAACTTAAGAATACTGCTGCAACCATCTCATTTCCACAAAATGATTGAATGAAAAACAATTTCACCACCTGTTATAGCCATCCTTGCTTCTTAGCAAGATTTGATGTTATCAGGTGGAAAGGTGATAGACTAGAAAGTGAACAAAATAGGAAATATTGATTTCTTTTTAGTTCACCAGTAATTTAATCAGCATGAGTGTTGTCAACCATTTACCAACTTTAATTATTTGAGAAAATTCATTTACCAAGAGTTTGTGGCACTGAACTGTCCATTTCCTAGTGGAAATTCCACCTACTCATATCATTCCATCTCTCAATGGGCAAAACACAAAGTGCTCCTATTTTGCAAATTTAAAAATGTACTCTAACATGTGGTGCTAACCAAAAGTGTGCCTTGATGCTTATGAATTTTTCATGCTTTCAGTACTGGCAGTGGAAACAATCCTTTCTTGTGTATCCTATAATGTAACATTGGGACATAACTCTAGTTTTCTCTCTCTATTTTTTGAGAGTCTAGCTTAATCTTTAGCAATTCTAAGGTTAGTGATATTGTTCCTCTTCTCTACTTATCAATCATAAATTTATTTTTTTCTCTGTTTGGGGAATTTTTCTTCCTCATGTTTCATCTCTTTTTAGAGAGCCCCAAACATTTGTTTTCTTAGGCTCCTGCCAAAAGTATTACATTTCCAAAGAAATTCTAAAGACCTTCAACTAATTAGTTGAAAAGTTTCATCCACTGCTCTTCCTCATAATGCCATGAAAATCTTCTCTGTATTCAAAGTATTTTGAATTTGCCTGGCTTCCTTTAATAACTGTTATTTTTTTATGTACTTTCCCTTAAAATCTTTATTTTCCAACATGTTTCCTCATAGCATGTGCCAGGCTTACTTTTCTTTCTATAATAACTTAGTTGTAGCAAAATTCACCAGCAGGAGAGTACATGGGGAACACATTCCCGAAGAGTTTTCTCGCTCACTTTGTCAATGACATATTGGGTCAGAGGCATATAAATTATGGAGTTTCATGTCTTATTATTACATGGCCAATTCCAGGGTTGTTGCTGCCCTTCACTTCTCCTGCTTTTAAGGAGGTATTTTATTAAATAGTCCATGAAGGGAGGAGGCTTTTTCCTTTCTTAGTATTGACTCTTCTTATTTAAGCCTTCAGCTACTCCAAAACAGACATTGATACTATACTGCTAGTTACTCTTCGGTGGTGGTTTGGATTAAATAACATCAATCTCAGTGAACTGACCAATCTCATTTACATTGTAAGCCCTGTTTCACCTGCCCATCACCATCAGGCCCTTGAATGATGGATTTAGTTACCAGTGGTCATAGATATGTGAAAGCACCATTAAATACAGCATCATTAAAAGTCCAACTGGGCTTTATGTTTACAGTGTGATTTTTTTTTTTTCTGTCTCATTCACAGGCCTTGGTACTTTTTGCTTTATATCCTCTTAATTCTTTTTCTTTCCTCAAAGCATTTTCAGTTTCATGAAAACAGTCATTAGCAACCAAGGAATATATATTTTCCTCTGCTGAATCATCCCATTTTTCAATTCTCTGGGAGATTAGCCTTGGTATCCAGACTCCACTGATCTTTATTCCGAGCTATATTCAATTATTTGCTTCCCAAATCATTAGCAATTTGATGCCTTAATAAATCAACCTGTTTCCAGGCTTGAAAAGTTGAATCAACTCAACCACACCTTTACTGACATGTTTCTGTCACCTGAAAAAGTAGAAATTTGCCTTTTTTCTCATTTTAACAAAGTGGAGGGCAGTAATATTGAATTTGAATGAATACAAAAATTTTGAGAAGTGATGCAAATGGATTCTGAGTTATTAGTATACCAATAAGTGTATAAACTATCAGCTAACCTTATAAATACCTCTAAACAACTATTTTGAATAAGGCTTTCTGACCCATCATCTGGAATTTGTTTTCAGATAATACTGTTATCATTGAAGCACAGCTATCACCTATTGAAAAGATATTGATAAGTTAAGATGAAATGGATATTTTTTTTATAATTATGATAGAAAAGACTTCTCAAACAGTGGAGAATACCACTTCCTTTAACCCCCACACCATTGCTTTTGTTTATTCTATGCTTTACTTCCATCATCTCTTATTACTGGCTTTCTTCACACTTTCTTCAGCAGGTTAATTATTAATCTTTCAAACTCTGATATCACATCCACTTGGGGGAAAACAAAAAAAAATATCCCCCAAAACATTGGTTACTAAACCCATGACAAAATGAGATTAGGTATCCCTACTCTTTGTTTGTTCCTGTAGTGCATTGCCCCATACATGGATCTCAGCATTCACCATAATTAAGGACTTGGTTTTCTTCACTTAGTTTTCTCCCCTAAACATTAAAAATCCCTTGAGCAGTCTCACTTCTGTTGCAGTATTCCTAAAACCTAACCACACACCTACCTTGTGGTGTAAGTTCAAAGAATCTTGGTTAAATGAGTAAGTGCCCAAATTGATTTAGTCTTATGAATATTAGAAGCCGCTCAAGTATCTTGTAAGAATTACAGAAATAGGAACCATCCTATGTGGTCAATGGATAATAAAACTATGCACACTTCTTCTACTGCTACATAAACTTAACTTGAACTTAAACTTGAATCTGCCCATTGGTGTGCCTTTCATTGTAATATGCAAAAGCTGAAAACATTATGTTCCAATTATGTGAGTTTTATGTTCCAATGTGATATACAAGTTCATCAGCATATAGTTTAAAAATAGCAAGGAAAACATTAAAAAGATACAGAGTTGATTTTATATGTATTTTAAAAATGATTTTGCATTGTAATAAAAAAAAGAAAAACACTGAAACAATTGTCATAATTGTGAAATATCTACTGTTTTTCCAGGACTGTTGTTTTAGAAATCAAGATGAAGAGTAATGATTAGGTCCCATTTATTTGTAGACAAGTTAATTTAATTTTATAAATATTAATTTTCTATTTACCATATTTTGTTTTATCTAACTAAATTTGGAGAAATCAAGACATTAAGCCACAGTAGCAGGAACATTAAGGAATAACAGGGGGAGATGTAAATATGCAAGTCCTATAGGATGAGCAGTGTTGGAGCTCACAACTCTGTTTTGTAGAAGCCATAGCCTGAGTGGGAGAAACGGGCGTCTCTAAAGCTTTTGACCTACATCTGATGTAACTGACTCTCTGTATGATGTGGACTTGTATATCTAACCTTTTCAGGACAACTTTATATTTCCTTGCTAACTGACTGTACTCACTGGCTATATATTTGTACATGCTGCTGCTTGCTCCTCTAATTTTAAACCTTTCTTACCCAGGGTTAAATTAGAACATTTAAAAGATAATGCTCTCCCCATTCACAATTAAATTAAAATTTAAATTATTCAAGTAAAGTAATTCTAAACAACAATAAATATATATAAAGAAGCAAAATGATGGCAGAAGGTTGATTTAATTATATTCTTTAGTTCACAGCACATTATTACCTAGAATATTAAAACAAGAGGATTATGTGTGTTTTGAGGATGAATCTATATAACTTGTAAAATTTATTAATAAATATTTAATATTAAACAATATAAAGTTAGTAAAGTACGTTTATTAAATAAGTACTTAAGCTCTCACAGTGGATATACTTGTGACATACCAAAAACATCCAAAAAATTCTTTTGCACTTTCACTTTCATAAGTTTAACAATAGCACACAGGATATTTAACCCATTAATCAAACATCCAGTGATCCATCATTGTTTCTCTCTCTATGCTCCATTTTTGCCTTCCCTTATAGTCTTAATTCCATACATTTCTTGACTATGTTTCTTAGGTTATAAAAATAATTCCTGTAACCTCACCCACAATAAAATTGTCAGTTTGTAGTTTATCAAGCAATCTGTGAGTTGGTAATGCTGATATTCTGAATCTTTTCTCCTGAAATCTCTCTAGATTGGTTATACTTATTTTAATCTTTTAGATGTACCCCTATTCCTTTTCCTCTGGATTTTTCAGTTTTTGCTTTAAGAGATCCCCTCTTCATAATTTCCTGACATCGTGTCACCTCTAAATGAATCATTTCAGTAAGTTCTCTGAGACTCATGCTTGATCTGATTTTCTTAGGGCCCCATCAGTTTGTGGTCTAGTAACATCTAAGGCAGCTTCCCTTTGTTGCCTTCTTAAAAACAGTAAGATTCAGCACATTTTATTTTATCTTTTACATATGTGTTTCAGAACCTTTCAGATATCATTTTCCCTTTCATCTCTAAAGAGCCTCTCCTCTAAGATATAATGTATTATCTCAAGAAAAGCTTAATGTCTTTTCTTCTAACTTAATTTGTATCCCCTTTAAAATTTTGTCTTTCTTCTATCACTTTACATATTATCAGCCTATTCCATATTCTCTTTGGATTCTGTAGAAAACGCAATTCCTAAAGACAGGTTATTCCAAAGAGAGATTTTAAAATTACCCAAATAGAAGACAATGTGGAGGGCCCTCTCTGCTCTGCCTATGTAGGCCTGGCACAGATATCTTAAAGTCAAAATTAACAGACTTATGTTCCTTACCTCACATGGGACTTACTTGCATTCTAAAGTTTAGATATGGATAGAAAAAATAGTGAAAACTGAAAATGAATTTTCATGCCCTTTTATGTACAGATGCACTATATACAGAAACGTTTCTTTCCCCAGTCGTTGAATCATTACCGCTTACAGGGAAAATAACACCTGGATGCTTTGAGATTTCCACGAAGCCCCATGTAGCTGGTGTATGCTGACTTTCTCACGCTTGCCTTGGTCATGAGGAACCCAAATTCCTGTGTTTAAGTCCAGGTGGCCCAAACGTTGGCTGAAAGATGTCTCCATAGGCAGATGAGAATGAGGACTTTTATGAATAATTCCTTAAACAGGAAAGAAGGAAGAAGAAAAGGGCTGAACAATTATTTGTCTATTCTGCATCCAGAATCACTCATAACATTTTTTACTCTTTCTTCAGTCCTAGGAGTGAGTAAGGATTCTGAGAGAGCCTGGAATTTTAACTGTGATAGGAGCCCCTGCCCAATAGAAATAGAACCACAGTACGCAGGACAACTGATTGTGGGAGGCAAGTCATAAGACCAGCAACAAATCATTTCCTTCCTAAAATGACTGAGGTTGATATCTATCTCACATCTGCTTTGATTGGCAAGACAGAATTCTATCCTATTACACTCAAATGTCATACCTGTAAGAAACATTTTCTTTAGAGCTATTTTAGAACATTAGAAAACCACCTGTGATTTTTTTTTTATTATTTCAAAAAGCACTGACACACTCAGCAGCAATCCTGCATTTGTTATCACATCTACATATGCTATGTATGTTCCCTGCAGGGAATTTTCCTAGGTTGAAGATTGTAAGCTACACCTGTGTGTTTGGGACTGGGATATGCAGTTTTATTGTCATAAGTTAAGTTTCTGAAAGTCCAGAAAGTGACAGTAGCAATAAGGTAAGGCAAATTTACTTCAAATATTTTTTAGTTATTTCTAAAACAAACAAGGGGATGTTAACATAGAAAATAACTTTGCTTAAAATATTTCAAACAATGAATTTCATGTCATTAATTAGGTGGGAACAAGGTTATTTTTCTAATTTTATAACCAATATATAGCTAGGGAACGGAAAGAGAGAATTGAGAGAGACAGTGTAAAAGGTAAAAGATTTGATATGAGAATACATGTAATGGATGAAAGAGAAACAAAGTAGGGTGGACTAGGAAGAAGGAATAGAGAAAAAAAGAAGCCACTGGAAATGGTTACCTTGGGGAAAAAACAGAATGAAATGTGTCTTCAATATTAATATTCTATTATAAGAAAATAAAGATTTGACTTCTTTTCCATGATTATAGGTGTCAGAAATTATTGCAAAGATTTAATTGCAAAGGGAAGAGTTTGATATCCCTTTAAAACTCTATCATAACTCAATGGAATTTATGAAGTCTTGAAAACATTTTAGATTTTGAATATGCAAATTGGAACTATGAATAATACTTGGGCTATTCATATATTGGACATGGACATATATATCTGTTAAATTAATTTGTAAAGAATATTAAAAGTGAGCTCCTTGCAAAACTTCATTTGTATTAAAGTTTAATAGTATTTTTGATTAGCTTTTCATTTAAATTTAGACCCTATCCTCTTCTTAGACACCTTCCATGTTCTTCTCCCTTCTCAGTCATTATGAAACAGGTAAACCAGCCTTAATTTACTCTCTAGATGTGTTCATTCTTCCTCTAGCTTCTAGATCCTCTTTTAAGGGGAAGTCAGTTCCTCCTTCGAGCAACAAAATTTACTCCAATTCTTTTTTTGCAAGCCTAATCTCTTTCTTCCTTGCTGGTCCACAAATACTATGTGGAAAATTACCAAATCTTATTTTCCTTTTTTTATCCCTATAGCTAAGATAAGTTGCTAGTTAATGATATTTTCTGAATTAATTATATGTAATTCAGATGTGCTCTTCTTTGAATGTTCAAAACTAGTAACATAATTTAACATATTTTAACTTTCTCTCTCTCTCTCTCTCTCTCTCTCTATATATATATATATACACACACACACACACATAATATGTGCCAAAGTTTCAGCAGTATATAGTTTTTTATTTTATTCAGTCTTAGTTATTGTAGTAAAATGACATGCAGTGACTTTATGTTTTCTCTCTTCTTATAAAATGTTGGAATATGACATTTATCCATTCATATCCGTTGGTTATTAAATATGAGGTTTTATGGTCAGGCTTAATATACCATTCTACAGTTGCTATTTCCAATGTTATTGAAAACAAATTAAGGTTGCATCATAATTAAGTGTAGAACAGGCAATTAAAATCATTGACTATTATGAATTGGGAGATTGGGATTGACATATATACACTAATACGTATAAAATGGATAACTAATAAGAACCTCTGTATAAAAAAATAAATAAAATTCAAAAAATAATCATTGACTATGATTATATATATAAAAGACACTTTTTTAATCCTTAATTATTGTTTCACATTGAAGATTAGATTTCTATTTCCATATCTTCTAATCACTAAAATATTTTTATTTGTATTAGATATGAATTTATCTCAATTAAATACTCATCAAAGTCAATAATTTGATTTACCTTTAGATTTATATTGTTTTGGAATACCCTAAATTTCTGTTCTGATAATAACAATAAAATTATTTATATAACATTATGAATTAAACAAATTATACTAGTAGGATATAAAAATCAATGAGCCAGAACACTTTTGAGACTGGCAACATGACATGTTTTTCAAACTATAATTCATTATAGTATGCAACTGAAATTTTATGAGCTAATTTAATGTATATAAGTGAATAAGAAATGAACATTCATTAAACAATAATAACAAGTCATTCTTACAGTAAAAGGAACTTCATAAATTGAATGCCAAATTTTCCAAAAGCATTATTAAGGCACAAGTATAGAAAATATTTCCATGTATTTATGTACAAAATCTTTCTAATTCACTCTCTTTATGTTTCAAAATTATCTTTCACATATTATTTTCTTCTTTTTGTCTATTGCTAGATGTGAACCTAAAAATTTAGAGGTTTTAATACTATTGCTATAAATACCCCATTTTAATTTCTTAAGTACTATATAAGAAATTTTTACAGTTATGAGATCTTATGCTTATGATGGTTTTAAAATTAATGTCATAAAATTAATTCCTAAATATTAAATGATATTTAAAGCAAAAGCATTAGTAAGCAATATTGAAAATATTAATTGAACAACTTAATGTTAATTGTATCAGTCATTTGGGAGGTATTTATTACATTTTTTTTCTTTTTACATTCTAATTTGTATTTAAATTCACCTTAAGCAATTAATAACTTTTCAGGATACTATTAAAGATACAAGGAGACAAATCTCCTCTAGAAAATATAATTAATGTTTTATTACATTAAAATGGGTATAAATAAATTATTAACTTTATTTAAACTAGATGAGGAGAAATGTGAGGAGTTTGTTAATTGACATAAGTGTACCCAGGAAGAAAAAAAGTGAAATTTGGAAAAGAGTAACTAGTTAAAGAAAGGTAGCTGCTTTACATAAAAATATTATTGTAAAGCTGTATTACTTCACATTATGTTAAAAGTTTTAAGTAAAAATAAAAAATATATTTACATTTAAAAGTAAGAATGGTTATTTAATTGAATGGGATAATCAAATAATTGTTAGTGTAAATAGATTATAGAGGTTTATATTCCACATGTACTTTCTAAAGTTTATATTGCTGAACACATTTTTTTTGTACACACAGGGTCAAGTAGGAAATTGCATGCTATGGTTACAGAAATGTATCAAAATATATGTAAAAGAGATGAATGTTTCTAGGAAAAAAATTTAGAAAAACAAAATTATTCAACCCCTATACTTAACTCTATTCCTAAATGCATATGAATCTCATTCTTGTGAATTTTCTTCTATTTAAAATTCTTGCTTTGGCCCTGTCTTGTGATTATATATCTCTACCTATGAATGCCAGTCCACTACATTTATGCCAAGATCGCTAGTTATGTTTGTATCTTGTTGATTCAGTGATGCACAGTCCAATTATCCAGTATTTGGTCACTCTTATGTAGTTAGCCTTGGTATCTTATTCAGATCATATAATCATATCTCTAAGTCTCAGTTCTTATCTGTATAATGGCCTTAATAGAGAAAATGCATGCAAAGTGATCAACTTTCTACCTGCCACATAATTTTCCCCAAGTTAGTAACTTAAAAACAAAGATGAGCAAACTGAACATTTACCTCTCAACCAATAAAATACATATATACTTTTGGTTTTGATATAATAATAGATAAAAATACAACATAAAATATAACAAAACTATACAGTATTTCATGGAAGAAACTAAGTACAAGTAGCAGATCAAATAAGCTTCACAGAGAAAGCAATGCTGCAAATAAAGTGATAGTTGCCTTATTCTTAAAGTATTTGAATTAAACCAAAGTCAAAGGGTCCTATGATCTTGTTGAATGTGTAAGGGAGTCAGCAAAAACAAAAGCAAAAAAAAAAAAAGAATGAAAGAAGAAAGAGTGAAAGAGAATAAAATTAATCTCTCATCTATTATATTTCATCAAGGAGACAATTTTGTCTATCTTTATATATAGACATGACCATGCACAGCTTGGGTCAAAATAACGTTTCCGAAATTACAATCACCTAAATCTGTGGCTCAGTGGGAATGGAACTGTTTGAAGTGTTTGATTTAGTTTAATCATCAGTAAATATTTAATTTAATTATCAGTAACTAAATACTTGCCTACTTAAGCTTTCAGTTCATTATAACTTTAATGGGCAAGACTCATTTAAGTTGAAAGCCAAAGATAGAGAAAACATCAGCGCTCAAGAAAATCATGGCAGTCATCTCAGATTATTGGCTTTAAACCAGGGAATCAAAACCCCACACATTACTTCTTTCTATCCCTAAGTTGGAGAACAGAGGGCAGAGCATGGGAAGTTAAACATCTCTCCAGATATAATTATTATGACAGTATATGAGAAATTGAATGACTATTGTAAGTCTTGTAGTGAAATATTGACATTCTACAATTACATCATTTTAGATTTGTATAAAGTCTTAATGTATCTATTATTATTGAAGCAAAAATAATAAAATAGACTTGTTCATTGGTCATACACAGGTCACTGTGAAATAGGAAAGATGATCATTTTTCATTGTTTCTTATTAAACTTTAGTCTTAGTAGGAAAATGCCATAATTCTATCATTTTACTTTCAGCGTGTTTACCACAAATGACAGGAGAGTGAATAATATAAAAACTATAATTTATGTCCTCAGTTCTACCCAGTAACTTGGTTTTGCAGTACTTGAATTCATGGATGGTTAGTTGATTAAAGGTATAAAAATCTATGCAGTTTTAACATATATACTATTTTTTTAAATAAAATAATCAGGTGGATAACAATTCTTATACTTAAGTTACAGTTGTCTTTTCCAACCAAGAAGTTAATTTCACTTTATTTCAAAATCAAATATGCTATTTGTTTATTTAAATTAAAAGTAAAATGTGTAAACTAATAAATTATTCAGAAGAAATATGTTTATAAACTATGCACAACATATCTATAGCACTGGAAACAGCTGCCATACAACAGGTGTGTGTCATATTACCATTCAAATGACTTGTGATTTCTTTTAAATTAGAATATAATTCATTGAATTTAAGAGAAGGCACAGCCATCATGTGGAAGTCATTAGTAATTATCATGAAGCATTGGGTTAAAGTTTAGGGACAACTATAAGAACTTCACTCTTCATGTATTGGAGTCTTCAACCAATCATAGGGGATCCTTTCAGATACCTTTCAAACCTTTTTGCAAAGGTGCTTCAAGTCCTTAGGAGAGGGTTTCTATACTTCTACCTTCTCTGTTTCCTCATTTACACATTCTTTTCTTGTGCCAAGTTAATGCTTAGATAGAGAAAGAAAATTACTATCCACTTTTAAAATGGCTTGGATTATTGTTTATATGTTTGTGTATTTTGTTTATTAGAAGTCCAGTAGAGAAAAATTTAACATACCTCAGAGAAAAACACCTAGTAAAGTAGAATGAAAAATGTTCTGTCAAATTTGTTTTGCAAACAAGAAAGTATATTCCAACCTTCCTTGTGGACACTTAAGAAAGAAAATAATTCAGGTTTAAGGAAATCCACAATATCTTAATCGGTTGAATTTTGGGACAAAAAGTTATTTCTCATAAGAATGGAATATATATACACTAATGGCACTATACCTGAATTATTATGTATATATATATATATATATATATATATATACTCATACTATATATGTATATACATATATATATGATAAAGTTTATCCAAAGAATGTCCCTTGATGCAAAAATTCAGCAGACAACTCTTTTAACTAACTTTTGGGAAAAGTAGTCTAACAGATATGACCCCATCAACAGTGTCAGGGTATAAATCGAATACAATTTGTTTTATATTTTGACAAATCTATATTTATTGAAAAGCTATAACATTCAAGATTATCAGGAATTGTAAGTTTTCCCTCTTGATGCTACTATCCCAGATAAACTATAATAATAATAATATTATCATTATTGCAAAATGGCAAACAGGTGCTCAGTTTGTGAGGAGTACCATTTCTACTTCCATTCCCAAGCCCAGGAGCTCAAGTCTGGTTCATCTGCTATTGTCATTGCTGTTACTAGCACAGGATTTTCCTAGTATCTACTCATCCTATGTCCCGAGGTGCAGACCAAGATGGCTTCAATGTTCCCCTCACCCTGAATAAAATTTAGACAGGTTTCTTTCTCAATATACGTCCCTTCCTATTCTTAGAGCATATATTTAGAAAATTTGGAATTATAAACTCTCTCTCTGTCCCTTGAGATGTAAATCTTCTCTCAACCTATTGCTGATTTTTGCAACCCAGGAATGTCTTTCTCAAGGACCTGTGAAGAATCCCTTTGAAAAGTAATCTCCATTGGAGGGTAAGATACTAATTTTGATAAGTACCAATTAGCCAGTTAACAAACACAGACAGTCTAATCACATTAGCCAATGTTCCCCCTAATGTTCTCCAGTGATTTTCCTTTGGTTTATCCAAACACTTGAAAAACCTCCCACCTCTTGTTTCAGTGGAGTTAAACTAGTTCTAGATGGAAGTTTCTTTCCCCTACTGCAGTGGTCTGAATAAAATCTGTCTTGTTCTTTTTTTTTTTTTTTTTTTTCTTTTTTTGTGGTACGCGGGTCTCTCACTGTTATGGCCTCTCCCATTGCGGAGCACAGGCATGTGGGATCTTCCCGGACCGGGGCACAAACCCGTGTCCCCTGCAACAGCAGGTGGACTCTCAACCACTGCGCCACCAGGGAAGCCCTGTCTTGTTCTTTTTTAACAAGTATCCTTTGAAATTTTTCTTTGGCAGTCCTTGATTTCATGTTATAATCTTATAAGATTATCTTTCAAAACCGTTTAACAACTCAGGGAAGTTAGGATAAAGTTTGTATACGTATGGCAGACCTGTATAAAATTTCAAAGAAGAGCTTGGTGAATTACTTTATGTCTTTATTTGAGTTTAATGGATTTTTAATTTTTTTATTTTATTTTATTTTCAAAAGTACATTTTATGTTCATTGGCTTATTATCACAGAGGAGGAAGAGAAAAATTCTGACATTGAAATATATCTTAGTAGTAAGTTGGATGGAAGGAAATGCTATTGTCAGGGAAAAGATCTCAGTAAAGTATGTTGGAAAGGCCACTGTACTTGTATTTCTCTTTTAAATCCAAAGCCATCTTAATGAGAAATTTATATGTTAAGTCAGATAGCCGAAAAAAGAGAGCTAGACATTATCTTGAAGGTTGAGGAAAGTAAAACCTCTAAGAAGAAATAATCTGCCAGCTTTGTTATACTCATGTAATTAATAGGAAAGAGTAAATTGGCTATAGGAAAATTCTTAATCTGGGAGTAATTTCATTAAATGACAATGTTAGAAAAATTATGAAACAAAATATATGGAAGTACTTGATGAAACAAAACGATAGGAAATATAATAATGATAATGATCATAACAATGATAATATATTAAAGATGATGTTGATAATAGTCATGCTGTTTATTGTTTACTAATTGCAGACATGTGGTAATGTAGGCATATACTGTCTCATTAAACCTTCATATCTGAAACCTCTTTTATCAATCTAGCTTTTGATGTAAAGGAATGTGGTGTGTAGACGACTCTGAGTGAAAATGTCTGTCTCCAGATCTCCAGAATGACATACTGTCACATAATGTCTGGAATGTTTCTGAATACAATTAAATTATTGACAGTGTTTTCTCCATGTTGTATACTAGCCTGTTCTTGACTTGGTGTAAGTAGAATTTTAATTTGTTGACATGTGAATACTATTTTGGTCCACATAAACTCTCTTCTTGTTTCTTTGAGTAATTTATGTGTTTATTAAACTCTAACATAAATTTAAAAATAACAAATGGTAAAGAAAAACCTTAAAACAAAAGCATGCTGAGAACTTTTTCAGACCCATCAGGTTTCCTGCCTTATTTAATTACATATTTTAATAATAATTTGTAATTTACATTTTATTTTTGTTGTTGTGTTTTATTTTGCCTGTTGAGCAGATGTAAATATCTTTGCTACTCATGCTTTAATAATGCTACAGATGTTCAAATCAAGTAAGTATATTTTATTTACATTTCTATGATGATTAGTAATATTGAGTACCTTTTTATATACCTATTGGTCATTTATTTGTATGTCATCTTTGGAAAAATTTCTTTTAAGGTCTTTTGCTCATTTTTAATTTTGTTATTTGTTTTTTTGCTATTGAATTCTTTATGTATTTTGGATATTAACTCCTTATCAAATTTGTGATTTGCAAATATTTTCTCCCATTCCATAGATTACCTTTTCATTTTGTTGATGGTTAACTTTGCTGTGCAGAAGTGTTTTAGTTTGATATAGTTCTGTTTATTTATTGTTGCTTTTGATGTCAATTCCAAATGATCAATTGCAGGACCAAGGTCAAGGAGCTTACCTCTTATTTTTTCTTCTAAGATTTTTATGTTTTCAGGTATTATATTCAAGTCTTTAATCCATTTTGAGTTGATTTTTATGTATGGTGTAAGATAGGGGCATAGTTTCATTCTCTTGCATGTGGCTGTCCAGTTTTTCCACCACCATTTCTTGCAAAGACTGTCCCTTTCCCAATGTATATTCTTTATTCTTTGTCATAAATTAATAAACATATATGAATGGGTTTATTAACCATATATGCATGGCATGGCTTTCTATTATGTTTCATTGATCTATGCATCTGTTTTTATGCCAATACTATACTGTTTTGATCAATATAGCTGTGACATATAATATCACACCTGTTAGACTTTCTATCATTAAAAAAATAAGAGATAACAAATACTGATGTAGATATGGAGAAAAGAAAACTCTTGTATATTGTTGGCAGGAATGTAAAATTGTAAAGTCACTATGGAAAACAGTATGGAGTTTCCTCAAGAAACTGAAACAGATCTACCATATCATCCAGCAACTGGACTTCTGAGTTTATATCCAAAGGAAATGAAACTATTATACCAATGAGATATCTGTACTCTCATCTTCATTGCAGCATTATTCACAGTAGCCCGGGTATGGAAACAAACTAAGTTTCTGTTGATGTATGAAGGAATAGAGAGAGTGTGGTAAATATATATATATATATATATATATATATATATATATATATATATATATATATACACAATGTATTAGTATTTACCCTTACCAAAGAAGAAAACCCTATCACTTGTAACAATATGGATGAACCTGGAAGACAATATGCTAAATGAAATAAACCAGACAGTAAAACAAATACCACATAGTATCACTTATATGTAGAATCAAAAAGGAAAAAAAAAAAAAGAAAGAAAGAAAAAGTAAAAGTCAATTCATAGAAATAGAATGTAGAAAAGTGGTTTCCAGGGGCTGGGGATGAAGGAAATGGGAAGAGCTAGGTAAAATGGTACAAACTTTCAGTTATAAGATGCATAAGTTCTGAGAATCTAATGTATAATACAGTAACTATAGTTGATGACACTACAGTATAATTGAAATTTGCTAAGGCAGTAGAATTTATATACTCTCTCTCTCTCTCTCTCTCTCTCTCTCTCTCTCTCTCTCACACACACACACACACACACACACACAAAAGGTAAGTATGTGAGGTGAAGGATGTGTTAATTACCTGGATGTGAGGAATCTTTTCAGTATGCATACATATATTAAATCATCACATTGTACATTTTAAATGTCTTACAATTTTATTTGTCAATTTCACCTCAATAAAGTTAAAAAATACTAAGTCCATTTTGCTTCCTAATTAAATTGAGAAATATGACAGTTATCTTTATGGATGCTTTTCTATCAAAAAGATCTGGAGGGAAAAAATAGATATTTTCAAAAGAGCTGAAACGTTAGAAAATTCTAGTTATAATAGCCATAGTGAAATAAAATATATCATTTTTATTTTTGTTTTAATGTACTATATTTAAAATTATGATTTATTTTCTTTTAAAATTATGCAATACAATATTTTTGGTGTAAAGTTCTATGAATTTTGACACATAACTATTAATTTATGTAAATACTAGCATAAACAAATGTAAAACTGTTTCATCTTCCCCAAAAATCTTTTGTGTTATCCCTTTTTAATAACACCCTACCTTCATCCCTAATCCAAGACAATCACAGATCTCCACACTATACACATTATAGCAGTACAGTTTTGTCTTTACAAGAGTATATAAATAAGATCATAAAATATGAAATAATAATTTCATAAAATATACAAAAAATATTCATATTATGAAATAATATGAATAATAATTTACACTACTTTCCCTCAGTGTAAGTATCAGTAGTTCATCCCTTTTTCTTGTTGAGTAACATTCTATAGCATGGACATATCACTCTATATGCTTCAGCCATTGATGACATTTGAGTTATGTCCACTTTTGCCAATTATGAATAGTGTTGCTATAAACAATCACGTATATAATTGTATGTATACCCACATTTTATTTCCCTTGGGTAAATACCCAGGAAGAAGATTGTTGGGCCATTTGGTAAGTGTATATTTAACTTTACAAAAATTACCAAACTGTTTTCTGGAGAGGCTATACCATTTTGCTTTCCCACCAGCAATACATGAGAGATTCAGTTGCTTTACATCCTAAATTATGGTGTTAATTTGTTTTGATCCTAAATAGAGTTGGCTCTTATAAATAAGAGAAAGCCATTGTTTACATAGAAATATATCCTTTATAGTCAGCAATTTCGTTATATTTAAAAATATAGATAATATGATGAAACACAATTTTTTTCTAGCTATTAAGAAAGCAAAAAAAACCTAGAATTAGCTTTTATGTCATTCATGCATTAGTTAAATTTCAAATTTATATTTAAAAAGCATAATAAATTTCCAAAACTATAAAAATATAGGTGTTTTTGTAGTCTGTTAGGACATCACCACTGATCTTGTAGAAATCTATTTTATACTAACAAATTTGACAATTTGGATGAACAGAAAAACTCCCCAAAATATGCAATTTACCAAATCTAATAATAGGATAAATAGAACATTTGAATAGTATATCTAGGACAAAAATTGAATCATTTAAGTCATTTGACAAAGAAATCCCAGGCTCACCTTGCTACTGGATACATCAGGAAATTCTTCTAAATATTTAATCTTATTTCTAAACTTAATTCAATTTTATGCAAGTCATTTAAAGAATAGAAAAATTTAAAAATCACACCCAGCTTTTTTGAGACCAGCATAAATTTGATTCTGTCTAACTTCCTATTAGACAGGGAAGAACTGACAGGATTTGTTTTGGAATAAAAGATCTGGTTTCGCACATCTGTTCTGTCACTTCCTGCCATGACTGAGAGCAAGCTACTTTACCTTTTGAAAATCATGTCTCCAAATATTTTTCTGATGAATAATGTGATTATATATATATATATATATATATATATATATATATTATGTATGGAGAGAGAGAGAAAGAAAAAAAGAACATAAATTATTCACACATTACTTGAAATATACTAAATGCTCTTATATGATAGCAGTTTTAATAGTCTCATATTTGTTAAGTACATCTATTTGATAATAATTATTATTACCATTATTATTTTTTTCAAATACAATTATATCTAGATGCAAGAAAAGTGTTTCAAATTGTCCTTTAAAAAAGCTCCTCCCTTTTCTTTATATGTTTAATAACAGGCATAAGATGTATGAATAAAACTTCTTTGATAAATATTTCAGTCAGTTATTTGGATAAACATTTTTAGCATCTTACATCCAACCTGCTAATATTATATATTTATTATATTCTCTTATTTGAATTTTAAAAATCTATATTTGCAAATTAAGGTTATATTATTCCATTCCTTAAACAATAAACTATCCCGTTCCTCAAACAAATTTCATGAAGTTCTGATTATTATATGTTTTTTCTTGTCATCTTTCTCCAGCCCTCCTGGAGGCTCTGTGACAAGTATTAATGATTTTTCTCTATGGAAAGGAAATGATAAGTAGTAGTTCTTTCTAGACCTGGAATCTATCAATATATGACACATGACTCAGATATTGTCACATGCCCTATGGTAACTATCTGAGTATAAACTGGAGATGTGTTATGGCCAAAACACCTCCATGTGTGTAAGTTTACTGAGCATTTACACTTCTTAGAGTCTTTATATGCGAATCTGGGCCAGAGTGCTTCCTGTTTTGGCCAGAAAGTACGTACGGACCACTTTAGAAGTCTTAAACCTCTCTCTGCCTTTTTCTCCTCTGTCTCCTTGAAAGCTGTAGCAAAGTTTCCTACTGGCTAAGTTCTCTGAATTCTGTGAGTCTGATATAACCACCTTATCCTTGTGCTGTCTCACATTGGCATTGTTAGCAACATTGTCTTCTAGACAGTTTTAGCTGCCCTAACAGAATACCATAGACTGGATAGATTATAAAAAACAAATATTTATTTCTCACAGATCTGGAGGCTGGGAAGTCTAAGATCACGGTACTGGCAAATTCATGTGGTGGCTGGTAAGGGCTCACTTTCTGGTACATAGATGGAGCTGTGTCCTCACATGGTTGAAGGGGGCAAGGGAACGCTCCTTGGTCTCTCTTATGAGGGCACTAATCCCATTCATGACAGAGCTCTCTTGACCTAATCACCTCTCAAAAGTCCCACCTCCTGCTACCATCACCATGGGGCATAGGTTTAATCATATGAATTTAGTGGGGGACACATTCAAAACATAGCACAGACCCATCAATCATAATGGCTGAGGTATTTTCTGGCAGACAAAGCAGGGGATAAAGAGAAACATGGTGAGGACTTGATTCTAGAATGACTGTTTACACAATCTCCGTATAAAGTGGCAAAGGCTTGAAGTGGATTATAGGTGATAAGTTTATGAAAAGAACTTGGAAGAAATAGAACTAGACTTGTCAGAGATGGGTAAGTGCAAGAAATGCAAGGCAGATGTTAAATAAGAAAAACATTCCATTCCCTGACATTTGTTAAGAGCCCTGGTAAAAGATTTCTAAAATAAGAGACTATAGTAGTTCTAGAAAAATCCTTTCTCTGGAAGCCTCATTAAATGTTGGCTACCTGGGCAGATGGTACCTTAATTCACAAAGTAACTCAATTGAAAACATTTGAAATAATCTGAAACTAAAAACAAACAAACAATGCAAAATAAAAAAAAAAAAACTGTATAGGTAGGTGGAAACCATGGCCAGGTAACTACAGAATGCAAAGAGTATCTTGTTATAAAGTTAAAATGATTTTTTGAAGAAATGGTAAGGTGAAGTATGCTGAGTCATTACTGATTTAGTTTTAGCAATAACAAATAGGACCAAATTATCATATGGCTAATTCCAGATACTTTTTTTTTTGCGGTACGTGGGCCTCTCCCGTTTCGGAGCACAGGCTCCGGACGCATAGGCTCAGCGGCCATGGCTCACGGGCCCAGCTGCTCCACGGCATGTGGGATCTTCCCAGACCGGGGCACGAACCCGTGTCCCCTGCATCGGCAGGCGGACTCCCAACCACTGCGCCACCAGGGAAGCCCGTAATTCCAGATACTTTTGAATGAAAAGGATTTTTGGGGTTGTTGATGGGTCCCCAGGTGGCTGCAAATTTTATATGCAGAAAATTTAACGTGGTATGACAATATTACTGTTGTAGAAGGTGAAGGTGGGGATTGGGAAGATCTACACTGAAGTTGAAAATTGGCCCGTTTCCTTGTTGACTTAAAAGTAGAATTTTTTTTTTTAAATTGATAGAAAAATGGAGCACAAAGAGATCTAGGTTGGCTGTATGGTGGCTAATCTATCACAGTTGTTTTCATGTTCATGACAAAGATAGTGTTAAAAGATTGTACATGTCATGGGCATGATGAAAACAGTAGAACCTGTATGCTACCACAGTTACACTTGAGAATGTCATTTCACTAAGACACACTTACCCTCCTTTTGGAGTTCAGATTTCACAGAACTTGTCACTAATGTTTCTGAGACTATGCTTATCCTTTTCCGTTAACTTTTTTGTTTGTTCTCCCTTTCTCTGCTCTCTTTTAAAATCTTTGCTCTATGTGATAGGTTTGAAGTAGGGAAATTTACTTTTTGTGCTTTTAATATCCTTTATTTCACCAAATCAACTGGAGTCCAAAGAAAGACATCTTAATTTTGTTAGTAATATCCTAATTAATTAATGTCTACACTGCCAGAAACACCTTTAGTGAGCATTTTATATTCTTTCTGGCTGTACTCACTCATTTTGTATCTTTCCTCCTACACTCAATTGTATCAGTTTGAGATAAGAGACTTTCATAGTGCCTTACACATGACATGCCTTTAGAAGAGTTGATGAAAGTAATGAGAAGAGGGAGATAAATACACCATAGCTTTTGTAAAAGATCGCCTTATATGTGTATGTTGCAAATCTGAAGCAACCTCTTTCTGTCCTTCTTTACCTACTCCTTTACATTCCAACAGTCCACTTGCTTTCTGGAGCTGTTTTAAAGGTGAACTGTCTAATTTCTGAAATGTGAGTTGCCGTGCTCTTTTCATTTTGTGTCCCTAAGCTGTAGAAGATGGGAGTGACTATGCTTACATTGCTAGTGGTGAAAAATACCATATTTATGGAGTTTTCAATTCTATTTCCCTAGAGATGCTCTAGAGAATTTACATTGCCAGAACTGTCAAGAACTCCAATAAGATGGTGATCCTCTATGGCTGAAAATTTGGCTGCAAATCAGTACAGCTGAAAAATGATTAGGGGAATGGTTTATTACTGTCCATAGAAAAGGGGACTGCATGATTTCTTTAATTTTGAAAATGCTTTGGGAATTCCTTTTAATGTAACATTATCACAATTGAGAAACTAGAGTTAAGGAAAGATTTATTATATCATCAATGTCACTGACAAGGAATGCCTGGTTATTACTGCTGGAAATAATTTTCCTCTATTAATATCCCAGTGACTAGATTAAGTTTTTTCTGTAATGATTCACAGGAGACTTATGAATGGCACATTTAAATATTAAATTAGTTGAAATGTTACATTAAAAACAAACTAATTAATCATGGAATTAAAAAGCTTTTTATACCAAGGGAAATTATTAATATTCTGTTTTGTTTTACATTTTCTTAGAGATTATTCATAGGTTAAACTACAAGTACATCACATATAGACACCCACATCTATATGCACATCTACATATACATACAGTGTAACATTTTTGTGTTCATTAGCTTGTCTTCCACTGACTGCTTTTAATATCAGTTTATATCTGCTTTTTTTTTAATGCCATATCTATGTAAAGCCAGGCAATTGATTTTATCAGTTTGCTTTGTGAACATTGAATTAGAAAAAAAAAAGTTGTGTTAATAAAGGGTTAATGACAATTGACCAAAATGTGGTGTTTATAAATTTATCCAATAATGGATATTATACTGTACTGCTTCATGTACAATGCTTGGTTAGACATTTAGCATTATTTTGTTCTTATAACCCTTATTTTAATATAATTCATTGGCTAATAAATACTTAACCTCATGTTTTATTTTTGTTCTCATTCTTTGAGACAAATAATTTAGATAGGTGAGGATGCCTTTATATGATTGTAATCAAGTCCTACTGCACAAGAATCTAATTTTAGCTTTAAGTTTTCTCTGGTTTATTTCATCATTTGCTAATTTTATAATTTAATTTTCAGAGGACCATCATTTATACTTTATTATATAGTTTTTTGCAGTAAGTAGTTCTATAATTTTATATTCCAAATATCATGTATGTTTCATTTTGTCTTTTAAAATAATTCATATAAACTATTTTCCCTTTGGAAGCTTAATGTAGTATTCAATGAAAGCAGCAGCTTTAATTCACATCTATATATCTTTTCCTGAACTTTTGACAAATTCTGAAATTAAAGATCTATGTAGAAGTTACTTATAATAGATATGAGTTGTTATTAACACAGGCCAAGAAAAAAAGGCAGAAGTTGTATGTGAATACACATAGAAATATACTGTCCAAGATGCAAATTATTTTCTCCTAATTATTTGTAACTATGAAACATTTATTGACTGACCACTGCTGTATTTAAGATATCTTAGTGCACATTAAAGACATAAAAATGTGGGAAAGGGATCCCTGATTACAGTACAAAAATAAAAAATGGTTGTATTTATTTCTATAGAGAGCAACATTTGTATTTACTTTTATTACATTAGATAATGCAAATAAAAACCAAATTTATAAGTAAGACATCTAAATGTGGAAGTAAAGTTGAAGTTAGAATATGCATTCTGAGTTTATATGTGATAAAGAAACTTTGCATTATTGAATGAGGAGAGATTTAATGAGCCATAATAATATGTATGAAACATTTATTTCTCCTCATAATCCTCCTCAAAATATGTAAAATAAAAGGAAATATATAGATACTATGGTTTAATTGAAAAAGCATCTATTTTGGAGAATGAAAGTCTGAGTTGAAAAAGTCCATGCTATCAATTCCTTTGTGCACCATGCTTTAACATTTTGAGACTCAGTTTATGATGCTAAAAAGGTCATAATTATATTTAGCCCAATGCCTTGCAATGATTAGATAGTACTTATATTCAAGCCCAAATTGCTCTTATTTTAAAAGGACAAAACTCCATAGTAGCAATGGAAATTGAATAAAATTTAATTTTCTGCTAGTTTGAGAAATATTTATAAATTAACACATTGATTTGAAATAAATTGTAATAAGTAACAATATTTTATTTTTAAAAAATCTGAGTCCTGTCTGGAATTATATTTGATCAGATTCTGATGCTCCCCCAGATCTGCTACTGAAGACATTTGTCAGCCATACTGCTCTGCCAGGATGCTGTTTACTGAAGGAAAAGATTTCTCTATTGTTTTAGCAATAATGAATCCAAAGTAAACATACCAGTGGGGAATAGATATGTAAAAGATATAGCTATAAGATCAGAAAAGGAAGTCACCAAGGGAAAAGAGCCATTCTAGGGATTAGGAGTTGTTTTTTTTTTTTTTAAGTTTATCTGAAAAATCTTCATAATATCCATTCTGTCTGTGATTCCAATAGTGATGCTGTAGGGAACATTACCACAATCCATTAAAGCCAAATTAAAAGAATTTCTGATTAAGCCTAGAAATTAGGCCATGGATTGTGAATGACTACCTTATCTTCTCTTTGTTTCAGAGAGAAGGACTCCAGTTAAGTCAATGTGGACACAGAATAGATAAGCTGCCTGTTGATAAGTGATGGGCCTAGAAATATGTCTTGACTCCTGCCAAGTTACTTAACATTTACGTGTCTCTATTTCTCCGTCTGTTTTTTATAAGGATTAAATGTAAAGTCTTTAGAATAGTGACACATATAAAATGTTTTTTTATTTTAATCTTCTAGCTATTGCTATTCTTCTTATAATAGAAAAACTTATATTCTATAGATGTTCCAAACTGTGTCTTATAAGCCAAATAGAGCATGCAGTTAGGTTTTGCATACTCTACACTGTTAGCACCACATAATGCTTTTAGATTGAGTTTAATAACATCATTGATATTGGGATATTTCACTCACAAAAAACCATATTCTGTTGAAAAATTGGATTATATATTAATTGTATGTTCATAATCTTTTTTGCTAATATAATAGTCTAGATTTAAGTAAAAGCTGTTCCTAGTCTAGACAGGGATTCACAATCGCCAGGTTTACATAGATCTAACCATTCACTGTTATCATTCTACTTAGAGGATGCTTATTTATAATGTCTCCAACAACCCACTCTGTTGTTGAGTCTATGTTACCTTTTCTGTCCCAGGTGGCATACAAAAATTGAGTCCCGGCACAAACATTTCACCTCAAGGCCCTTCCAATTATGCTTCAGCTATGATGCCCCCTCCCACTTTTTTAAACTCTTGTTCTCTATTGTTTAGAGTTTTACATGTTGGAAACTATTTTGTTTGACTATTGTACCACAGAAGGGGTAGAAGAAAATGAGTTAACAATTCTGTCTCTGACCGGTTCAAAATATATTTTTTAATTATTTTAGAGGGAAATCCACGTGTTGTTTTTCTTTTCTATGCATTTCTTTGGAGAAAGAAATTTTGTTTTCATTTTCATCTTTGCAGCCTCTGCACTCTAGATTTATGCATGGGTAATTGGTGGAGTCAATTACATCAAACTCCTCTTGGTTCTGTCTGCCTGTTCTGGTTAAGCATATGGCATGTTATGAGTAATCAAGACTGCATTCTAAATTCAATCTTTTCTATCATTCGTTTAGTGGAAAACTTCTCCAGGCAAGAGCAAACATTCAGTGTTTTTGCCAGACTTTGATTTTTCTATATTCTCAAGGATATTTTAAAGGGAGATGGAAAAATTTCATATTTAGAAAATAAAAAAGATTGTCATGATGTTACTATCAGCAGAAATTATGTTTACCTGTCTATCTGTGCTACTCTTTCCTAAATTCTCTGAGATCTGGTCTTTGAGTCCCTAAAGCCTAGAACAGTTACTGACATACAAGAGCCCTTCAGTATATATTTACTGAATGAGCTTTACCTCTGAGAATTGCACCTGCTCTGAATTGATTTAATGTCTATCTTCGCGATGCTTGTGTTAGTCTGTGAAAGCAGTAAATATCTTAGATCTTCTAGATCAGTATCCCCAGGGCAATGTTTGATTTTTCTTTATAAACAAAAGTAAAAGTTAAAAGGTGTACAAGAAAACAGAGAAGGGAAAGAATAATCAATGACTCCTTTCACATAGAGGAGCTTGTGTTTCCTCTGACAAAGTGTTACACCAGCTAGTCAAAGTTACCAAGTTCCTTTCTTGTAGAACATTGCATTGGTGTAATTGTCAAAATTTTAATAAGGCAATATATTCCCTGAACTAGTGATAAAATATGAACCTTTAACAATTCTTAGGAAACTGGAAATGAAATTATTTCTGAAAGAAATTGAACTAACTTAGCTTCCTTCTTACTTTCCAAGACTAAAGATATATGTTTGCGATTTGTAAACAAATAAATGTTAAACTTCTACTAAAAAACTGAGAATAACTTGGATATTTAATCAGAAGATAAAACTGGGAAATTAGAAATCCAGAAAGGATGCTGTACACATTGCACTTAGAACATAATTTAGCCTGCTGCTTTAAAACACTTGAAATAGTAATTCCACACTTTTATTTTTTTAATATGTTTATTTGAGTAAAATTGCTTTACAATGTTGTGTTAGTTTCTGCTGTATCACAAAGTGAATCAGCTATACGTATACATATATCCACATATCTCCTCCCTCGTGTGTCTCCCTCCCACCCTCCCTATCCCACCCCTCTAGGTGGTCACAAAACACCGAGCTGACCTCCCTGTGTTATGTGGCTGCTTCCTACTAGGTATCTATTTTGCATTTGGTAGTGTATATATGTCCATTGTACTCTCTCACTTCATCCCAGCTTACCCTTCCCCCTCCCCGTGTCCTCAAGTCAATTCTCTACGTCTGTGTCTTTATTCCTGTCCTGACCCTGGGTTCATCAGAACCACTTAGTCTTCTTAGATTCCATATATATGTGTTAGCATACGGTATTTGTTTTTCTTTCTGACTTACTTCACTCTGTATGACAGACTATAGGTCCAACCACCTCACTACAAATAACTCAATTTTGTTTCTTTTTATGGATGAGTAATATTCCATCGTATACATGTGCCACATCATCGCTATCCATTCATCTGTTGATGGACACTTAGATTGCTTCCATATCCTGGCTATTGTAAATAGTGTTGCAATGAATATTGTGGTACAAGACTCTTTTTGAATTGTAGTTTGCTCCAGGAATATGCCTAGAAGTGGGATTGCTGGGTCATATGGTAGTTCTATTTTTCGTTTTTAAAGGAACCTCCATACTGTTCTCCACAGTGGCTGTATCAGTTTACATTCCCACCAACAGTGCAAGAGGATTCCTTTTCTCCACACCCTCTCCAGCATTTAAAGTTTGTAGCTTTTCTGATGATGCCCATTCTGACTGGTGTGAGGTGATACCTCACTGTAGTTTTGATTAGCATTTCTCTAATGATTAGTGGTGTTGAGCATCCATTCATGTGTTTGTTAGCAATATGTATATCTTCTTTGGAGAAATGTCTATTTAGCTCTTCTGCCCATTTTTTGATTGGGTTGTTTGTTTTTTTGATACTGAGCTGCATGTGCTGCTTGTATATTTTGGAGATTAATCTTTTGTCAGCTGCTTCATTTGCAAATATTTTCTCCCATTCTGAGGGTTGTCTTTTCATCTTGTTTATAGTTTCCTTTGCTGTGCAAAAGCTTTTAATTTTCATTAGGTCCCATTTGTTAATTTAGGTTTTCATTTCCATTTCTCTAGGACGTGGGTCAAAAAGGATCTTGCTATGAAGTATGACATAGTGTGTTCTGCCTATGTTTTCCTCTAAGAGTTTTATAGTGTCTGGCCTTACACTTAGGTCTTTAATCCATTTTGAGTTTATTTTTCTCTATCGTGTTAGGGAGTATTCTAATTTCATTCTTTTACATGTAGCTGTCTAGTTTTCCCAGCACCACTTATTAAAGAGATTGTATTTTCTCCATTGCGCATACTTGCCTCCTTTATCAAGGATAAGATGACCATATGTACGTGAGATTTTCGCTGAGCTTTCTACCCTGTCCCATGAGCTATATTTCTCTTTTTGTGCTAGTATCATATTGTCTTGATTACTGTAGCTTTGTATTAAAGTCTGAAGTCAGGGAGCCTGATTCCTCCAGCTATGTTTTCTTTCACAAGATTGCTTTGGCTCTTCAGGGTGTTTTTTTTTTTTTTCTTGGTGATACGTGGGCCTCTCACTGTTGTGGCTTCTCCCATTGCAGAGCACAGGCTCCGGATGCACAGGCTCAGTGGCCATGGCTCATGGGCCCTGCCGCTCCATGGCATGTTAGACCTTCCCAGACCGGGGCACGAACCTGTGTCCCCTGCATCAGCAGGCAGACTCTCAACAGGGTGTTTTGTGTTTCCATACAAATTGTAAATGATTTGTTCTAGTTCTATGAAAAAGACCGTTTGTAGTTTGATAGGGATTGTATTGAATCTGTAGATTGCTTTGGATAGTATAGTCATTTTCACAGTGTTGTTTCTTCCAGTCCAAGAACATGGTATACCTCTCCATCTATTTGTATCATCTTTAAGTTCTTTCATCAGTGTCTTACAGTTTTCTACATACAGGTCTTTTGTGGGCTTAGGTAGTTTATTCCTAGGTATTTTATTATTTTTGTTGCAGTGGTAAATAGGAGTGTTTCCTGAATTTCTCCTTCACATTTTTCATCCTTACTGTATAGGAATGCAAGAGATTTCTGTGCAATAATTTTGTATCCTGCTACTGTACCAAATTCTTTGATTACCTCTAGCAGTTTTCTGGTAGCATCTTTAGGATTCTCTATGTATAGTACCATGTCATTGGCAAACAGAGACAGTTTACTTCCGCTTTTCTGATTTGGATTCTTTTTATTTCTTTTCCTTCTCTGATTGCTGTGGCTAAAACTTCCAAACTTTGTTAAATAATAGCAGTGAGAGTGGGCAACCTTGTCTTGTACCTGATCTTAGTGAAAATGGTTTCATTTTTTCCCCATTCAGAACAATGCTGGCTGTGTGTTTCTCATATATAGCTTTTATCATATTGAGGTAAGTTCCCTCTATGCCTACTTTCTGGAAGGTTATTATCATAAATCGGTGTTGAGTTTTGTCGAAAGCTTTTTCTGCATCTATTGAGATAATCATATGTTTTTTATCTTTCAGTTTGTTAATATGGTGTATCACATTGATTCATTTGCATATACTGAAGAATCCTTGCATTCCTGGGATAAACCCCACTTGATCATGGTGTATGATCCTTTTAATGTGCCATTGGATTCTGTTTGCTAGTATTTTGTTTACATTTTTTGCATCTATGTTCATCAGTAATATTGGCCTGTAGTTTTCTTTTTTTTTGATATCTTTGTCTGGTTTTGGTATCACGGTGATGTTGGTCTCATAGAATGAATTAGGGAGTGTTCCTCCCTCTGCTATATTTGGAGGAGTTTGAGAAAATTACATGTTAGTTCTTCCCTAAATGTTTGATAGAATTTGCCTATGAATCCATCTGCTCCTGGGCATTTTTTGTTGGAAGATTTTTAAACACAGTTTCAATTTCAGTGGTTGTGATTGGTCTGTCTATATTTTATATTTCTTCCAGGTTAAGTCTTGGAAGGTTGTACTGTTCTAATAATTTGTCCATTTCTTCCAGGTGTCCATTTTATTGGCATATAGTTGCTTTTAGTAATCTCTCATGGTTCTTTGTATTTCTGCAGTGTCAGTTGTTTCTTCTCCTTTTTCATTTCTACTTTTGTTGATTATAGTCTTCTCTCTTTTTTTCTTGATGAGTCTCGCTAATGGTTTAGAAATTTTATTTATCTTCTCAAAGAACAAGCTTTTAGTTTTGTTGATCTTTGCTATCATTTCCTTCATTTCTTTTTCATTTATTTCTGATCTGATCTTTATGATTTCTTTCGTTCTGCTAACTGTGCTTTTCTGTTGCTGTTGTTGTTCTTCTTCTTCTTTCTGTAATTGCTTTAGGTGTAAATTTAGGTTGTTTATTTGAGATTATCTTGTTTCTTGAGGTAGGATTTTATTACTACAAACTCTCCTCTTAGAACTGCTTTTGCTGCATCCCATAGGTTTTGGGCCATCACGTTTTCATTGTCATTTGTTTCTAGGTGTTTTTTGATTTTTTCTTGACTTCTTCAGTGATCTCTTGGTTATTTAGTAGCATATTGTTTAGTCTCCATGTGTTTGCATGTTTTACAGTCTTTTTCCTGTAATTGCTATCTAGTCTCATAGCATTGTGGTCAGAAAAGATACTTGATTCAATTTCAGTATTCTTAAATTTCCCATGTCTTGATTTGTGACCTGAGATATGGTCTATCCTGGAGAATATACCATGAGCACTTGAAAAGGAAGTGTATTCTGGTTTTTTTGGATAGAATGTCCTATAAATATCAATTAAGTCCATCTCGCTTAATATGCCATTTAAAGCTTGTGTTTCCTTATTTATTTTCATTTTGGTTGATCTCTGCATTGGTGAAAGTGGGAAATTAACGTCCCCTACTATTACTGTATTACTGTTGGATTTCTCTTTTATGGCTGTTAGCATTTGCCTTATATATTGAGGTGCTCCTATGTTGGGTGCATAAATATTTACAGTTCTTTTATCTTCTTCTGGAATTATTCCCTTGATCATTATATAGTGTCCTTCTTTGTCTCTCGTAATAGTCTTTATTTTAAAATCTATTTTAACTGATATGAGAATTGCTACTCCAGATTTCTTTCAATTTCCATTTACATGGGATATCTTTTTACATCCCCTCACTTTCAGTCTGTATGTGTCCCTATGTCTGAAGTGGACCTCTTGCTGATAGCATATATATGGGTCTTGTTTTGTATCCATTCAGCCAACCTGTGTCTTTTGGTTGGAGCATTTAATCCATTTACATTTAAAGTAATTATCAATGTGTATGTTTCTATCACCATTTTCTTAATTGTTTGGTTTTTTTTTGTTGTTGTTGTTGTAGGTCTTTTCCTTCTCTGTGTTTACTGCCTAGAGAAGTTCCTTTAGCATTTTTAGTAAAGCTGGTTTGGTGAGGCTGAATTATCTTAGCTTTTGCTTGCCTGTAAAGGTTTTAATTTCTCCATAGAATCTGATTGAGGACCTTGCAGTGTACAGTAATCTTGGTCATAGATTTTACCCTTTCATCACTTTAAATATGTCCTGCCACTCCCTTATGGCTTGTAGAGTTTCTGCTGAAAGATCAGGTATTAACATTATGGAGATTCCATTGTACATTACTTGTTTCTTTTCTCTTGCTGCCTTTAATATTTATTCTTTGTATTTAATTTTTGATAGTTTGATTAATATGTGTATTGGCATGTTTCCCCTTGGATTTGTACTGTAAGGGATTCTCTGATCTTCGTGGAATTGATTGACTCTTTCCTTTCCCTTATTAGGGAAGTTTTCAACCTTAAACTCTTCAAATATGTTCTCCACCCCTTGCTACTTCTCTTCTTCTTCTGGGACCCCTATAATCTGTATGTTGGTACATTTAATGTTGTTCCACAAGTCTCTGAGGCTGTCCTCAATTCTTTTCATTCTTTTTTCTTTATTCTGCTCTGCAGTTCCTGTTTCCACAATTTTATCTTCCAGGTCACTTATCCGTTCTTCTTCCTCAGTTATTCTGCTAATGATTGCTTCTACAGAATTTTTAATTTAATTTATTGTGTTGGTCATCATTGCTTATTTTGCTCTATAGTTCTTCTAGGTCCTTGTTAAACGTTTCTTGTATTTTCTCCATTCTATTTCCAAGATTTTGGATCATATTTACTATCATTACTCTGAATTCATTTTCAGGTAGACTGCCTATTTCCTCTTCATTTGTTTGGTCTGGTGGGTTTTTCCCTTGTTCTGTCATCTGCTGTGTATTTCTCTGTCTTCTCATTTTGCTTAACTTAGTGTGTTTGGTATCTCCTTTTCACAGGCTGAAGGTTTGTAGTTCCTGTTGTTTTTGGTGTCTACACTCAGTGGGAAAGGTTGGTTCAGTGGGTTGTGTAGGCTTCCTGGTGGAGGAGACTGGTAACTGTGTTCTGGTGGATGACGCTGGATCTTCTCTCTGCTGACAGGGACGTATCTGGTTGTGTGTTTTGGGGTGTCTGTGAAATTTGCATGATTTTAGGTAGCTTCCCTGATAATGGGTATGGTTGTGTTCCCGTCTTGCTAGTTTGGCATGGGGTGTCCAGCACTGGAGTGTGCTGGTCATTGAGTGGATCTGGGTCTTAGCGTTAAGATGGAGAAATCTGGGAGAGGTCCTGCCAATTGATATTACATGGGACTGTGAGGTCTCTGGTGGTCCAATGTCCTGAAATAGCCTCTCCAACTTCAGAGGCTCAGGCCTGACACCAGGCCGGAGCACCAAGACCTTTTCAGCCACCTGAAAAGGGATAAAAGGGATAAAAAAAAAATAAAAAAAAAGAAAAGGGATAAAAAATAGAAAGAAAGAAAAATAAATAAAATTAAATAAACTTATTAAAATAAAAATATAATTATTGAAATAAAAAAATTAAAAAGTAATAAAAAAATGAGAGCAAACCAATAAACAAATCTACCAATGATAACAAGTGCTAAAAACTATACTAAGATAAACATAAAAATCAGAAACAAATCAGTTGCATAAAGCAAACCCTAAGTCTACAGTTGCTTGCAAAGCCCACAGCCTCAATTTTGGGATGATTCGGTGTCTATTCCAGCATTCCACAGATGCAGGGTACATCAAGTTGATTGTGGCAATTTAATCTGCTGCTCCTGAGGCTGCACAGAGAAATTCCCTTTTCTCTTCTTTGTTCGCACAGCTCCTAGGGTTCAGCTTTGGATTTGGTCTGCCTCTGCATGTTAGTCACCCTCTGGCATCTGTTCTTTGTCCAGACAGCAAGGGGTTAAAGGAGCAGCTGATTAGGGGCTCTGGCTCACTCAGGCTGGGGAGAGGGAGGCGTATGGAATGGAGGGTGAGCCTGCAGCAGCAGAGGCCAGCATAACATTGCAACAGCCTGAAGTGTGCCATGTGTCTCCCAGGGTAGTTGTCCCTGGATCATGGGACCCTGGCCGTGCCAGGTTGCACAGGCTCCCTGGAGGAGTGGGGTCAATAGTGACCTGTGTTTGCACACAGGATTCTTTGTGGCTGCAGCAGCAGCCTTTGTTTCTCATGCCTGTCTCTAGTGTCCATGCTGATAGCCATGGTTTGTGCCACATCTCTGAAGCTTGTTTAGGTTGTGGTCTGAATCCCCTCTCCTCACCCACCCTGAAACAGTAGTCTCTTGATTCTTAAGCAGTTCCAGACGTTTTCCCAGACTCATTCCTGGTTAGCTGTGGTGCACTAGCCCCTTTCAGGCTGTGTTTACACAGCCAACCCTAGTTCTCTCCCTGGGCACTGAACTCAGAAACCCGAGCCTCAGCTCCCAGCGCCCACCCACCCCAGTGGGTGAGCAGACAAACTTCTCAGGTTAGTGAGTTCTGGTCGGTACTAATCCTCTGTGTGGGAAACTCTATGCTTTTCCCTCTGCACACCTGTTGCTGAGCTCTCCTCCATGGCTCCAAAGCTTCCCCCCACCCACCTCCGTCTCCACCAGTGAAGGGGCTTCCTAGTGTGTGGTGACTTTTCCTCCTTCACAGCTCCCTTCCAGAGTTGCAGGTTCCATCCCTATTTTTTTGTCTCTGTTTTTTTCTTTTTTCTTTTGCCCTACCCAGGTATGTGGGTATTTTCTTGCCTTTTGGGAAGTCTGAGGTCTTCTCCCAGCATTCAGTAGGTGTTCTGTAGGAGTTGTTCCACATGTAGATGTATTTTTGAGGTATTCGTGGAGAGGAAGGTGATCTCCATGTCTTAATCCTCTGCCATCTTGAAGGTCCTCTGTAATTCCACACTTTTAAAGGAATGTTTGTGAAAAAGCTCGAGCAACAATTGTAACTTTGGTAATGCCATTGTGAAAATCCCTTGCAAGTTACACTTAATTTTGAGGGAAAATTTCCTGGGGGGAAAATGTGAAATTAAATCAAATAATTATTTTGATCCAAACCTTGTTATTGTACAGCTTATTTAAATGGAATATTTTTCTTCTTTGTTAATGTCATTTAATATCAATATATTTGTGAGAAAATAAGCTTATATTGCAGTCATCAGAGATTTTCTTTAAGTTGTACCTCAGCAGTGATAAATGCTGGCCTGGAAATTTTTAAAAATGTACACCACACCCATGTGTTTGTCAAATAACAGTGTTATAAGTGCTGATATCATAAAGTATTGTTATTCTACACATTTCTATCTCTGTGTGTGTCTACACACACAGAAAAACAACAAAATGTAGTAGTGTGATTTTAAGTTCCTAAAATCTGAATCAAAACTTAGTACTCTTGGAAATTTATTGTAAGATCAGTTAAATTATTTGTAATCAGGGGCTTCCCTGGTGACACAGTGGTTGAGAGTCTGCCTGCCAATGCAGGGGACATGGGTTCGTGCCCCGGTCTGGGAAGATCCCACATGCCGCGGAGCGGCTGGGCCCGTGAGCCATGGCTGCTGAGCCTGTGCGTCCGGAGCCTGTGTTCCGCAGTGGGAGAGGCCACAACAGTGAGAGGCCCGCGTTCTGCAAAAAAAAAAAAAAAAAAAAAATTATTTGTAATCAGTTTTATTTGATATGATAAGATCAACAATATATACCAAGTTTTATTTAATTTACAGATTTAATGTCAGGATCAAACAGGATAATATGTTTAAAATTATTTTGAAAAGGTTTAAATAATATTTGTTTGTAAGCATTTTTATAAAGCCCTTTAGATGTTATTTTTAAAATTTCTCAATTTTCTATGCTGTACACAAATCATACAAGTTAGTAAATATAATTTTCTATACGTTTGTTAGACTTTCTCTTATTTCAGAGATCTTTCCAAAAAGTCTGTGATTGCACTGTAGCTGTACTTCTCTAGAGAAAAGTTAACACCTGTCCTTCTGAAACTATTACAAAAAATTGCAGAGGAAGGAAAACTTCTGAACTCATTCTATAAGGCCACCACCACCCTGATACCAAAACCAGACAAAGATACCACAAAAAGAAAATTATAGGAAAATATCACTGATATACATATGTGCAAAAATCCTTAGCAAAATACTAGCAAACCAAATCCAACAATACATTAAAAAGATCATACACCATGATCAAGTGAGATTTATCCCAGTTGTGAAAGCACTTTTTAATATCTACAAATCAATCACTTTGGTACACCACATTAAAAAATTGAAGAATAAAAACCATATGATCATCTCAATAGATGCAGAGAAAATTTTGGTAAAATTCAACAGCTATTTATGATAAAAACTCTCTAGAAAGTGGGCATAGAGGGAACTTACATCAACATAATAAAGGCCATACATGACACTCCCACAGGTAACATCATACTGAACAACAAAAAGCTGAAATTATTCCCCCTATGATCAGGAAAAAGCATGCCCACTCTCACCACTTTTACTCAACATATTTTTGAAAGTCCTAGACACAGCATTCAGAGAAGAAAAAGAAATAAAAGAAATTCAAAAGAAAGGAAAAGAAGAAATAAGACTGTCATAGTTTGCAGATGAAAGGATTCTATACATAGAAAATCCTAGAGTTGCTACCAGGAAAATACTAGAGCTCATCAATGAATTCGATCACATTGCAGGATACAAAATTAATACACAGAAATCTGTTGCATTACTAAACACTAACAACAAAATATCAGAAAGACAAATTATGGAAAAATCCTATTTACCATCACATAAAAAGGAGTAAAATAACCAAGGATAAACCTACCTAAGGAGGCAAATATGTGTACTCTGAAAACTAAAAGACACTGATGAAAGAAACTGAAGACCACACAAACAGATGGAAAGTTTTACTGTGTTCTTGGATTGTAAGAATCAGTATTGTTACAATGACTCTACTGGGGGGACCTGCAAGATGGAAGAGGAGTAAGACATGGAGATCACCTTCCTCCCCACAAATATCTCAAAAATATATCTATATATGGAACAACTCCTACAGAACACCTACTGAACGCTGGCAGAAGACCTCAGACTTCCCAAAAGGCAAGAAAATACCCACATACCTGGGTAGGGCAAAAGAAAAAAGAAAAAAACAGAGACAAAATAACAGGGATGGGACTGGCACCTCTGGAAGGGAGCTTTGAAGGAGGCAAAGTTTCCACACACTAGGAAGCCCCTTCACTGGCAGAGACCACAGGTGTGCAGAGAGGAAGCTTTGGAGCCACAGAAGAGAGCACAGTTATGGGTGCAGAGGGAAAAGCGTAGAGATTCCCACACAGAGGATGGGTACCAACCAGCACTCACCAGCCTGAGAGGCTTGTCTGCTCACCCACCAGGGAGGGTAGGGGCTGGGAGCTGAGGCTTGGGCTTTGGAAGTCAAATCCCAGGGAGAGGACTGGGGTTGGCTGAGTGAACACAGGCTGAAAGGGCCTAGTGCACCTTAGCAAGCCAGGTGGGAGTCCAGGCTAAGGTCTGGACCTGCCTAAGAGGCAAGAGACCA
The DNA here is from genome assembly GCF_003676395.1 of Aethalodelphis obliquidens. Classification (NCBI taxonomy): domain Eukaryota; kingdom Metazoa; phylum Chordata; class Mammalia; order Artiodactyla; family Delphinidae; genus Aethalodelphis; species Aethalodelphis obliquidens. Next base: position 5,825,529 of record NW_020837960.1, read on the forward strand.
TTGTGTTGGGGTGTGTGAGGAGAGGGAATTCAGAGTAGCACCTAAACGAGCTTCAGAAATGGGTGCAAGCCATGGTTATTAGCTCAGACTACAGAGACAGGCATGAAACACTAAAACTGCTGCTGCAGCCACCAAGAATCCTGTGGGCAAGCCCAGGTCACTATCCACATCCCCCACATCCCTGGGAGCCTGTGCCACAAATACCAGGGTCCCATGATCCAGAGACAACTACCCCAGGATAACAAACAGTGCACCTCAAGCAGTTGCAATGTCACAGTGGTCTCTGCTGCCACAGGCTCACCCCACATTCCAATTATAACTACGATACCCCTCCGTCCCCCAGACCTGGGCATGTAAGAGCCCTGCAATCAGCTGCTGTTTTAACCCTCCCTTCTGTCTGGGTGGGGAACAGATGCCTGAGGGTGACCTACATGCTGAGGTGGGACCAAAACCACAACTGAACCCGAGGAGTTGTGCAATCAAAGAAGAGAATGGGAAATTTATCCATGCAGCCTCAGGAGCAGTGGATTAAATCTCCACAATCAACTTGATGTATGCTGCACCTGTGGAATGACTGAATAGACAATGAACCATCCCAAAATTGAGGCAGTGGACATTGGGAGCAACAGTGGACTTGGGGTTTGCTGTATGTGACTGACTAGTTTCTGATTTATATGCTTGTCAAAGATTAGTTTTTAGTGCCTGTTATGATTGCTGGATTTGTTTATTGGTCTGGTTTCTCTCTTCTTTTTTTTATTACTATTTATTTTTTTAAAAATTTTAATAATATTCTTTTAATTTTTAATTTTAACAACTTTTCATTTCTTTCTTTCTTTCTTTTTTTCTTTCTTTCTTTCTATTTTTCTCACTTTTCTTCTGAGCTATGTGGCTGACAGGGTCTTGGTGCTCCAGCTGGGTGTCAGGCCTGAGCCTCTGAGGTGGGAGAGCTGAGATCAGGAAACTAGACCACAACAGACCTCCCAATACCATGTAATATCAACCAGTGAGAGCTCTTCCAGAGATCTCCATCTCAATGCTAAGACCCAGCTCCACCCAACGGCCAGCAAGCTCAAGTGCTGGATGCCCTATGCCAAACAACCAGCAAGAGAGGAACACAACCCCATTCATTAGCAGAGAGGCTACCTGAAATCATACTAAGTTCACAGACAACTCAAAACACACCACCAGATGCGTCCCTGCCCACCAGAGAGAAAAGATCCAAACCCACTCACCAGAACACATGCACCAGTCCCCTCCACCAGGAAGCTTACAAAACACACTAAAACAACTGTACCCACTGGGGGCAGACACCAAACACAACAGGAACTACAAACCTGTAGCCTGTGAAAAGGAGACACTAAGCACAGTAAGTTAAACAAAATGAGAACACAGAAAATACACTGCAGATGAAGGAACAAGGTAAAAACCCACCAGAACAAATAAATGAAGAGGAAATAGGCAGCCTACCTGAATGAGATTTTACAGTAATGAGAATAAAGATGATCCAAAATCTTGGAAATATAATGGAGAAAATATAAGAAATGTTTACAAAGACCTAGAAGTACTAAAGAGCAAAAAAACCCAATGATGAACAACAAAATAAATGAAATTAAAATTTCCCTAGGAGGAATCAAAAGCAGAATAACTGAGGCAGAATAAAGGATACGTGACCAGGAAGATAAAATAATGAAAATAACTACCACAGAGCAGAATAAAGAACAAAGAATGAAAAGAATTGAGGAGAGTCTCAGAGACTTCTGGGACAACATTAAATGTACCAACATTTGAATTATATCTCAGAAGATGAAGAGGTAAAGAAAGGGACAGAGAAAATTTTTGAAGAGATTATAGTTGAAAACTTCCCTAATATGGGAAAGGAAATAGTCATTCATACCCAGGAGGCTCAGAGAATCACTTACAGGAGAAAACCAAGGAGAAACACACCAAGACACATACTAATCAAACTATCAAAAATTAAATATAAAGAAAAAAATACTAAAAGAAGCAAGGGAAAGGCAACAAATAACATAGAAAGGAATACCCATGGAGTTAACAGCTTATCTTTCAGCAGAAACTCTACAAGCCATAAGAGAGTAGCAGGAATATTTAAAGTGATGAAAGGGAAAAACCTACAACCAAGATTACCCTACCAAGCAAAATTCTCATTCAGATTTCATGGAGAACTCAAAAGCTTTACAGACAAGTGAAAGTTAAGAGAAATCAGCACCACAAAAAAAGTTTCACAGCAAATGCTAAAGGAACTTCTCTAGGCAGGGAACACAAGAGAAGGAAAAGACCTACAAAAGCATACCCAAGACAAATTAAGAAAATGGTAAGAGGAATATACATATTGATAATTACCATAAATATAAATGGATTAAATGCTCCAACCAAAAGGCATAGACTGGCTGAATGGACACAAAAACAAGACCCATATATATGCTGTTTACAAGATACCCACTTCAGACCTAGGGACACATACACAATGAAAGTGAGGGGATGGAAAAAGATATTCCACGCAAATGGAAATCAAGAGAAAGCTTGAGTAGCAATTCTCCTATCAGACAAAATAGACTTTAAAATAAGACTATTATGGGCTTCCCTGGTGGCACAGTGGTTGAGAGTCCTCCTGTCGATGCAGGGGACACAAGTTCGTGCCCTGGTCTTGGAAGATCCCACATGCCGTGGAGCAGCTGAGCCCATGAGCCATGGCTGCTGAGCCTGCACGTCCGGAGCCTGTGCTCTGCAACGGAAGAGGCCACAACAGTGAGAGGCCCGTGTACCACAAAAAAATAAAATAAAAGATAAGACTATTACAAGAGACAAAGAAGAACACTACATAATGATCAAGGGATCAATCCAAGAAGATATAACTATTGTAAATATATATGCACCCAACATAGGAGCACTTCAATACATAAGGCAAATGCTAACAGCCATAAAAGGAAAAACTGACACTAATACAGTAATAGTAGGGGACGTTAATTCCCCACTTTCACCAATGCAGAGACCATCCAAAATGAAAATAAATAAGGAAAAACAAGCTTTAAATAACAAATTAAATAAGATGGACTTAATTGATATTTATAGGACATTCCATCCAAAACCAACAGAATACACTTTCTTCTCAAGTGCTCCTGGAACATTCTCCTGGATAGACCATATCAGTCACAAATCAAGCCTTGTTAAATTTAAGAAAACTGAAATCTTATCAAGTATCTTTTCTGACCACAACACTATGAGACTAGATATCAATTCCTGGAAAAAAACTGTAAAAAATGCAAACACATGGAGACTAAACAATATGCTACTAAATAACCAAGAGATCACAGAAGAAATTGAAAAATATCAAGAAAAAATGACAATGAAAACGTGATGACCGAAAACCTATGGGAAGCCACAAAAGCAGTTCTAGAGGGAAGTTTATAGCAATACAACCCTACCTCAAGAAACAAGAAAAACATCAAATAAACAACCTAAATTTACACCTAAAAAAAAAAAAAAAAAAAAAAAAAAAAAAAAACAAAGTTAGCAGAAGGAAAGAAATCATAAAAACCAGATCAGAAATAAATGAAAAAGAAATGAAGAAAATGATAAAGATCAAGAAAACTAAAAGCTGGTTCTTAAAGAATATTAAAAAATTGCTAAACCATTAGCCAGACTCATCAAGAAAAAAAAGGGAGAAGACTCAAACCAACAGAATTTAGAAATGAAAAAGTAGAAGTAACAAATGACACTGCAGAAATACAAAGGATCATGAGATATTACTACAGGCAACTATATGCCAATAAAATGGACACCTGGAAAAAATGGACAAATTCTTCGAAAAGCACAACCTTCTGAGACTGAACCAGGAAGAAATGGAAAATATAAACAGAAAAATCACAACCATTGAAATTGAAAGTGAGTTTAAAAATCTCCCAAAGAGCAAGCCCATGACCAGATGGCTTCACAGGCAAATTCCATCAAACATTTAGAGAAGAGCTAACACCTATACTTCTCAAACTCTTCCAAAATATAGCAGAGGGATGAACACACCCAAAAACATTCTCTGAGGCCACCAGCACCCTGATACCAAAACCAGACAAAGATGTCACAAAGAAAGAAAACTACAGGTCAATATCACTGATGAATATAGATGCAATAATCCTCAACAAAATACAAGCAGACAGAACCCAACAGCACAGTAAAATGATCACACACCATGATCAAGTGGGGTTTATCCAGGAATGCAAAGATTCTTCAATATATGCAAATCAATCAATGTGATACACCATTTAAAAAAACTGAAGGATAAAAAACACATGATAATCTCAATAGAGGCAGAAAAAGGTTTTGAAAAAAGTCAACACCCATTTATGATAAAACACCTCTAAAAAGTAGGCTTAGAGGGAAGTTACCTCAACATAAGAAAGGCTATATATGACAAACCCACAGCCAGCATTGCTCTCAATGGGGAAAAAATGAAACCATTTCCACCAAGATCAGGGACAAGACAAGGTTGCCCCCTGTCAACCCTATTATTTTAAATAGTTTTGGAAGTTTTAGCCACAGCAATCACAGAAGAAAAATAAATAAAAGGAATCCAAATTGGAAAAGAAGAAGTAAACCTGTCACTGTTTGCAGATGACATGATACTACATATAGAGAATCCTAAAGATGCTACCAGAAATCTACTAAAGCTACTCAATGAATTTGGTAAAGTACCAGGATACAAAATTAATGCATAGAAATCTCTTGCATTCCTATACAGTAATGATGAAAAATGTGAAGGAGAAATTCAGGAAACACTCCCATTTACCACTGCAACAAAAGAATAAAATACCTAGGAATAAACCTACCTAAGGAGACAAAAGACCTGTATGCAGAAAACTATAAGACACTGATGAAAGAAATTAAAGATTACACAAACAGATGGAGAGACATACCATGTTCTTGGACTGGAGCAATCAACATTGTGAAAATGACTATCTACAGACTATCAAAGCAATCTACAGATTCAATGCAATCCCTATCAAATGACCAATGGCCTTTTTCACAGAACTACATCAAAATATTTGCAATTTGTATGGAAACAAAAAACACACTGAATAGCCAAAAAATTTTTGAGAAAGAAAAACAGAGCTGGAGGAATCAGGCTCCCTGACTTCAGACTATACTACAAAGCTACAATAACCAAGACAGTTTGGTACTAGCACAAAAAAAAGAAATATAGATCAATGGAAGAGGACAGAAAGCCCAGAGAAAAATCACTGAACATATGGACACCTTATCTTTGATAAAGGAGGCAGGAATATACAATGGAGAAAGACAACCTCTTCAATAAGTGGTGCTGAGAAAACTGGACAGGTACATATAAAGGAATAAAATTGGAACACTCCCTAACACCATACACAAAAGTAAACTCAAAATGGATTAAAGATATAAATGTAAGGCCAGATACTATTAAACTCTGAGAGGAAAACATAGGCAGAATACTCTATGCCATACATCACAACATCCTTTTTGACCCACCTCCTAGAGAAATGGAAATAAAATAAAAACAAAAATAAACAAGTGGGACCTAAAGAAACTTAAAAGCTTTCACACAGCAAAGGAAACCATAAACAAGATGAAAAGACAACCCTCAGAATGGGAGAAAATATTTGCAAAAAAAACAACTGACAAGGGATTAATCTCCAAAATATACAGGAAGCTTATGCAGCTCAATATCAAAAAAAACCAGCCAATCCAAAAATGTGCAGAAGACGTGAATAGACATTTCTCCAAAGAAGATATATAGATTGCCAACAAACACGTGAAAAGATGCTCAACATCACTAATCATTAGAGAAATGTAACTCAAAATTACAATGAGGTATCACCTAACACCAGTCAGAATGGTCATCAACAAAAAATCTACAAACAATAAATGCTGGAGAGGGTGTGGAGAAAAGGAAACCCTCTTGCACTGCTGGAGGGAATGTAAATTGATTTAACCACTATGGAGAACATTATGGACTTTCCTTAAAATCTAAAAGTAGAACTACCATATGACCTAGCAATCCCACTTGTGGGCATCTACCTGGAGAAAACCATAATTTAAAAAGAGACATGTACCACAGTGTTCATTGCAGCTGTATTTGCAATAGTCAGGACATGGAAGCAATCTAAGTGTCCATCATCAGATGAATGGATAAAGCTTTGGCACATATATACAATGGAATATTACTCAGCCATAAAAAGAACTGAAATTGAGTTATTTGTAGTGAGGTAGATGGACCTATAGTCTGTCATACAGAGTGAAGTAAGTCAGAAAGAGAAAAACAAATACCATATGCTAACACATATATATGGAATCTAAAAAAAAAAAAAAAAGTTCTGAAGAACCTAGAGGCAGGATAAGATAAAGATGCAGAGGTAGAGAATGGACTTGAGGACATTGGAGGGAGAAGGGTAAGCTGAGACAAAGCAAGAGAGTAGCATTGACATATATACACTACCAAATGTAAAATAGATAGCTACTAGGAAGAAGCCACATAGCACAGGGAGATCAGCTTAGTGCTTTGTGACCACCTAGAGGGGTGGGATCAGGAGGGTGGGAGGGAGATGCAAGAGGGAAGGGACATGGGGATATGTTTATATGTATAGCTGATTAACTTTGTGATACAGTGGAAACTAACATACCATTGTAAAGCAATTATACTCCAAGAAAGATGCTAAAAAAAAAAAAAATTAAATCTCACTACAGAGCTACAGTAATCAAGACTGTATATGTACAAGGTTAGACATATAAATAAATGGAATAACAATGAGACTACAGAAATAAACCCTCATATTTATGGACAGTTAATTTTCAATAAGGTTGCCAAGACAATAAAATGGAAAAGAATTGTCTGTCAACAGATGATGCAGGGAAAACTGAGTATCCACATGGAAAAGAATGAAGTTGTGTCTCTTCCTTACATCACACAACAAAATTAACTTTAAATAGATTATAAAGCTAAATATAAGCATTTAAATTACAAAACTCTTAGAAGAAAACTTAGGAATAAATCTTCGTGACATTGGGTTAAACAATGATTACTCAATAGAATTCCAAATCCACAGGTAACAAAAATATCAGTAAATTGGAATACATTAAAACTTTAAACTTTTGTGCTGCAAACAATACCATCAAGAAAGTGAAAAGACAATCCACATAACTGGAAAAGTATCTAATATTCGGCTTTTATTCAGAACACATAAAGAATGCTTACAATGCAAAAATAACCAATTAAAAATGGGCAAAGACTTTTTTGATCAGAATAGATGTTTCTCCAAAGAATATATGCAAATGACCAATGAGCACAAGGAAAAATACTCAACACTAAGGAAATGTAAATCAAAACCACAATGAGATACCAGTTCATACTGACTATGATGGCTATAATAAAAAAGGCAAACAGTAAGAACTGTTGATGAAGATATGGAGAAATTGATACACATACACCGCTGGTAGGTAAAATGTAAAATGATATAGCCATATTGGAAAACAACTTGGGAATTTCTTTAAATGCTAAACATAGAGTTTCCATATGACTTAGCAAAAGCACTCCTAGGCATATAGCCAAGAGAATTGAAAACAGGCATTCAAACGAAAACATGTACACAAATGTTCAAAGCAGAATTATTCATAACAGTCAAAAAGTAGAAACAACCTAGATGTCCATTAACTGAGGAGGAGATAGATAAACTTTGTTGGGATATTTAGCCATAGAAGGAATAAAGTACTGATACCTGTCACAACATGGATGAACCCTGAAAATGTTATGATAAGTGAAAGAAGCCAGTCACCAAAGATCACATATTGTATGATTACATTTATATGAATTGTCTAGAATAGGAAAATCTACAGAGGCAGAAAGCAGATTAGTGGTTGCCAAAGGCTGGTGGGCTGGGAGAAAGGAGGAATGACTGCTAATGCGCTAATGGGGTTTCTTTAGGGGTGATGAAATATTCTAAAATTAGATGGTCATCAAGGTGCCCAACTCTGAGAATATATCAAAAACCATTGAATTGTACACTTTAAATGAGTGAGCTGAATGGTATATGGATTATTTCTCAATAAAAGTGTTTTGTTGGGCTTCCCTGGTGGTGCAGTGGTTGAGAGTCCACCTGCCGATGCAGGGGACACAGGTTCGTGTCCCGGTCCGGGAAGATCCCACATGCCATGGAATGGCTAGGCCCATGGGCCATGGCTGCTGGGCCTGTGTGCCCGGAGCCTATGCTTCACAGTGGGAGAGGCCACAGTGGTGAGAGGCCTGTGTACCACCAAAAAAAAAAAAAAAAAAAAAGTGTTTTGTTAAAAAATAATGACTATACTACCCAAGGCAATCTAGAGATTCAATGCATTCCCTATCAAATTACCAATCACCTTTTTTACAGAACTAGAGCAAAAAAAAAATCACAATTGGTATGGAAGCACAAAAGACCCTGAATAGCCAAACCAATCTTGAGAAAGAAAAACAGAGCTGAAGGAATCAGGCTCACTGACTTCAGACTATGCAACAAAGCTACAGTAATCAAGACAGTATGGTACTGGCACAAAAACAGAAATATAGATCAATGGAACAGGATAGAAAGCCCAGAGATAAACCCACACACATATGGTCATCTTATCTGTGATAAAGGAGGCAAGAATATACAATGGAGAAAAGACAGTCTCTTCAATAAGTGGAGCTGGGAAAACTGGACAGCTACATGTAAAAAAATGAAATTAGAACACTCCCTAACACCATACACAAAAATGAACTCAAAATGGATTAAAGATCTAAATGTAAGGCCAGACACTATAAAACCCTTAGCGGAAAATATAGGCAGAACACACTTCAAAATATATTGCAGCAATATAATTTTAGATCTGTCACCTAGAATAATGGAAATAAAAGCAAAAGCAAACAAATTGGACCTAATGAAACTTAAAAACTTTTACACAGCAAAGGAAACCATAAACAAAACAAAAACACAACATACAGAATGGGAGAAAAGTTTTGCAAATAATGTGGCAAACAAGAGATTCATTTCCAAAATATACAAACGGCTCATATAGCTCACTATCAAAAAAGCAAACAACCCAATCAAAAACTGGGCAGAAGATCTAAATAGACATTTCTCCAAAGAAGTCATACAGATGGCAAACAGGTACATGAAATAATGTTAAACTTCACTAATTATTAGAGAAATGCAATTTAAAACTACAATGAGGTATCACTTCACACAATGATGATGGCCATTATCAAACAGTCTAAAAATAAATTCTGGAGAGGGCATGGAGAAAAAAGAATTATCCTACATTGTTGGTGGGAATGTAAATTGGTACAGACACTATGGGGAACACTATGGAGTTTCCTTAGAAAAACTAAAAATAAAATTACCATGTGATTCAGCGTTCTCACTCTTGACATATATCCAGAGAAAATTATAATTCAAAAAGATACACGCACTCCAATGTTCATAGCAGCACTATTCAGAATAGCCAAGACATGGAAACAACCTAACTGTTCATAGACAGATTAATGGATAAAGAAAATATTGTATATATACACAATAGGATATTATTCAGCCATTAAAAAGGAATGAAATAATGGCATTTGCATCAACATGGAGAGACCTAGAGATTATCATACTAAGTGAAGTCAGACCAACAAAGACAAATATCATATGATAATGCTTACATATGGAATCTAGGGGGAAAATGATCCAAATTGTCTTATTTATAAAACATATATTGACTCACACACAGAGAAAACAAACTTATGGTTACCAAAGGGGAAAGTGTGGGGAGGGATAAATTAGGAGTTTGAGATTAACATATACACACTATTATGTGTAAAATAGATAAGCAAAAAGGACCTACTGTACAGCACACGAACTATACTCAAGATTTTGTAATAACCTATATGGTAAAAGAATCTGAAAAAGAGAAGATATATATATATATATATGTTTAATTGGATCTCTTTGCTCTAAACCTGAAACTAACACTATATTGTAAATCAACTGTACTACAAAACAAATGTGGCAATGAAAATAAATAAATGAATAAATTTTAAAATACATATATTAATTAAATATATATATTAAAAGCTTTATATATTAAATATGTATATATATAAAAGCGTAATTTAACTTGATTTGGTGTTATTTTAAAGTTTTCATTCTTATATACACAATAAAAAAAAACGAATTCATTAATCATTTATTCTTTCATCAACCTTGCAAGCATTCATTCATTCAACAAAAGAGTTATTGGAGGCTAACACTGTCCTAATATCAACACTAGGCATTACAAGTAAAATTGTGAATAAGGTATCTGCTCTTTCTTATCATGATGTTTACATTCTAATGGATTAGAAAGTAGACACAGGATTAAATTATTTCCTTATGTTGGGGACATGAAAGTATATCTCCATGAAGCATTTCAACTAGTCTATGAAAAAAATGCCTTTGACATATTTAAGTGGTGTTTACAAGGCAAAGAAATAATTAAAACAGTGTAAGAAATAGGAATACGAATCAATAATAAATGTGCGAAGAGCACATACACTAGTAGATTTTAGGTGAGGATAGAGCTAGAAATGTGGTTTTGGACAGTTTTATAGCATCCATCAAAAACAGGTGTTTTGATATTCTTCTAAATATACATGGGTGGGATAGCTTCAAGATGGCGGAGGAGTAAGACATGGAGATCACATTCTTTTCGAAAAATACATCAAAAATACATCTACATGAAGAACATCTCCTGCAGAACACCTACTGAATGCTGGCAGAAGACCTCAGACTTCCCAAAAGGCAAGAAACTACCCACATAGCTGGTTGTGTGGCTGACAGGGTCTTGGTGCTCTGGCCGGGTGTCAGACCTGAGCCTCTCATGGGGGAGAGCCGAGTTCAGGACATTTGTGCACCAGAGACCTCCTGGTCCAACATAATATCAAAAGGCAAAAGTTCTCTCAGAGATCTCCACCTCAATGCAAAGACCCAGCTCCACCCTACGACAAGCAAGCTACAGTGCTGGGCACCCTACAGCAAACAACTAGAAAGACAGGAACACAACCCCACCCATTAGCAGAGAGGTTGCCTAAAATCATAATAAAGTCACAGACACCCCAAAACACACGACTGGACATGGTCCTGCACAATAGAAAGACAAGATCCAGCCACATCCACCAGAACACAGGAAGTTCCCTCCACCTGGAAACCTAAACAACCCACTGAACCAACCTTACCCACTGGGGGCAGACACCAAAAACAACAGGAACTGCGAACTTATGGATAAATAATTAAATGTAACGCCAGACACTATCAAACTCTTAGAGGAAAACATAGGCAGAACACTCTATGAGATACATCACAGGAAGATCCTTTTTGACCCACTGCCTAGAGAAATGGAAATTAAAACAAAAATAAACAAATGGGACCTAATGAAACTTCAAACCTTTTGCACAGCATACAAAACCATAAACAAGACGAAAAGACAGCCCTCAGAATGGGAGAAAATATTTGCAAACCAAGCAACTGACAAAGGATTAATCTCCAAAATATACAAGCAGCTCATGCAGCTCAATATCATAAAAACAAACAACCCAATCCAAAAACGGGCAGAAGACCTAAATAGACATTTCTCCAAAGAAGATATACAGATTGTCAACAAACACATGAAAGGATGCTCAACATCACTAATCACTAGATCAAAACTACATTGAGGTATCACCTCACACTGGTCAGAATGGCCATCATCAAAAAGTCTACAAACAATAAATGTTGGAGGGACTGTGGAGAAAAGGGAACCCTCTTGCCCTGCTGGTGGGAATGTGAATTGATACAACCACCATTGAGAACAGAATGGAGGTTTCTTTGAAAACTAAAAACAGAACTACCATATGACCCAACAATCCCACTTCTGGTCATATACCTTGAGAAAACCATAATTCAAAAAGAGTCATGTACCACAATGTTCATTGCAGCACTATTTACTATAGCCAGGACATGGAAGCAACCTAAGTGTTCATTGACAGATGAATGGATAAAGAAGATGTGGCACATACATATAATGGAATATTATTCAGCCATATAAAGAAACGAAATTGAGTTATTTGTAATGAGGTGGATGGACCTAGAGACTGTCATACAGAGTGAAGTAAGTCAGAAAGAGAAAAATAAATACTGTATGCTAACACATATATATAGAAACAAAAAGAAAAGAAAAGAAAAGAAATGGTTCTGAAGAGCCTAGGAACAGGACGGGAATTAAGACGCAGACGTAGAGAATGAACTTGAGGACACAGGGAGGGTGAAGGGTAAGCTGGGACGAAGTGAGAGATTGGCATGGATATATATACACTACCAAATGTAAAATAGATAGCTAGTGGGAAGCAGCCACATAGCAGAGGAAGATCAGCTTGGTGTTTTGTGTCCACCTAGAGGGGTGGGATAGGGAGGGTGGGAGGGAGATGCAAGAGGGAGGAAATATGGAGATATATCTATATGTATAGCTGATTCACTTTGTTATGCAGCAGAAACAAACATAGCATTGTAAAGCAATTATACTCCAATAAAAATGTTAAAAAGAAAAACAAAACAGATGTTTTAGTTTGTTGTTTATGTTAGCATTTAAAACCGAAAATTTTGGTGGGATAATTTTAACAACAATTTGATAGACAAAATTAGAGTCAGAGGGTAATTTAATAGTCAGTGTAAAAGTTAATTAGGGAATTAAAAAACCTACGAAACTTCAATGACTCCTATTTTGGTGACTGTTACCAAAATGAAATCCTCCTTTACCTGACTGAAAAAATCTTAGGAGACCTATTTCTCTTCTTTATTTTCCCTCTGTGACACTTGAGAGACTATAATAATTACTACTTTCTACAAACCCTCAGATTTGGAGCAGTAGGATATGAAAAACAACAAACAAAACACTACTCTTTCAAAAATTCGACTTGATATTTTAGATATTCTCCTTTTCATAATTCAGGGAATTTAACTGTGTAAGTCAACTATCGGAAAGAAGAAATGAGAGGCATTCTGTGTATTTACTTGGCTAACTCAGGGCCTGAATTACAATTCTACTGCTCATCCTGCTACACTTTAATTAGTGGGAAGCAGCTGCATAGCACAGGGAGGTCAGCTTAGTGTTTTTTGACCACCTAGAGGGGTGGATATGGAGGGTGGGAGGGAGACACAAGAGGGAGGGGCTATGGCGATATATGTATACGTATAGCTGATTTTCTTTCTTTTTTTTTTTTTTTCAGTTACCAGACCTCTCACTGTTGTGGCCTCTCCCATTGCAGAGCACAGGCTCCGGACGCGCAGGCTCAGCAGCTATGGCTCACGGGCCCAGCTGCTCCGTGGCATGTGGGATCTTCCCAGACCAGGGCACGAACCCGTGTCCCCTGCATAGCAGGCGGACTCCCAACCACGGTGCCACCAGGGAAGCCCCTGATTCTCTTTTTTATACAGCAGAAACTAACACACCATTGTAAAGCAATTATACAACAATAAATATGTTTAAAAATATATATTAAAAGCATTTCAGGGTTTCCCTGGTGGCGCCGTGGTTGGGAGTCCGCCTGCCGATGCAGGAGATGTGGGTTTGTGCCCCAGTCCAGGAGGATCCCACATGCCGCGGAGCGGCTGGGCCCATGAGCCATGGTTGCTGAGCCTGCGCGTCCGGAACCTGTGCTCCACAACGGGATAGGCCGCAACAGTGAGAGGCCCACGTACCAAAAAAAAAAAAAAATAGTATTTCACAAAATTGTTAAGAATTTTCCTTGAGTTTAGAAAGAGCTGTCGGCCTGGGACCTTAGCTATACATTTGGATTTTCCAGTTTGCTGAAGGTTAATAAAGTGCTGGTCAAGTAATAATATTACTACTTCAGGTGCTTCCTTCTAAATCTTAGCCATACGTTTGTTAGTAAATGAGAATTATCTCTGACATTCTGAATTTGTTCATATTCTATGCATTCACCTTAAGCTCAGAGCTCCGACAATTATATGATGATTATTATTATTTTTTGCTTTCAACTTTTTATTGAATAGCTGTATGTCAAGTTCAGAGGATACAGAAGTTAAATTGCAGACATAGTAATAGGCATTTATAGAACTTTCAGTTAAGTAGTAAAGTTAATGGTAATTATAATATTAATTTACTTCATTTGTGATTCTCTTGTGAATAAATTTAAAATGATCCAAAAGTATATATTTATCCAATTTAGTCTGCACTTTCAAGAAAGGGTTTCCTACAGAAGTGACATGTACAGTGAAAAATAAATGATAACTAGAGATTGTCTAGGAGAAAGTGGGAAGGAGAGAAAACCAAGTGAATAAAACAACACATGAGTTAAGGTCCTGAGATGAGAGGGTGAGGTATGATGGAAGAGGGAAAACACAAATGTAATTGAATTGGAAAGAACATGAGTTACAAAGGCAAAAATTGAGGCTAAAAATTTATATAGGCCTATGTACATTCAGGGCCTTATATGAAATATTTTTATTTAAGGTACAAAAATATCCCAACTAACGTTGGGAGGGATAAGTTAAAAAATTAATTTTTTTAAGTAAAAGTTAAGATGTGGTGCTAGCTTCATATATGGCTGGATCCAGTGATTCAATAACACTATGAGAACTCTATCTCACAGAAAAGGTAGCTTCTAGAAGGCAGAATACTCCCATTTTTGATAAGATACCCTATATAATGCCTCATTACCTCTCCCTTCTACTCCCCACTTTCATCAAATATGTTCACTCCTTAATATCCAGAACTTGTGGATACATTACTTTACATGGTAAAAGAGACTTTCAGATGTAATTAAGTATTTTGAGATGGAGAGGTTATCCTGAATTATCTCAATAAATCTGATATAATCTACAAAGTTACTACAAAGAGGAAGGCAAGAGGATCAGCTTCAAAGAGTTAACAACTGATCTTTCAGCAAAAACTCTGCAAACCAGAAGTGAGTGGCAGGACATATTTAAAGAGATGAAATGGAAAAAAAAAAACTACAACAAAGATTACTCTAGCCAGCAAGGATCTGATTCAGATTCGATGGAGAAATTAAATCCTTTTCAGACAAGCAAAAATTAAGAGAATTTAGCACCACCAATCCAGCTTTACAACAAATGTTCAAAGAACATCTCTAGGCAGGAAACACAAGAGAAGGAAAAGACATACAATAACAAACCCAGAAAAATAAAAAAAAAATGGTAATAGGAACATATCAATAATTACCTTAAATGTAAATGGATTAAATGCTACAACCAAAAGACATAGACTGGCTGAATGGACACAAGAACAAGACCTGTACACATGCTGTCTACAAGAGAACCACTTCAGACCTAGGAACACATACAGACTGAAAGGGAGGGGATGGAAAAAGATATTCCATGCAAATGGAAGTCAAAAGAAAGCTGGAGTGGGAACTCTCATAACAGACAAAATGGACTTTAAAATAAAGAGTATTACAAGAGACAAAGAAGGATATTACATAATGATCAAAAGATCAGGCCAAGAAGAAGATATAACCATGATAAATATTTATGAACCCAACATAGGAACACCTCAATACATAAGGCAAATGTTAAGAGCCATAAAAAGGGAAATCAACAGTAACACAATAATAGTAGGGGACTTTAACACCCCACTTTCACCATGGACAGATCACCCAAAGTGAAAAAAAATAAGGAAACACAAGCTTTAAATGATACATTAAACAAGATGGACTTAATTGATATTTATAGGATGTTCCATCCAAAAACAACAGAATACACTTTCTTGTCAAGTCCACATGGAACATTCTCCAAGATGGATCACATCTTGAGTCACAAATCAAGTCTTGGTAAATTTTAAAAACTTGAAATCGTATCAAGTAACTTTTCTGACCACAACGCTATGAACTAGATATCAATTACAGGAAAAAAAAACTGTAAAAAATACAAACACATGGAAGCTAAACAATATGCTACTAAATAACCAACAGATCACTCAAAAAATCAAAGAGAAAATCAGAAAATACCTAGAAAAAAATGACATTTAAAACATGACGACCCAAAACCTATGGTATGCAGCAAAAGCAGTTCTAAGAGGGAATTTTATAGCAAACAATCCTACCTCAAGAAGCAAGAAATATCTCAAATAAACAACCTAAATTTACACTTAAAGCAATTAGAAAAAGAACCAAAAATTCCAAAGTTAGCAGAAGGAAAGAAATCATAAAGATCAGACCAGAAATAAATGAAAAAGAAATGAAGGAAACAGAGCAAACATCAAAAAGCTAAAGGCTGCTTCTTTGAGAAGATAAAGAAAATTGAAAAACCACTAGCCAGACTCATCAAGAAGAAAAGGGAGAAGACTCAAATCAACAGTATTAGAAATGAAAAAGGAGAAGTAACACCTGACATGGCAGAAATACAAAATATCATGAGAGATTGCTACAAGCAGCTATATGCCAATAAAATGGACAACCTGGAAGAAATGGATAGATTCTTAGAAAAGCACAACCTTCCAACACTGAACCAGGAAGAAATAGAAAGTATAAACAGATAAATAACAAGCACTGAATTTGAAACTGTGACTAACAATCTTCCAACAAACAAAAGCCCAGGACCACATGGTTTCACAGGTGAATTCTACCAAACATTTAGAGAAGAGCAAACACCTATCCTCTTCAAACTCTTCCAAAATATAGCAGAGGGAAGAACACATCCAAACTAATTCTACGGGGCCACCATCACACTGATACCAAAACCAGACAAAGATGTCACAGAAAAAGAAAACTACAGGGCTTCCCTCGTGGCGCAGTGGTTGATGCAGGGGACACAGGGACATGGGTTCATGCCCCAGTCCGGGAGGATCCCACGTGCCACAGAGTGGCTGGACCTGTGAGCCATGGCCACTGAGCCTGCGCATCCGGAGCCTGTGCTCCGCAAACGGGAGAGGCCACAACAGTGAGAGGCCTGTGTACTGCAAAAAAAAAAAAAAAAAAGAAAGAAAACTACAGACCAATATCACTGATGAGCATAGATGCAAAAATCCTCAACAAATGCTAGTAAGCAGAATCAAACAGCACATTAAAAGGATCTACACCATGATCAAGTGGGGTCTATCCCAGGAATGAAGGATTCTTCAATATAAACAAATTAATCAATGTGATACACCATATTAAAAAACTGAAGGAAGAAAACCATATGATAATCTCAGTAGATGCAGAAAAACTTTTGACAAAATTCAACACCCATTTATGATAAAAACTCTCCAGAAAGTGGGCATAGAGAGAACTTATCTCAACATAATAAAGGGCATATATGACAAACCCAGGACCAGTATCATTCTCAATGGTCAAAAACTGAAATCACTTACTCTACAGTCAGGACCAAGACAAGGATGCCCACCCTCACCACTATTATTCAACATAGTTTTGGAAGGCTTAGCCACAGCAATCAGAGACAAAAAAGAAATAAAAGGAATCCAAATTGGAAAAGAAGATGTAAAACTCTCACTGTTTGCAGATGACATGACACTATACATAGAAAATCCTAAAAATGCTCCCAGAAAACTACTAGAGTTAATCAATGAATTTGGTGAAGTAAAAGGATATAAAATTAATGCACAGAAATCTACTGTATTCCTATACACTATTGATGAAAAATCTGAAAGAGAAATTAAGGAAACACTCCCTTTAACCTTTGCAACAAAAAGAATAAAAGATCTAAGAGTAAAATACCTAGGAGTAAAAGACCTAAGGAGACAAAAGACCTGTATGTAGAAAACTATAAGACACTGATGAAAGGAATTAAAGATGATACAAACAGATGGAGAAACACACCATGTTCTTGAATTGGAAGAATCAACATTGTGAAAATGACTGTACTACCCAAAGCAATCTACAGATTCCATGCAATCCCTATCAAACTACCACTGGCATTTTTCACAGAAGTAGAACAAAATATTTCACAATTTGTATGAATGCAAAAAAGATCCTGAATAGCCAAAGCAATCTTCATAAAGAAAAATGGAGCTGGAGGAATCAGGCTCTGTGACTTCAGACAAAGTCTGAAGCTACAAAGCTACAGTAGTCAAGACAGTATCGTACTGGCACAAAACCAGAAATATAAATCAATGGAACAGGATAGAAAGCTCAGAGGTAAACCCATGCACATATGGTCACCTTATCTTTGATAAAGGAGGCAAGAATACACAGTGGAGAAAAGACAGCCTCTTAAATAAGTGGTGCTGGCAAAACTGGACAGCTACATGTAAAAGAATGAAATTAGAACACTTCTTAGCACCATACACAAAAATAAACTCAAAATGGATTAAAGACCTAAATGTAAGGCCAGACATTATAAAACTCTTAGAGGAAAACATAGGAAGAACACTTTTTGACATAAATCACAGCAAGATCCTTTGTGACCCACCTCCTAGCGAAATGGAAATAAAAACAAAAATAAACAAATGGGACCTAATGAAACTTAAAAGTTTGCACAGCAAAGAAAACATAAACAAGACGGAAAGACAACCCTCACAATGGGAGAAAATATTTGAATACGAAGCAACTGACAAAGGGTTAACCTCCAAAGTATATAAGCAGCTCCTGCAGCTCAATACCAAAAAAACCAAACAATCCAATCCAAAAATGA
Organism: Aethalodelphis obliquidens; assembly: GCF_003676395.1. NCBI lineage: Eukaryota > Metazoa > Chordata > Mammalia > Artiodactyla > Delphinidae > Aethalodelphis > Aethalodelphis obliquidens. The sequence goes on from NW_020837960.1 coordinate 5,844,182, forward strand.
GCAGAAGGCCTAAACAGACATTTCTCCAAAGAAGATATGCAGATTGCCAACAAACACATGAAAGGATGCTCAACATCACTAATCATTAGAGAAATGCAAGTCAAAACTACAATGATGTATCACCTCACACCAGTTAGAATGGGTATCATGAGAAAATCTACAAACAACAAATGCTGGACAGGGTGTGGAGAAAAGGCAACCTTCTTGCACTGTTGGTGGGAATGTAATTTGATATAGCCACTATGGAGAACAGTATGGAGGTTCCTTAAAAAACTAAAAATAGAACTACCATTTTACCCAGCAATTCCACTACTGTGCATATACCCTGGGAATACCATAATTCAAAGGGTCATGTACCACAGTGTTCATTGAAGCACTATTTACAATAGGCAGGACATGGAACCAACCTAAGTGTCCATCAACAGATGAATGGATACAGAAGATATGGCACATATATAGAACGGAATATTACTGAGCCATAAAAACAATCAAAATGAATTATTTGTAGTGAGGTGGATGGACCTAGAGTCTATCATACAGACTGAAGTAAGTCAGAAAAAGAAAAACAAATACTGTATGCTAACTCATAAATATGGAATCTAAAAAGAGAGAAAAAAAAAGAAATGGTTGTGATGAACCTAGGGGCAGGACAGGAATAAAGACGCTGATGTAGAGAAAGGACTTGGGGACACAGGGAGGGGGAAGGGTAAACTGGACAAAGTGAGAGAGTAGCATTGACATATATACACTACCAATTGTGAAATAGATAGCTAGCGGCAAGCAGCTGCATAGCACAGGGAGATCAGCTCGGTGCTTTGTGACCACCTAGAAGGGTGGGATAGGGAGGGTGGGAGGGACATGCAAGAGGGAGGGAAGATGGGGATATATGTATACATATAGCTGTTTCACTTTGTTACACAGCAGAAACTAACACAACATTGTAAAGCAATTATACTCCAATAAAGATATTTAAAAAAAAAGAAAAAAAAAATAAGTGACTTTCACATGCTAAGATATATGCCAAGAACCAAGCAAACAGATGGAATAAACAGTAGGCAGATAGAAACTTAAAATCATATTTGATGAGCCCAAGTAATGCCATCTGACATCCAGTTACAAAATTGTAGTAAATTATATTTTCTTGTTATCTCCGTATGAAACCTATTGGTAAAGTAAGGCAGTAACATATTGAACAATGATATTTTCTTCCTGATACTGTCAATTCTATAGCATTTTCCTTGATACTTGTCTCTCTTCTCCAGAGATGAATTTTAGCAATGCCTTACATGGCAACCCTCTTTAAAAATACACTTAGGAAAATAATGGTAATGTGTTGGCATAAGTCAACTCCACTGAGAAAGAGTGAAACTCCCATATGGTTTACAGACAATAATAAAAGCTTACCATCTTAGGCATACTTTGCAATAGTTCTAATCTGATTCTAATTATTTAAAGAGAGGTCTAACCATCAAAATCATTTTAGCAGTTCCACCTGAAGATCAAAGTCAACAGCATGAATATTTCTAGTGTTATGCTGCTTATTCTCTTTAGACTTTGTAATAGAAGTTGAATGGATGGCACATTATATTTTAGAAGTAATTTTAATTATATTGTTCCTGTGGTAAGCTAAAATAATACAGGGGAAATATTTAGGATATGAGTTATTTTAAGGATTTCTTAATTCCCATCTCTAGATATAATAATATCACACTTCTTGAAAGAAAACTACTATAACTTACCTGAATATTTTCAACTTTATAAAATTCAGTCTTTAGCCTGACATTCAAGGCTGATTAACATTTCATTTCACCTTTACTCTCAAACACAATTTTCACATTATGTTCTGTAAACCCATCGTGAAAGAACCTGGGAACATTAAAAAATATTGAGCTTGCTATACTTTTTCAATTAATAAGGTTTATGATTACCATAGAATTTATATGTATGATTCATGGTTTTCTGATTTCCAGCTTCATATACAATCCTATCAATCCATAAAGGACTAATCAATTCAGAAGTTGCTTCTTCTAAGAAACTTATATCTTCACCTCCTAACTGAACCCTACAAACCAAACCTAGGAATCATCTGCATTAATTCCCTGAATTTCAGTATTAGCTTTATATATTTCTTTTAAGTCACTTTAATATCACCTTAAACTTATTCATTCACATATCCAGTGCCTCAATACACTGTGAATTCCTTGATTTTCATACTCCTTTTATTCCAAGTATAATATAATACTTTCTATTGCAGATTTCTAATAAAATTGCTTCTCTTTTCCTACTTAAACATTCAAATAGTATTAAAGTGTTATTTTAACTGAGATAATTATCAGCCACACATTTCTTACATATTTATGCATAGATACATTCTTAATAGTATAACAGAGATCATTTCTAGCTTAAGTTACATATACTATTTCTAGGTCTGTCAGAAGCACTTTATATAAATTGAATCTTGGGAAAGTTTTCATCATTGGTGAAAGAATTAATGTTCTCAGAGTTAGGAAGGGAAAGAAAGAAGATTTATGAAGGGTGAAACTAATCTGAGCTTGTTCTCTGGCTATCTTCCATTCTCCTGCTAAACCCTTTGTTAAAAGGGCTACACTGCAGCCAGTTACATTTCTAAAGAACAAATATGATCATGTCTGTCCCTAATGAAAAGCCACAGATTTATTAAATTTCCTTGATGTGGAACAGTCAGTAAAATGAAAAATGAAGATATTAAAAATAATATATGTAGAACACAAATGTATCTGGTTCAAGTCTTTAAATAGACAGGCTTTTAGAAAGAAGAAGAAAAAACAGAGGAGAGGAAAATACCTAAGATAATGCAAGGTAATTTCACAAAACCAAATGATAAAATTCTATATGAAAGGAGTCAATTCATGGAACACACACACACACACACACACACACACACACACACACACACACACATTTCTAACCATATATTGTGGCATTTCAGAACACATAGAAGGATAATTATAAAAAGTTCCTGGAAGAAAACATAAAAAACAAAAACAAACCAAAAAAATCTCCCAAATAACCCACTATGAAACAGATTACTGTGAAAATAAGTAATAATCAAAATGGAATTAGACTTCCCATCAGCAACACTGATGATAAAAAGCAATAAAAACATCAGAAAAATGATATTTAATATAGATTTATTAAATTTAGCTAAATTACTGAATAATGCTGACAAAATAAAGACATTTTTACACATATAAAGAAGTTCTTAGAAAATATTTCCACAGCCTATTTCTTGGCATATTATGAATGATGTCCTTTAGCGATATAAAACTTTCCTTAAGGAATTGAAGTAACAAAGCATCAAGTCAGCAGAGCAGTAGTGAAATGGTGTTTCATGAATTCCTCTCTGCTGCTTGCTTAATAAGAACGCTGTTAAAATTATATCAGAATGATGGAAAAATTCCAGGAGGAAGTTTTCCCAAGGAAAATGACATTCTAAAGATTCAGAATTTGAAATAAGGTACAAAGATTTTAAAGTATAAGATAAAAGAAAATTCAATCATAGTATTTTAAATAATTTTAAATAAACTGCATTTACATAGTGACAATACTAATACTGATTTTTATTTTCAACTTTGACTCAATATAGAGGCTTAATAATAATAATAATGACAAAAGAATTCACAGAAACTTGAGTCAATCAATTGTAAGATACACAATTATATAATGGAATTCAAGGTCAAAATTTTGTTAGATACACCATATGTCACATACCACAGAGGAAAACACTAGCAGCTAAAACATGATCCAGGATCAATAGTAAAACATGCATATTAGAATTGAAAAAAGAGTGAAAACTCTAACAATAACTAACACTTATTAAGCACTTACTATGTGCCAATTCTGTTTTTTTTTAAATGCATAAAATAATAGAATTCTAACAGCCACTCTTCACAGTTGAGGAAACAGAGGCAAAATGAAGTAGAGTAAGCTACCCAAGACACAGGTGTAAAAAACTGTACAGCAGTTATTTGAACAGGCAACTCTGCTCTTAATAAAACAAGACCAGGCGGTATTGTAGATACAAGAAACAAATGAATGAATGCTTTCCTTAAATTTGGAAAGGAGCTAGTATAAGATGCAAAGTTAATTCTATATCTATCCTGAAATTTGTGTTGACTGGGTGTGGTGAATTGTGTTAAAATGACCTAAATTTTTATTTATTAAAACAGACAAAATATATAATGGTAAAGCATATTACTTAGTAAAATAGAGGTAATGAGAAAATAATAAAATAATTTAAAATATATTCTTCTAGCGAGTAGAGGTGAGATGATGGGGTAGGATACTATTACTTTTCATTATAAAGCTATTATTAAATCTTGTTTTAATATATTTTCTTTATCAATTTCATAAAAACTAAATTATACACATTTAAAATGTGAATATAAATGTTATACTTCAAAACACATAAAATATTAAAATCCTGTAGTGGCTTCAATTTACCATCAAAACCTAATAGAAGTAACCAGCCTTTTATCACTTGATTCTTGTTAAATCTCCCTCCTCATTGCTTGTTGCTACTAATCTAAATCCCCATTGAACGAATTCCTAAACAAAGATTGATGCAGCTTCGGTAAGAACTGGTTACATTAATGTCAATTCATCATTCTACTAAAGAATTTCAGCTCTTCTAAGCTTCTTTGCTTCTTATGTCTCCTTCCCATGGGATCTTCTCACCTTAGGCCTTTAAACTTGTTAAAACTGTTTTAAGACAAGTTGCTTCCTTATTTTGGTAGATTTTTATTTATCTCTAATCTTCATTTCATTTTTTCTTTGGCTCTGGAACTCTTTCTTACTCTTATTTTATGTTCTTTTTCCAAGATCGCCTTCCATGGGTAGACATAACTTGTGCTATATTTTGTAATTGAGCTTGAAATATTCTTTTATAGCTGAGTTGTAAGCCTGTCTTAAGCAGGACCACGTCAAAAGAACTTGTAGTGTCAAGTTCTAGAGTTAATTTTTTCTTAAGGGCTAGTGCTGTTATAAGCTTAAAGAATGTTTTCAAGAGGTGAGGAAAGTTCCTAAGAGGTAAAGACATATAAGACATTACTATCTTATTCAGAAATACAGCTGTTAATTTATTTCAGACTGAAGGAATGCCATTCCCTTGTTCAGATGTTATCGAAATTTGTTGTATTCAAAAAGTTTAGCTTCAAATACCACTAAATATATTAACTGAGCTTTAAGTGAATCAAGTGAGCACATTAATTTCAGTTTAATAAAATTCCATCTTATATTTATTAAATCAAACTTAACAGAAAGTGTTTCATTTTGTCCAGTCAATAAGTACAATTTGGAAATTGGCAGCTGTTAGAGAAACAAAGTGTCTGATGTTAAAACAAGTGAGGTACTTTTCTTGAAACTGAATACACTGTGCAGTCATCACTCTTCACATCTTTCACCCACTGATTTAGGTATGTTGAAACTAGATCCACATGATTCTTTTTTGTAAGGAGCATTTTAAAGAATACATCAAACATGACAATACAACTTTAGGGTGTAAATAAGCAGCAAATATTGCTATCTTTCCCAGGGAAAGAATAAAGTCTTTATACTCTGTATTAAGTTGATAGTAAGTATAAAAGAAAAGGTAAGCAGGAAGAAAATGGAAAATGCTCTCTAGTTTTAAGGAAAATGCACTGCATTGTAAGGTACTTAAAAATACATATCTTCTTGTTTATATGTTTCAGGTCTAAATAGCTTTGCTTTGGTTGGTGGGCAACAAAAAATATAAATTGTTTATTTGCTTTCAGCTAGGGAAAATTCTAACTCATGACTTCTAAATTAGTCTTTCTCTTTTTATTTATGTATTATGAAAGAAAATACAGTTTTCTTTCTAAGAAAGGGAAGTTTAATTTAATTTAGTAAAGGTTACCACATCTCTCTATCAATCATGAAGTATTTACTAATATTGGGAGACATAAAATATGAAATTGAAAATTGAGGTTTTGAGACACATGACTTAATTCTATAATTTACTTATTAGCAGAACATAACCCATGTCTTGAACCATATCCAGTAAGTATGTAGGATTGTTATACAGTCTGACAATTCTTTTTTAAATATTAACTTCAACTTTGACACCATAATAAATATAGTAGTTGCAGGGCTTACTTGTTTTTCAAAGTCTACTGTTTACAGTGTTTACAGTCTATAGGTTACAGTTTTTAAAATAATGTGTTTTGGAAATTGTATATAGAATATAATGATGGAATCCATACTTTCAAATACAGAAAATCTCTGAAATTTCTAGTAACCATTGATGTTTATAGTCTCTGGATTGGCTGATAATGGCCTACCTCTGTGGTCTCCAACATTTTTGGCACCAAGGACCAGTTTCATGGAAGACAATTTTTCCACAGACTGGGGTGGGCATGTTTTCAGGATGATTCAAGTACATTGCATTTATTGTGCTCTTTATTTCTATTATTATTACATTGTAATAAATAATGAAATAATTATACAACTCACCATAATGCAGGATCAGTAAGAGCCTGAGCTTCTTTTCCTGCAACTAGATGGTCCCATCTTGGGGTGATGGGAGAAAGTGACACCCGAAGTGTGTTCCTTATGTCCAGTCTACTTCATAAGATGCAGCTTAATTGTCACTTGCCACTCACAGATAGGGTTTTGATATGAGTCTGCAAGTAACTGATTTCTTATGGTCTCTGTGCAGTTAAACCTCTCTGCTAATGATAATCTGCATTTGCAGCTGCTCCCCAGCGCTAGCATCATTGCCTCAGCTCCACCTCAGATCATTAGGCATTGGATTCTCATAAGGAGTGTACAACCTAGATCCCTCGTGTGCATAGTTCACAGTAGGGTTTGCACTCCTATGAGAATCTAATGTCGCTGCTGATCTGACAGGAGGCAGAGCTCAGGTAGTAAAGCAAGAGATGGGGAGCGGCTATAAATACAGATGAAACTTCACTCTCTCGCCTGCCGTGCACTTCCTGCTGTGTGGCCTGGTTCTTAACAGGCCATGGACGAGTACAGGTCCATGGCTTGGGGGTTGGGGATCCCTGGCCTACATCACACACTATAGGAGGGTCTTTCAAAGACACTCCACGTTCTTCTATATCAAATGGTGTTACCCAGTAGTATGACAAGATATTTATCTCTTATTGCTTGCATCTGATTGAATATATTGCCAGCTGACAGTATAAAGTGATTTATGAAACTTTTTCTTGTTATTTCCTCATATTAATTATACATAAATTTATACACATAACAGTATGTATTAGGAAGAGCTATATAAATGGGAAGTTCTGCTTTTAGTATTAGATTGCTAATAATCCTGTATGTGACTTTGTCAAACTGATTGAACTTTACTGGGATTCTGTTGTATAACAAGCTTTAAGGGATCTTTCATATCTAAAGATAAAATACTGCTGTAATAGAAACAAATATTTCTTCCAAAATTTTTAGTGAACTAAACTTCTTTTGGGAAACTGATTTCAAATTATTTTAGAAAAGTCATAATTTAAAACTCATTTTAAAAAATGGAAAAATGTGGAATAAATCCAATTGTATATGCATTATAAGCAATGAATTTCACTTGTAACTGATCTGAACTTAATAACATATCAGTAAAATGAAAAAGGAGAAATTATTGAATTCAACCTCATTAGTTTTTAAGGACTGAATAACAAAATAGCTTGCCATCTTAGATATGTCCTTTTAATTAATAAATTATAGAAATTAAATAACCTTTATTATATAAATTTATGACATAAATTAAATTACGATAAAGTTATTTTATAAATTATGAATAAATAAATTAAATTATTGTTAAACATTATTTTATAAATTATAAATAAATTATAATTATGACATTTGTGATGAGTCAATAAATACATAACTATTATACTTCCTGTTTAGTGGGTGTCTTTTTAGTGTGATAGGTTAACCTTTTAATTAATTATTGAGGCTTTTCATATGATGGTTTTACATGACTCTTGGACTTTGAAATCAATTTTTTCTACCATATAAAGACATTCTTTATTCCTTTGCATGTTAGAAACTATACTAATACTTGTAGGTCTTTAGTTCCTGACACTGTCTTCAGAATCTAAACTTCTACTACAGATTGGAACCACAAATTATGTTTCTATGTGAACACTCACTTCATATTATAGGAAACATAGTAACCATGTGTGTATATGCACAGACACTTTACCAGGCTCACTCTAAATGTTTATGTTTTTTTTTCCTTTGCTGACATTGCATCCTTTTCCACATAATTAGAAGAAACCCATGGTACAGTCTATTTTCTGGATTTGTCATATATGACTGGAAAAAAATTAGAAAACTAGTAGCTATAGAGAAAAATGGATGAGAGATAGTACCATAAACAAATACTTGTGGTCTAACTCAGCAGTTAGACCACAAGTACTAACTGGGTAAGGGAGATTGGAAAATGAGCAATTTTAGAGATTTTAGCCTTAATAAGAATTACAGAATGTTTAAAAAAAATGAACTGAGAAATCACAGAAGATTTAGGAAATGTTTCTATGATTTACAAATCCTTACCTTTAGGTGGAAGAAAACAATATTTTTAAGATGTATTTCTCAAATTAGTTTATACATTAAGTTTCTAATCAAAATTATATTAAGATTGTAGTAGACAGCCTTTAAGGTGGCCCCCTGATGATCCTGTACTCCTGATTTTTACATATTAGTGAAATCCGCTCCCTTTGAGTATGGGCTAGACTTACTGACACACTTGAAACTAGTAGAATATGATAGAAATGATGTCATATTGTATGCTCCTTCCGATGTTAGGTTAGTAAGAGTCTTGCTTCTGCTTGCACATACTCTCAAGTTCTATCTGGGTCACTCACCCTGGCAGAAACCAGCTGCCACGTTGGAAGGTAGTCTTGTGGAGATTCATGTGACAAAGTACTGTGATCTGCAAATAACTACATAAATGAGCTTGGAAGAGGATTCCTATCCTTACAGTAGAACTTTCAGAAGAGACCACAATCCAAATTGACAGATTTCTTGAGCCAGAAGCAATCAGATAAGCTGAACAAGATAACTGATTAACTGTGAGAAAATAAATGTATAAAACTAAGTTTTGATGCAATTTATTACACGGAAATGAATAAATAATACAGAATTTGGCACCTGAATGTTGGGAACTGCCAAAAGATATGACTAAAATGGGGAGAGTAAGCTTTGAAATCATGCTGCAGTCAGAATCTGGAAAAGCTGTAATTTTGAGGAGAGTGTTAATGAAAGCATTAAGTGCATTGAACACACCATAAAATTTTGAACTTTGAAAATGTTATATGTAAAGGCTAAGCAGGATAATGAGAAAAATCTTATTTGAAACTAAAGGCAATGGATTCTAGTTACATAGTGACAGAAAGTCACTGTTACCTGAAGTTATGTAGAATATGCTTATTTGTAGGAAATTAATTTTACTCACTTAAAGTGATAATGTGTGCAGCAGTGTAATCATAAACTCATTTTCTAAGACACCACTGATTTTATAAATATTTATATAAAATTATATATGCATATTATATTCTACACACATATTACATATTTTATACATAAATATACATTACGTATGTATATGTAATGTGTATATATATATATATATATATATATATACATACATACACACACAGACACACACAACTCATTTTCAATATTGATTCCCTCACACCACATCCTTGAGGGCTATTTTCATCTTGGTTTCTCAGAGACCCCTGTGGCTGGGCATAATATTACTTATTACCACATCAGAGAAAAAAGAGTTTTGTAGGGAATCACAGTAGTGACTAAATGCTTCAGCCTTCCAGACAATAATGTTTCTTCCTATCACAACTATTAAGATATTCAAACAATCAAAAGGAATCCATGAAACACATGTCCATGGAAAGGGAGAGTACCAGCAGTATTTGGAAAATAGTCTGAATGACAATTAAAATTATTACCAGTATTTTTCAGTGATATATCATGATGTTCAGAAAGGCTAAACATAAATGTCTGAAAAGTCTACAAGAGGGCACTATGAAAAATATGTTTGAGGGATAGAGAATCAACCAAGATAAACGATGTGATGAATGTAAAGGAGGAGGGAGAGTTCAATACATCTTTATAACACACACACAGAGCCAATACACTGCTGCAATTGGGATGCCATTGGGAGTTGCCTATCTGTACTGTTTGTGATTATATACAATATAATCATCTGAATATTTTGCTCTTTTTTTGTACCTTATGTGCTACTTCAAATCCATACTTATCTATTCCATTGCCATCTTCACCTAAATTGTTTCACCATTGTTTGTAAAACAATGACAACAGCAGCAACAATAAAGTAAATTAAACTTTATTACATACATTCTACATAATAGAGTAGTATATTTATAAACAATTTATAAATTTCTTCATCTCTATATTCTATCCCATATAATTCAAGTTATTTTTCATACTCAGAAGGAACCTACAATATCTGACCCAAGAAAATTTAGTTTTAGTTTTTGAGTTTTTTCTCCCAGTTGTTTTCTTACAACTGACACTATTACTGTTCCTGGAATTGCACTCCAAATGCATCATGTGAGCATTCACTTCTCAACCCTCCATATGCAGAATTTGAATATTAATGTATCAACTGGAAAACTAACATTTTGTATATTAGCTTGATGATACAACAGTAGGGGAGCAAAAAATATTTTTCCTTCTACCCTTCTATGTTCTTGGCTAAGACCCCCACATAATAAAAAAGATTAACATGAGAAAAACAAACACAGGTTTAGTAAGATACATACCTCCTGTATTCATGGGAGATACCCAGGAAGAGTAACTCCCCCCACAGTGGCCCAAAGCCACCAACTTAAGTACCATCTCCAGCTAAAGACTAAAGAAGATGTCACGGCTAGCGGGGAGGGAGAAGCCAGTTATAGGAGGTTATCAGGCAAACAGAGTAAAGGGTAAAATTGTTATACAGATTTAAGTAGCTGCCTTCTCCATTGATAACAGTTTCTAGAAATTTGGTCTCCCTTCTCTTCCGGGTACAAAGAGAGAGACATCCTTCCAGATAAAGATTTCCCTTATAAATACAATATTTTTTCCATACAAAAGATTAACTTCTACTTTGTTTTCAGAGCTTTTCCTATGTTTGCTGTTTCTTAAAAATAATCAGATCAAAATAATCCTTATGCCAAAGAGGCATATTTTGGGTTATTATGTCCCCTTCACCACAAACCAGTGACATTTAGGTTTTGACATTTTTGGTAGAACAATTATGTACCATGAAATTATTTGTGTATTTTATTGCATTTTTTAACTCTTACCAAGTAGTAGAAAAAATTTTTAAAAGACTAAGCAGTGATGATACAAATATTAGAGAAAATCCACAAACTAAAAAAATTCCATCAAAGATTAACTTTAACAACTTTAACAATCTTCTAGCTTTAATTTGGCATTCCTTTTAAACTAGTCCACTGCATTTCCTAGAGTAAAAGAAAAAAAAAAAACTAAAATAAAGTAAAACTGCATACAATACTCCAAAATAATACTGAAGTAAAAGTGAGATATTTTCTTTGTTCTCTTTCTGAGAACAGAACAAAGATCCACCTGTCACCCCAGCTCAACCTAGGAAAAGTCATTGTTAGGTTCATTTTTCTTTCATTAGTGTTTTAGAAATGCATTATGCAAGAAAGAAGCAGATTGCTGGTAATCTAATCACAAAGAAGGTTATAGCAACCTCCTAAAACTCAAAGGGAATGCCTGCAGGCAGCCTTCTCTTCAAATAAGAGAAAATGCTGGACACAAAGAAAGGTACTCTCCATTATAAAGGCTTTTAACAAAGAGTACAAAGGAAATAGAAAGGTCTATTAGACTTTAGATGTAGAAATAGTGCCTTAGAGAAAGTATTATTCATCTTAAAATATGCTGGCAAAGAGAGAGAAGGGGAAAGAAACACTTAGGAAGGTTTGAACCCAGATTATCACTCTATATGATAGTAGTTCATGCTGATTCTGACCATTTTAAGCCTTTGCCAACAAACACTGAAAAATATAGAAAAAATTAAACTTGAAAACTATCAACTTGGGATATAATAACATAAAATTAGCAACATATAAATATGATTTACTGTTAATGTAAATTTTATTTCATTGAAAATAGTAATTTTTCTTAATGTCATTTCAAAAGAGTTTATTTTACATATTTTAAGATTAATATTACTTAATGTTAAATCAAACCTTTAGTGATTTTTGTTCAGTTCAGTACTTTGATCCTCTGCAGGGTTACAGATGAAAAAAGTATATAACTACATAGAGAAGCTGTATTCCTTAAAGGGGTATAAAGAGTAGATTGGGAATCAGGTGTCCAGAGAACTAATGCAGACAGTATTGAGGGTGTACCCCCAAGGCCAGAAACACTCAGCATCTCACAGCTTTAATTCCCTTATATTCCTGTGTAAGAAGAGTGCTGCTCTAATGCCCATTCTATGAGGAAAAGGAAGCATAAAGGGGTTAAGTAACTGGCTGAAAATTATATTAGCAAATATTGTATGCTTTAAGTGGAGTCAGTCATGATTCCAGCTCTAGCAGATGGCTTTCAGGATTGCTGCTCTTGCACTACACTTGTTAAAAAACAAAATTCAATTGACTAAAATTCAAAGATCTTACTGGTTTTATTCAACAAGTCATGAATCAGGCAGCATCCTATCTAGCAGACAGAAAGAGCACCAAGGAGCTGGACAAACTGAAAGACTTCTATAGGCAGAAGGGAGCCGGAAAAGAAAGCTATACTAGCAAAAAGTGGGTTGGTTGTGGCAAACTCACTTTCCTTTAGGGGAAGGCAGGGGTCTATCAGGCAGATGACCTCACTAATGCTGACCAGGTGATTTCTGATTCACTCCCATTACTGGGAGAAGTTGAAACTATAATTAAGTCTTAGTTTGGTGGCATGAGGTTTAACATACGTGACTCCATTTTGGTCGTGTTGTTTTGTTTTTAACACACTCAGTGTGCTGCAGAAATGTACTCCTGCTGACCTTTACCTAGACATGATTGTACCAAGTCTCATCACTTTTTGCCCGTATTTTTTTATGTATAAAATTTTAAGGTTGAAAGATAGAAGAACATGTCACCACAAAATAAGGATTGGTATGTATCGGCATAAGGATTATTTTGAGCTGATAATTTTTGTAAAACTACAGACACAGGAGAATCTGGAAAAAGAGTAGAACTTATCCTTTTGTAAGGAAAATTTCCATTTGTAAGGGTGTCTTCCTCACTGTACTAAGGCCCCACAATCATACCCCTGTCCCTTCCTCAAATAGAAACCAACTACTCTTATCTAAGTTTCAGGAAGAAGATGCAAAGAGAAAAAAAGCAAGAACTGATTAAAACCAACTAGGCCTAAGATGGCAGAAGATTTGGCTTCCAGTAGACCTTGAGCCTCATTACAAACTCATTGTAATACATTAGCTAAATGACACACACACCAGCACCATGACAGTTGACGATTGCCATGGCAACAACCAGAAAAGCCCATACAAGGACTGAAAAGAAAAGCTACATCAGTTCCAGGTGCAAACCACACCCCTCTTCTCAGATAACTCATGAATATTCCTCCCACTCTTTTCAAAGCCCTTCATTTTATTTCGACCCTCCTATATATTTGGTGTTTCCACCCAAATTGGTTTGAGCAGTTGATTTACCAACTAGGTTCCAGCTTCTCCATTCTTGGCCATTGAATAAAGCTTCTGCTGTTCCTGTCTCAGCATTGGTTTCATTATTGGCTGCATGAATCCAATTGTAAAAAGAACCTCCCTATTTAAGACAGGAGGTGTCTGGTCAGACTGGGACCCTGGTGGGGATCTGGTTGACCAGTTTGGTAATAGGATGACTCTAAATCATAAGAAACTCATCAACAGAGAAGGCTCAGCCTTAAATCTGTATACCTGCCTTACCTCTGTTCACTGTCCTTTTCCTGATATACCTTCCCTTAACTGGTCTCCAACATCTTTCTTTCATCTTTAGCTGAAGATGGTATTTAAGGTGGTGGTTTGGGCCCTTTCAGGGAGTTTTACTCAGTTTTTCTGGGTATCTCCCATGCATACAGGGGGTACACATGTTAATCAACTTCTGCTTTTTCTTCTTATTAATCTTTGAATAAGAGAGGTTCCAGCATGGAACTTAGGAAAATAGAGAAAAAAAATTTTTTTCTACCTCTACAAAGTTTAGTTTAACACACACATTTTGTTGTTGTTCTTTTCCTCTCCTTTTTGCTCTTTATTATTCCCCTTTTTCTTTATAGCTCTAAAATATCCCTGTGTAATTCTAACTTATTCACCCTTTCAATATACACCTATGTCTATATGCATATGTATGCCATTGTTTTACTATATTTGTATACTTACAGCTGTATCACTGTAAATAATTTATAATATTTATCTCATCTTTATCTATAGCATTCACCTTTATATACTTTATACTTTAGTGAAAGAAATCCTTAATAAATAGTTATTATTTCATTAGGGTCTTCTGTACCTTTTCCTTTCCTTAACTGAATGTTTTCAGAGGCTGAATGTTTCAGCAGTATAAACTTAATGGGTACAATGTTTTATTTATTCTGTCTAAATGCAGAGGTAACTTGACCTTTGCATAACTGAAGCTTTTTTTTTTTAGGAAAGTTGACATTTTAACTGCTTCTAAATGACCCAAAAAGATTATCTGTAGTAGCACAGAGTGAATTTGGCTTTTCAAAGAAAAGGCATCTCTTGGCCTATGAGTAGGGTACCTGTGTGTGCCCTCTGAGAACAATATGCTAAACCATGTTCATCACATAAAAAGACTATTATACTAAGTATTTTGGAGAAAAATATTTTAATAAATGTTATATTAAGACAAAGAATGAACAGTATTATTATCTCTTCTTTGAAGAGTGAATGCAATTCCCTGAAAGTAACAAAGATTATAAAATAATTTGGAGAACAAGTCTGCTAGTAACTGTAAAACATTCTTTCATTCTTTGAGAAACTCATGGGGAAAGATGAGATAGGCAGAAACAATCACTGGGGATGTCCTAGCCTTCCTGGTGACAAATTCAAATCTGATTTGAAGGGAGAATACAAGCCAGTTTAAAGGCATGTGTGACATAGTCAGTGTGATGTGTAATAATGATTATTTTAGCCCTCTTGGGTGGGGGTGATAAGCCTGCAGGGTAGAAGGCTAATGAGGGGAAAGATGCTGGTTCATAAGTCAACTACCTCAGGATGAATTGGTTAGGAGTGTCATAGCACTCCAAACATCAGGGAACAGTCACCCAGGGAGTGTGCAAAAATCCACCTATCTGATCATTATCTCTACTACCTATAAAGCACTTTCAGACAAAAAACATTATATGAAAACACTCATCAGTAGCTTTTCTTTAAAAGTTGCTTTCGTAGATATGTGTAATATGAAAAAAAAAAAACAAAGTTTCCTTTTGGAATAAAAAGGAAATAAAACCGAAGAATTATTTTGCATTTGTAAGAAAAAATAGAAGTTCACTGACATCTTTCTCGGTTACAAATACAAAGGAAAGTCACTTGTGCCAGAGGTACAAACAGAACTGCCCTGGACTGTGGGACATTCCTCTCTAAGGACACTTGCCTCTTTCACATACCTAGTACTCTCTGAATTTCTCTTGGTCTCATTCATAATTTTGCATCTTAGAAAGGCCCAGAAAAGTGAAAGATTGAAGTGTTCAGTTAGTTTAGTACTAATCCACATATTCTAGTATAAAGATGGAACAAAAGTAAGTTAGTAGCAAATATTGTAGGGGTTCAGAACAGGTCTCCCCAAGATGTACCACTTTGGCATGTAAATTATTTTAAGCTAAAGGCAATGGAGACCCCAGAGGCTCAAGAGAAACTATTGCCCCTCCCTTAAATACCTGGAAGAATTTAAAGAAGACATTTTTCCCAGAAAAATAATTACTGCCAGAGATAAATTTTAACTAAATGGCCCCACCTGTATGGCAGGGCAAACATATACCTACCAAACATCTTCGCTTCTTTTTATCATTCTATGAATGACCCTCCTGTCCTTGGAAATTCCAGGCCCCTATTCTATTTCTTAGAAGAAGCTGCCATATATACTTCATTTTACATTCTGTCTTGGAACCACTCAATTATGTTGGTTTCCCATACATAAGGAATTAAATACGTTTTTCCTCTGTTAATTTGTTTCGTGTCATATTAATTATTCAGCCAGTCATAAGAACCAGAAAGAAAGGAAGGAGGAATAGAAAATTTTCCTTTCCTGCATCATAAATAATTATCTACCTAATTACTAAGAAGTTATTAGATAATATATGTATAAAATATATCGACAGATATGTATCACATATAGGCATATCATAGACAACTGATTATGCTTGGATGAATTCAGAAGTTTCCCAACTATAACTACTTTGACTGGGTGTACCTCTTAAAGTCCAAAAATTCAATTTGTTTCTGGTTCTTGCCATTTTCATCTCATGTTTTTCTCAACAAACATAAAATAACAGTAATAATTCCCCCAAATAAATAAACAAAAACCCCCCAAATCTCTTCTAACATAATTACTAGGGAACATACTATTTAGAAATCTTTATCCATTCTCACTGTGGTTGAAAAAACTTCAAGCAATGCACTTTATTTTACTAAGGAAGATAAAGGCAAAATAATAAATAACATGGAAAATGACAAAATACCCAACTTGTTATCTAAATCTGTCTATGACTACTAGGCATTCTTAGCTCTCAAAATGAATTTCAGTTCTTCACAGGTGCCACAGAAAAAAAGTGATCCTGGAAATGTAGATTTCATAATTAGAATAAATTGTACTAGACAGAGAAGGAAGAAAGCAAGCAAGAGGAACTGGACAGATATTATTAAGGTAATTGACATTTGTTAACAATATTTTCAGGTCATGTCTCACTTGAATGAAAAAGTCTTTCTTTTCCATAATCATTTACATTTTACGAAGTTTCTACAATGAATTTAAATTAGGGAAAATTATATTTTTTTCTCAACATGATATTATTTTTATAGAGATAAAATTGGATTTAAATGAGGTTTATTGGGTTTTTGGCCAATAAAACCCCAAATACTATAGCAGAATATGTAGACTTTGAAACACATTTGATGAAAGTGAGGAAAGTCAGTTTAATTTATTTTTAAGTATAAAAGAATCTTCTTAAAAATTTTAAGAGACATTATTCTGGATTCAATGATGACATTTACATGCATTTTAGATCTTTTTGTTATTTAAAAATAATTATATTTGTTTATTTATTTTGGTATTTAGCAGGAAGTAACATAAGCCTATCATTCTCTGTAAGCTGGCTGCTTTGATACTGCAGCTGGAGAAAGAATCCCAAAGTAGCCCCAGAGCCCAAGGCTCTTGGTAATACCCCCTGTCTCCACACTCCTTCTCTTTCCATCTTCCTTTCAGTTACTTCTTGTTCTTACAGTTCTAAGAATTATCATAGTAATGAATTTTATGATTCTTTTCTGAGAGCAATTCCCAGATTAGAGCAAAGCATAAATACTAATCCAAAACCATCCTCACCCCTGCACCATCTGAGATATTTGTTAGAACTTTATGGCAACCATAGTTACCATAATGATAACAATTTAACAAGTGGTATAAAAAAAATACAGCTGGTTTGAAAAACTTGTTTTATAATGTTTTTATATTTCATGAAATTCTACTAAAAATTCCACATTAAATTCCTGGGTTTTGTTGTACTAATGAGTATGTAGTATTGTCATATTTAAACTGTTGATAATTTAAAGGCCATAAAGAAGTCAGATTTAAAAAATAAATAAATAAATTGATTGCCTTGATGATAAACTTATTCATTTAATTTTGTTTTTAATTTATTTTTCTATAACTTATTTTTTTCCTTTTTGGTACATGTTTTCTCTTCTTAGTATTTTTCCTGTAAACTTCAAGAATTCTTTATAAATTAAAGTTTTCAACATCTTGTCTAAAGCTATATTTCCCATTTGTGATTGTGCCTTTTAATTATGTATATACTTGTGGTTGCTTAAATTTCTATTTTATGCATTCTATAAGTTTCTCTTTATGATTCATCCACTAATTTTTATGTTTTTAATAGTCTGTTAAACTCCAAGTATTGTAAATATACTCTTGAATGATTTTTCCATTTTTCCCCTTTTCCCGTATAATTCTAGTCTGGTATTTATTTTGAGATCTTGCATTTAGTAATAATCTGACTTGTACTATTTTCCTATTAGTGAGAACAACTTGCCCCCAAATTTTGTTTAAAATCCAACTCTCTTATTCACTAAATTTTATATGCCCTACTGAGATCAGGTTCTTGGATATTTGTGGTAAGCAGAAATGTCTCTCTGAAAAATGTCCACATTCTAATCCCAGAACATGTGACTATTCTAGGTTTCACAGTAAAGGAGAATGAAAGCTGTAGATGGAATTAAGTTTGCAAATAGGGTGATCATTCCTTATTAGACAGGTGTGAAACTGAGCAGAGCATTGTGGGACTCCTGGGAAGGAAAACTTTCTGTTCAACCTTTGTGATCTTTCCTGAGTTCCAAAGGGCAGGTTCAAACAGTTGCTAATCAAGAAGGGGAGGGGATGCAGAGACCCTGGAGGAGCAGCCAAGAAAAAATAGTGCAGCCTTGGGGCAGAACCTTCCTGGTTCTGCCTCAGAGAATACACATAACAATATCTTTGAGCTCTTTACAGAACCAAAACCCCCAACAAATGGAGTGATCATTCTTCATTCCAGAGAAGACCACTGGAGGCCAGATTAAAGGAACCAGAGAAACTCATCAAGAGATTTCTTGGGACCAGATTAAAGGAGAGCTGGCACTGTACACACCCTAATCTTATTGGCACCCCTGCTCTAGAACTATTGCTATAAAACTCCTCACCACATCCTCCCCTTGGCCTGGCAAAGCAATAAAACTATTTTTTTCTACTTCACCCGAAACTCTGTCTCTAAGATTTGATTCGACACGGTGCACAGAGGCTGAGTTTTTGGCATCAAGTGTGTCCAATGTGGTCACAAGAGACATTAAAAGTGAAGAAAAAAGAGGTGGAAGATGAGAATCAGTTCTATCCTATAGAACTGCTATACAAGATCCAAAATCAAAACAAAAAAGGTCCTCTTTAAGCTTCTAAATTTGTGATAATTTGTTACAGTGGCATAGAAAAATGATACAGTACTGTATTTTATTGACTTCTGTGTAATTAGCACTCATTCGTTCTTTTTCTCATTTTCTATTCATTCTAGAAATGTGCATTAAACTCCCTTCTAGACTCAGGGCTATAGTGGAGATGGGCAAACCAACATACAAATGTGTAATATATCAGGTGATAATAGCTCTGAAGAATATTAAAACAAAATAACATGAAAATTGTAAAGTTTTATATATATATATATATATATATATATATATATTTTTTTTTTTTTTCCTGTACGCGGGCCTCTCACTGTTGCGGCCTCTCCCGTTGCGGAGCACAGGCTCCGGACGCGCAGGTTCCGGACGCGCAGGCTCAGCGGCATGGCTCATGGGCCTAGCCGCTCCGCGGCATGTGGGATCTTCCTGGACTGGGGCACGAACCCGTGTCCCCTGCATCGGCAGGCGGACTCTCAACCACTGCGCCACGGGTGAAGCCCCAGTAAAGTTATATTTTATGAAGGCATACAAGAGCAAAACGAGTGGGTTTTGGAAGCAGAGAAACAGTGCCTGGGGATAAAATTTTTTGAATTATTATTATGCTTAAAGCCAAAAGCCTAGGAACTGCCATAGCCCTGGGTCAGTCCTAGGTTGTAAAGAAACCCTGGGGCCCTCTCAGATTTAGAGTTTCAAAAGAAAAGGAAGAAGTGACAGAGAGAAGGCAGTGAAAGGAGAGGCAGAGGGGAACTGAGATTTTTTACCATCGTAAGAGTGGATAATATGAGTAAAATTGTTTTTATTACTGCTGAAAGAAATATATTCAAGTTTCTCATTTTGTTGGAGCTATTTCATGGTTGGTTACAGTAATAAAAAGTGTAGGAACAGTTGGTAATTTCTCTTCTTTCTATACCCATCCCTCAAAGCTCTTAGCTCATTTTCATAGAAAAAGTACTATCGTTTTCCGGACCCACAGCATTAATGTGAAGGAATAATACGATCTTTTCTTTTAAAGTTATTTTTGTATATTAATGGCATTAAAAGAGTACAAAATACAAGTGTTAATGCATATCAAAAATTCTGAATTAATGAGGTTTTCCTTTTTTAAAATAATCTACTATGTATATTTAAGTTCCATGTTCCTATATTTTAGTTCAGCTTGATATTTTAGTTCTAATAGACTAGCACTGATATTTTGTATATGTGAATATAAAGATAATTAGTATTTCCAATTGCCCATGTAATGTTATTATGCCTGAAGTTTTCATAAACATAATATTTATTTAGTGTTTTCAGAATCATTCCACAATATATTTTTAGAGGGTAGTTTTGCTAAAATTACATATGGTAAAATTTGGTAAGCATGATCCTTATTGTTTATATTTATATGATTAAAATATGATATTATGACCAGAAAATGAGATATAGCCTATGATGCTCAAATTTAATTTATTTCAGTACCAACAAATAGCTCTATGCAAATTAAGCTTCCTAACTTGGGGTTTAAATATCTATTTGTTATTAAGATAAATGCAAGATTGATGTTATAAAGAAACTTGCAATTTTAAGAGGGTTAAAACAGATGGCTTATCTTTTTAAAGAAGAATGAAAAACAAGAAGGGCAAAGAATATACTTACTTCATGATTTACCACAGAGGGTCTTAATGATAGCATCTGTTAGTGCTGTTAAAAAGTAGATGAGCAGAGGACAGGAAGTTACATTTTTCCAGTAATTGAGCAATGCAGCCAACAAGTTGTCTGGGACAAAGAGAGAGAAGGAAAATGAGGAAGAGATAGACAGATGCCTGGAAGCAAGCTTTAAGGAAGCAAAGAGTAAGAGATATCTGGCCTTTTGACAGAATGGATCAACTCCTCTGTAGTAAACTTTTTTTTTTTTCAATTTTTTTTCCCTTTAACCTTTAAGGTTAAATGCTGGTTTTCCATTTAGATCTTATACTTAGAGTACTGTCATGCATGGATTGTTAAAAAAAAAAAAACAATGTGTGTGTGTGATAAACATTTATCGAAGAGTTTCATTTAAAATTTATTCTGCCAGAGGACTTTTATTCAACATTTAAAAAAAATTTATAACATGCCACCTATATGCCAGGAGCTAGGTTTTTTGAGGAAACAAACAAACAAACAAACAAAAAACTCTGCTTCATGGTTGGGAAAATAATAGTTCCATTCGGTCATAATATACCTAGAAATTTACAAAGCAAATTTCAGCTACATTGCCTATTTAATTCTCAGGACACCCTTGTGAGTTAGGTATTATTTTGCTCTTTTCTAGGCCAAGAAAATGAAGCTCAATGAGTTGAAAAAGTCATGAGTAAATGATGGAGATGATCTTTGAATTCAGAGTTCCCAAATTTAATGCTATTCTTATTCATATTTATTTTTGAAAAATATAGGGATTTTAAAGTATAAATTTCCTCATTCAGATATTCCTTACAAATTTTATTAAGAGCTCTTTATAATGAGGGCATGGTTAGAATTGTGAAGAGATACCAAATTATATGAACTGTAATTCTAACATGAATTTTCTTATGTGATGGTAGGCTAGATATTGAGCACATATTCAAATATGAAAAGTCATTAAAAATAAAAACAACTTGGCAGGTAGGTTTAAAATGATGACCGTGGTAATAAATCACAAAAGAAGAATTCATTTAACTTTCACTAACTCAGAAGTCACAGAGCATCAGAGCATCAGACTGAAGTTTCCTTAGATTTTCTGTGATTTAACTAAATGAAGTAAATCAGTTTGCCAGACAAGATGTAAATATTTAAGAGAGCTATATTTTCAATCATCTCAAACATTGTGATTGCACCTGTATTTATAAAATCATTATGTGCTAATCACAAATTTGTTCTCAACAGTTTCTAAACCATAAACCACTAAGGAGCTCTCTCAGTTACTATCCTTTGAGAAAATAACAAAAGAACATTCCTATTTGTTAGGTAGTTAGACATTAGTAGCAAGCAAGAGCCGGCTCTCCCTCTCTCTCTCTCTCTCTCTCTCTCTCTCTCTGAGAGTGTACCTTTGCTTTGATAAACTTTGCTTTGGGCTTGCTTCACTTTGCTCTCTCTCTCTCTCTCTTTCTCTCTGTCTCTGAGAGTGTACTTATGCTTAAATAAACTTTGCTTTTTGCTTAAGCTTAACGTGGTAGTTTGTAATTCTTCGCTTGCTTTCGTGGAACCGAGATTACTTGTGTGGGCCTTCCGTTGACCTCCTCTGTCGAAGCTATTTTGTTACAATGCACGGCCACCTGGTGATGCTATAACCAGATTTTTTAATTAAATCAATTTGTGTTTTCCTGGACCAAATGTGTTTTCTTTAATAAATGAATGATGTGATGTTTCTATATTCCCCAAATAAATGAAAATATTAATCCTTTCCTTAAATCAGTATATAGTCCTGCAGAACGAGACAATAAAATACCTACTTTACTTTTTTTGATGCAAATAAAATTAATGCTTTTTCCTTTCTATTAGGTCAGTAGGAATCCAACATTAAAAAATGTTTAAAATTCACATTTTTTTCTCTCCATTGTCATAACATTTAAACTGAGTTTACTTAAACAGTTCAAATCTCAGTCACTACTATGTAAATGTTAGGTGGAATTCTTATTTTTATGTGTACTACAATCTAAGTTCATGATAATTATTTTCCAGTTCATAAGATTTTCATGACATGTTATTATGCTTGCATCAATATAATAAAATGAGTTAAAATTCAAATATAAACTAAAGTGGGACAATTAAAAGGACTTTTAAAAATAAAAGTTAAGAAAATTCACATATTTTTATAAGAATTGACTCTTTCATGGCAATTACTGAGACATGTTCATGTGGTACAGCCTATTTGTATATCACCACTTTCCTTCTCTTCTCTAACCTCCTGCATGCCTGGTTCCCCTAATGCTGTCCATGTTTGTTTGTTTGTTTGTTTTTTCCCCAATTCACTTGTTTTCTAATACAGTAGGTAAATTATCTCTATACTATGTTCACTGTTTATTATTTGTCTCCTTCATTCTACTAGAATATAAACTCCTCAGTCAGATTTTTCTTTGGTCTTAAAGGCCAAAGCAGTACTAGCCCCTTGTAGAAGTCCCTCTATTCATAGTTTGGAAAGAAGGGACAAGTGAATCTAGTATTATTTTAAGGGAAAATATCAGCTGTGCTATCTTTCTATGGGTTTATAAGTAAGTTAGAAGGAAATTGCTTTACTCCTTAGGAAGCTTCATGCTGAGAATAGTTCAAAAGGGGAAGTTTGAGGCTTCCAAGGTAGAAGATACATCCACATTTATGTAGTCATTAAACAAGCATAAATTCACATATGGTGTGCCAGATGAAATTATAGGCACTGAGCATACAGATTTTAAAAGCACAATTCCTCCATTGAGGAACTAAAAATGTAACCGGCTATTTAGTTAAGAACATGACATTTGGAATAAAATCTGACTGTGAATCTGCACACTCTCTTTTTCTTTTTTAACTGGGTGTGAAACCAAGTTAATAAAACTAGAAATGTTTGATTCCCCATTTGTTATATAGGGGTAATAATAACATTTATCTCATTGAGCTTCTGTTCAAAATTGAATGAGATAAACTATACAGTATGCTGGGCATAGCAAGGGTGCTTAATAAATATCAGTCAGAAGTAATGTGGTTGTCATTTTGTTGCCAATTGCAAGTTCGTGTGCCCAGCACACAGTGAGGCCAAACAGACCAAACCGTCAGAGTTTGGAGCAAAGAAACACTTACTGCAGGGTCAAGCAAAGAGAATGGGCAGCTCCTGCTCAAAAGACCCAATGGTTTTTCAGGGAAGAGATTTTATAGACAAAATGTGGAGGGAGGGTTTCATGGTGTGTGACTTTCTTTTGATTGGTTGGTGGTTAGGTAACAGGGTGGTTTTCTAGGAATCTTGTGCTCAGCCTGAAGTTACCATCCTCCACCTGGGAAGGGGCCTTAGTTCTTTCAGAAAGACTCAAATATATATTGTTTTGTATATCCCTTGAGGAAGAATCAGGACCCTGCTTTATCACTGCATATTGTTTCTTGACTGTTCCTCCTTTGTTCCTTCCCTAATTAGTAAGTTTAGAATCTGTCCTTTGGAACTAAGGGAAGGTCTAGGAGGCTGAAGTCTTTCCCTACAAACAAGAAACGGGGGACATGGAAAGGTTTTTGTACCCTGGAGGGCCCCACAGGATCCTGCTCAGTTTCAGTTGTAGTAAAATTTGGTTATTAGAGATTCCATTACAAAAAACAACAGTTTTATTTGTTTTTAATTCTGTTTTCTCATACATGTTTAGACTTACATGGTTCATCTCTCAGTAGTTTTCATAGGAAATGGGTTTTTGGTCTCTTGTAAAGTGCCAAATATCCTCTCTTCTATGTGAAACATTTATTTTTCCCTTGAGGACCACTGTTCCAAGAGAGCATGAACTGCACAAAACTTGTATCTGCCTGGCATTTCTTCTTTTGGAGAATTGCTTCTCTCTCTTATGTGGACCTGGTGGAGCTGTCAGTCATGCTGCTCAGTTCCTTAACACATTCAAAGAGTGAGCGTTTTACTCAAGACTGTCTAATGGTGTTGTTACTGAACTCAGGTTCAGCTGCTCATGCTTGGAAGCCAATACTAGAGCAGCAAGTGTTGGTTGGAAAAGGAAAGTTTGCTTTACTCAGTAGGTCAGCAACATGGGGAGAATGTGGACTCATGTCCAAAAACCGACTCTGAAGACTCTACTCAATTACTAAAGTTTTTAAAGGGAGAATCATTTGGGGAAGGGTGAGAGTCTCTGTTATCTTCCACTGTTATCTTCCACTTTGTTATCTTCCACTGTGATCATATTGTTTGTTCCTTTCAGTTGAACAGTGCCTGAAGTCAGCCTCAGGCATCTTAGATGTATGAGGTAATCTTGAGGTAGATTTCTGCTGCAGAGATTTCTATCAAAACACTGAAATTTCCCAAGCAATCACCTTTCTCCAGTGTCTTGCCCTACAGTTAATAACTCTATCTGTGTTCATTCTTCCTCTCTTCTGCTTTAATATCAAAAGAGTAAACAGGTCCCCTGAAAATACCCTCATCCTGGGATGTTTTCTTCCCAGAGGGTTAAATTATGAGATGTTGGGGAGAAAGAAATTTTCCACTACACTTCTAGGTTCTTCTGGCTTGTCTAATAATTAAATTGGCATGAGACAGATTAATAGGAGACAATCAAATAAAATTTAATAACATGTATATATGAGAGAGACTCGAAAAAACTGAGTAACTCATCAAAATGGCCAAAGCCTTCACCTTAAATACCATCCTCAACTAAAGACAGAATAGGATGTTGAGAGTGAAGATAGTCATTTATGGGAGGTTACCAGGAAAGGCACAGTAAACAAGGATGATTGTATTGCAGGTTTAAGTCATTGTCTTCTCCACTGATAAGAGTTTCTAGATATTTGGTCATCCTCCTGCTTTAGGTACAGAGATTGAGACACTCCATGTTTATGGAGATTTCTGTTACAAATGTAAATGTTTCTTACAGAAAGGCAAGTCCTTCTTGGTTTTCAGAGCCCTTCCCTGTCTGCTGTTTCTCAGAAAGTAACCAGCTTAAAACAATATATGCCAAAGAGCCCTATTTTAGGGTGGCAAATTCTTCTGTCCTACAGAGACATCCACTCAACCATCTTTCCAGTGCTCAAATGGGCAAGGCCTAGGTACTCAATAAATTTAGAATATGCTTGCCTCAACCATTGAGGTACTTTTGAACACAATATTTTTATGAATTATTCTAATATTCTAAGTACAGAAGTGTGGGAGTTATTTATAGATTATTGTGTATAAATTGGAAAAGTTCTTTTCCAAATCTACCATTTTTCTACAAATGAATTTTAAGAGAATTTTGGACAGACCTTCCTTCTATTTTTCCCTTTGGATAATTTTCCATTTAATATCCATTATTCATCTAGGAGCTTCAATATTTAGGTTCAAATTTAGATGATATTCATAAAAATCCTATTTCAATTTTATAAATTATACACATATATGCATATATAAAGAGAGCTGTATATTCCTCTAAATTTTTCAGGGAAATGTTGAAGTCTTTCTTGAATATTCAGGTTTGTTGTTCTGAGAAGCAATTATGCAATTGTGCTGAAATTTCTGCAGTAAGAGCCTTGAGGTTGACTGTGCAATGTGGGACCACTTAGCCTTGTGCAAAATCATCTCAGATTGTTGCTTTTTGCATTTTGTGTCCCCCTCTTTTTCTTGTCAGTAACCATTTCCTAATTGTGTATAGTTTGTTTTCTCTCCAAATTTCTTCCTTCCCCTTGTTATTTTCCTTAGTATCATGTTTATGTGACTGGAAACTGAATTACTAAACTAATTAGAATTATCTTTAAGTTAAAAGTAAATAAGCTTTAAGTGAAAAATTAAGGAATAATGGTATGATAAAACTGTTTATGCTTTAGTAAATCAGTATTAAGACAATTATTTTGATCTTTCAGAATTTTTTTTTAAGCTGAGTTCATGTGGGTGACATGTTGCTACATTTCATGTCTCATATAACTATGTACATTCAAATATATCTAATGATATAACTCTCTGCTTACCATTCCAGGAACTATTCCTCTCAGTGCTAGTATAAATTATTAGTTTATCTCTAGTTTAACCCGCTTAATAAAAAGTAAATAGCTTTTGCAGGGATGTTTACATTTCCTTATCTTTTCATTACTGAGATTATCAAGGATCCATTATGAGTGTTCTCATATTTTGATTTACTTTTGGATGCACAGCAAAATCCTCAGGAGTATTAGAACTGGTCTTCAGTCAACAAGCACAGGTAGATAAGAGCCACAGGCACAAAGCCACATAGCACTTTTATTTACTGCAAATCATCCTTTCAAGGTGTTTTTCCCTCCTTATTTTCATCATCCTTTCAAAATGTGTAGGAATCATAAGTTCTGATCATAGTTATTAGAGATAAGTTACGTGCTTAAGGAGGGGAAGGGGAAATGAAGACAGATTGTAGGAGAGCCACAGATCTCGTTGCATTTGGGTCTTGCCATTCTATGACAGTCTGAATTCTGACACTCACGTGCAATATTAAAAATAGAAAACAAGCACCCGCAAAAATCAAAAGTTAATGCTGCTGCTTGCATGTTGCCAGTTTGAAACATATACTGCTGAACCATTGGCCTCTGAGGTTTTTGAATGACTGTAGTGTGTGGCATTGCTTGAAGGAAAGTACTTCTAGGATAGATCTTTACTCTCCACTGAATTACTTAGAACTGGAGATATTAAAATTCAACACAGGATTTTCATCATTCACTGATACATAGGGAATTATCTAGCTGTGATTGGCTCTGAGAAATACAAAGTGAACATCAGAGCACTACTTGATCTAACAAAGAATTTCATGAGAAATGCAGGAAATGAAGTTCTACAGACAAAGACTACATTTTTTTAATATCTACATATTAATAATGATATTTTAAGCTGATTTTAGAGATGTACTTATATCTATAGTGTCTGTATTACTTAAAAATAAATTAAATATTTCAAATCAAGCTACAGTAGAATGCAAAATGACTAATCAGAACATAGATTTAATACAGGAAGTAACATTTGAACAATTGTTTGCAAAGATTTATTTACATTGTTGACTTGCTGAAAATTACCTTTTAATAATCCAATTTTAATTTTCTACATTTTTAGTAATGTCTTCAAAGTCTGAAAATGTATTTCTTAAAATATTCAGAAAGGTGAGCCATAAACATTCTAAAACAAAGAATGATTTTGCTTAATGGTTATACTTATTCACATAATTTTATATGCTTAAATAACACATTGCATATTTAATTTTTTTATCACTAACAATCATTATATGTAAAAGTACCTTTTGAACTAATTATATGAGAAGCAATGCTTTTTGAAAATAATTAAACTCTGAAAAGTCTTTGCTTACAGATAGCTTTCAAGCTCAAGTTTTGTCACTTGACTAAAGTGTTGCATGTGGACCACTTCTCCTCCTCCTTTATCGTTGTTTTCTTAACTTCTTGGGATGGAAAATATCATCTTCCATCAAAAGTAATTCTTCCTTTTAGTGCACTGGATTTCTCTCATTAAAAAAATAAAATAAAATAGCAATGATAACTGAAAAGTCCCTGTTACTGCTTCATTTCTCCTTAGATGACATTTTGAAATTTTAATATTACCTTTTTCCTGATAATATCACTACTATCAGTCTTGATATATCATTGGTATTTCCAATAACTGATAGCAATATATACTGTAAAATATTCATTTATATCAAATGTCATTGAATTTGAGAAGTAAGAGCAATGTACCAACTCAACACTACATTTAGTCTACTGCTTTCCCATGTCCAAGTATAAAAGGAAGTCCTTTACCTTCTCAAGAGATAAAATCTGATATTTTTACAAACAGCCACACTTGAGTGTATTGCTATACAACATTCTCTAAAACATTTTTATAAGACACTTTTTCGTGTGCCCCTGTTGAGCACAGGGTAGGCATAATTATACATGCTACACTCTTCCAAATTTAAGATGCCATTCTTTAATTTTTCTGTTACATATTCTTCATGTTCATGACCAAGATTGTTAATGATCTTTCTTTGAGAGAATACATTTAAACTAAAGAAACTCAGTTTTTCTTACATTAAAAAGATCAAGGTGAATGCAGAACTGAATATAACTTCATTGCATTATGTAAGCTATATAGTTAGTTACATATACTTAAATATCAAGCTTGCACAAGACTTACATTCATCTCTCAGTAACATCCCAAATAACAGTAAGCTATGATCATTTGGGGTCATGAAAAGTGAGTGTGAAACTGAGTATTCAATCCCAAACTGCCCAGATATCATTATATCTATATCTTATGATAATATTCACACTACCATAGCCATGGAAGGAAAATTAAACCAGTATTAGCTTGCAAAGATTTAAATTAGATCTTATTCCTCCTTGACTATTTCTAAATTATATTTTCTTCCAGAGGTGGAACAGACCAACAGAGCTGAAGGCAAAAGAAGCCCACCATTAACTGCCCAAGCACTGACCATCTGTTGATTTCAGCCTACTGTGAACCGTGGACCAGTGAGTTTGGTAGTTGTGTTTTATCCTAGCTCTTCTCTGTTTTGAGGATTATGTTTTTGCCATCTTCTCAGTGGATGCAGAAGATTAAAAGAGCTCCTGTGAGATTTGGCTACAGTACAATGGTTGAACTACATGAGCTGAAAAATTTGTAAAACAGCATCAATTGTAAATTTAGAACAACATTTGTTGGTTTTGGGGTCTTATTTTTTTATAACTCAGAATAAGCAAAAAAATACTTTATTTTGTCTCTTTCTTGGTTCTTACAAAGTTTACTAATAGACACATTTATGAAAATTTAGTATAAGATATTTAACATCTTAGTAATATTTTACAATTTAAAATCTTAAACATTTGTTAATAATTGGTTTTAAGTAATAGTAATATATTTTAAAATAATAAATGAATAAAAGATAAATTAAATCAATTTTTATTCTCCAAATTGAAATAGATGAAAACTGATGCTTTTTCATTTTTGCCAATTTCTTCATCAAAATGCAAAGATTAAGTTTTATCACTGTTAAACAATTCTCACTGCCTAAACATGCAAAAACTACATTCTCCAGAATTTGAGAAATTTTCCAAATGAGATAAATTCAGAGAATATATTAATAAATTTGACAAAATAAAATCTAGTCCAGATATTATGGAGACTTCCCCTCCAAAGCAATTCCATTTGTAAGTAAACCTATTTAAGTAAGGGAAGACTTTCTAGATAGGATTAAACAACAAACTCAATTAGTTTTAATCAGCAATGCAAGTGAAGCAGATTTTAATTTAATTAAAGCTAGCAGAAGTAAAATGCTTTGTAAGATAATGGGAGATAATGGAATTTGAATTTCTCTTCCTGGAAATAATATGACTAGGACTATCTGTCTGATAGGAGACTGGTACAAAGGCTTTAATAGTTACTTGGGTGGTTCTAATAATTAAAAGCAAATGGATACCTTGAATACGCTAAAGAGAGAGGTAGCTAGCTCATAGTTAGTGCTTAAAAGTCACCAATTAATGTGATTGTTCTTGTCAAGTTTTTACTAATGAAAGAAATAGCTTTTGTAACTAAAATACATTACACATAATATACTACTGAACAAAGTCCAACTTGTAGTTGTGGTTAGGTGAAACCACATGAGTTTTGGACGTTTTGTCATCTTCCTTAAAAAAAAAAAGGTTATAAAGCTTTATCTCTCCCATATTTATTTATGAAAATAAAAAGACATCAAAATAACATAGCAGTAATGTTTGATTATTAACAAAATGAATAATAGTAACTATACCTTACATTTATTTAACACATCATGGTTTCCAAACCTCAAGCAGGTAGAATTAATATTATTATCTTCATTTTAAGTATAAGAAGATGAGAGTCTTAGAGAATTTTATTCAAATTTTCAAAGAAAATAAAATCCAACCTTTATTTTTTTTTTACTTGTATTTTTTAATTGATTTATTTTCTCTCCTGTATTGCTGTTCTGACAAACTGGCAAGACATTTCAAGGAGAAAGTTGGTAGTCAGTGATTTCATCATTTTCATGTGTGGGTGAGATGAGGTATGTAAAAATCACTTTGCCTAACCTGGGGATAAATCAAAATAGATATTTGAAGGTATTTTTGAGAAGCTAAGAGTATTTTTTTACAAAATTTGAAAATATGGAAAACTATCTTTTGTGGGTAGATAAGATCCAAGAATGCAATCATATGAAAGGGACTCTTCAGACAAGAGAATTTACAGTACATAGAGAATGGAATAAACCAATCTTTATAATTCACTGTAATATAACACATAAAAGTAAACTTGTCCCAGCATAAATGCAACTTCTGCTATAGTCCATAAAATTCTCTGTTCCATCTTAGTAGGTAGCCATGTGAATAACTATAGTCTGGGCTGAATCAGTCAGGGCCATTCTCTGGGACAATTTTATTCTATCTGCCTACTGAGGTGTAACAAATTTATTTTCCTACAGAAGTAGGAAAATAAACCTATGTGATGTTGCCCCAGACAGATCAGATGGAACCATAATTGCAAAAAAAAAAAAAAAAAAATTATGTTGAAACAAGTAAAACTCCAAACTGTGTAAGAAAACATAATTAAATATAAAAACAAAGTGAAACATGTTCCTGTATGTAGCGGTATGCGGGCCTCTCACTGTTGTGACCTCTCCCGTTGGGAGCACAGGCTCCGGACGTGCAGGCTCAGCGGCCATGGCTCACGGGCCCAGCCGCTCCACAGCATGTGGGATCTTCGCGGACCGGGGCACGAACCCATGTCCCCTGCCTTGGCAGGCGGACTCTCAACCACTATGCCACCAGGGGAGTCCTAACTATACCTTTTACTATGTTGGTTCTTGACTTTCCAGTTCTCAGTTTCAGCATCTTGTGAAACTGGCTGTTCTTTTTGCTTTGGTTTAGGTTTTTGTGAAATATCCATGTATCTTCCCAATAGAATCTTGTTTCCCATTCCACGAATGTTAGTCTGGTTTGAATAGGTTTCTATTTCTTGTTTCAGACTGATTACATGTCTATGTAGTACAAAGGGCAGCTATGTAACTAGAGTCTAGAATTACACATAAATTAATCTTTTAAAAAATTCCAACTCCCTATACACATTGCAAACATATCTGTATACTTACTATATGTTTATATTATATATATTATATATTACAGCATTTCTTTGAAAATGTGGTACTTATTTGTTATTTTTCCCATAACATTGGGGCATAGATTTGTTTTTTCCTTCCTTCCTTCTTCAAATATTTATTGAACTCTTACTGATTGCTAGCCACTGTTAATAGGTATTATAGAAATAGTAGTGATTATAAATGTCAAAATATCTGCTTTCATTGAACTTTCATACTTAGATAGCAGAGGAAAAATATTTTTTTAAAAAGGCAACATGTCTAATATGTCAGTGTAGACCAGTGCTATGGAGGAAAATAAATAAATGGAAAGAATTTTTTAAATGATGGAGACGGTTTCTGGGTCTGCATGTAAGAAGTTTGAAAGTTGCCACTATGTCCTTACAAATACAAAGCTGAAAAGACTGAAAAATTAACAACCGTTCTTGGATCTGTAAGAGAGGGGCAGCAAACTGCTGCCCTCCAAGTGGGAGAAACAGACACATACAGAGTCGTGGTGTACTAGAGCAGAAACTCATGAGCTGAAACCACCAAGAGAACCAGAATTGGAGTAGGAAAACCTGAACTGTAATTGACAAATAGCTAGAGGCCCAATGTGGACAACTCTGAGTTGTACAAAATGCTCTGGTGTACATACACAATTCAAAAAACTTTGAATATCTTTACCATTCTCTTTTGTTGTAAACATAGTTATTTTAATTAATATTTATGTTCTTATTAGTCTTTTTTTTTTTTTAAGCGCAGGCTCAGTGGCCATGGCTCCTGGGCCCAGCTGCTCCGCGGCATGTGGGACCTTCCCGGGCCGGGGCACAAACCCGTGTCCCGTGCATCGGCAGGCAGACTCTCAACCACTGTGCCATCAGGGAAGCCCCCAGTCTTATTTTTTAATTATAGTAACATAATATAGAATGCTACTTCTTCCTGAGCAATGAGTGCAGCACATTTTATTTTCCAAAATGCCCACTGCAATATATCTGGTCCCTCAAGCTCTTCCCTAACTTTGTCACTCACCTTTCAAAAAATAGATACAATTGCCTTCCCTTGTACTGAACAGGCAGCTCTTTTCCACTGCAGCAGAAGTGACACAATGTGACTACTAAATCTAGATATAAAAGGCAATGTGGATGGACCTAGAGGGTATCATGCTCAGTGAAATAAGTCAGATAAAGACAAGTACTTTATGATATCACTTGCATGTAGAATCTCAAAAAATAATGCAAATGAATGTATATGCAAAAGAGAAAAAGTTGTTGATATAGAAACCAAACTAGTGGTTACCAAAAGGGAGAGAAAAGGGAGGAGGGGCAAATTAGGGTATGGATTTAAGAGATACAAACTACTATGTATAAAATAGATAAACAATAAGGATATATTGTATAGCACAAGGAGTTATAGCCATTTTCCTGTAATAACTTTTAAAGGAGTATAATCTGTAAAAATACTGAATCACTATGCTCTAATCACTAATATAATATTGTAAACCAACTATACTTAAACTTTTAAAAATAATTAAACTTATTATTTAATAAAGGCAATGTGAATTTTAGCTAGTTCTTTTTCTCTCAAGATGCTTACTCTTAATCTAAAAAAAATGGTACTGATGAACCTAGTGGCAGGGCAGGAATAAAGACACAGACGTAGAGAATGGACTTGAGGTCACGGGGATGGGTGAAGGGGAAGATGGGAGGAAGTGAGAGAGTAACACTGACATATATACACTACCAAATGTAAAATGGTTGGCTAGAGGGAAGCTGCTGCATAGCACAGGGAGATTAGCTCAATGCTTTGTGACGACCTAGAGGGTGGGAGAGGGAGGGTGGGAGGGAGGCTCAAGAGGGAGAAGATATGGGGATATATGTATACATATAGCTGATTCACTTTGTTGTACAGCAGAAAATAACACAACATTGTAAAGCAATTATACTCCTATAAAGATTATATATATATATATATATATATATATATATATATATATATATATAAATGCTTACCCTTGAAACCTAGTTGCTATGTTTTAAGGAAGCCCAGACCAAATGGAGAGAATGCATGAAGGTGTTCTAGTCAACAATACCAGCTGGCAACCAGCATCAAACATTAAACACACCAGGGAAAAATACCTTCAAGTGATTGTAAATTCATCTTCAAATCTTCCAGCTGAGGCCTCAGATATCACAGAACAGAAACACAGCATTCTGTCAGGATTCCAGACCCAAAGAATCCAAGAGCATGAATAGATTGTTTTATACCAGTAAGTTTTATAGTTCTAACAAAGGGAATCACAATTTTGTGTTAATTTCTAGACACTAATAACTTTTCACCTGCTCATACATTTATTTCTTTCCTTTTATTTTATTTTATTTTATTTTTGCTCTTAGAAAGTTGACATGAAAATGTGTAGCATCCTTTGGGTTAATGGTACAATTCAGCTTTTCCATGTGTTAATCTTTCCACTCAGTTAGTCTGCCTACTTAATATTCCCTTTGTTTAAGTCTCTCAAATATGAAATATTTTCTTGTAGGCAGAATTGTAAAAATATACTCTTTCCTGAGATTTTACACCCTAATCCTCAGAACCTGTAAATATAATGACATATCACTCCCATGGTAAGCTACATGATACAGTTAACCTTAAAATAGGGAGATTATGCTGCTTGGTCTAAACTAATCACATAAGCCTTAAAAAGCAGAACATTTTTCTTACAGTTTTTGGCAAAAGAGGAGGTAGATTCAAAGCAGAAGAAGGACTTGACACAGCTTTGCTGATTTGAAGATGGAAAGAGCCACAGAAGAAGGAATGCAGGTGACACCTAGGAGCAGAGACCAGCCCCTGGCTGACAGCCAGGAAGAAAATAGGGAACTACTTCCTATATCAGCAAGGAACTGGATTCTCTCAACATGAATAACCTGGAAGTGGATTTTTAACCAAAGCCCCAGCATAAGTTCCAAAACCTTGATATTGGCCTTGTGAACTACTAAGCAAACAATCCAGTTAAGCCATGCTGGACTTCAGACCTACAAAACTATGGATAATGAAAAGGTACTTTTTCTTTTTAAAACCACTAATTTTTGTGGTAATTTATTATACAGCAAAATAAAGCTAATCTATGTGTCATACATTCATTTTCAGCTGTTAAATTTTCTGTAAATCTACTTGAGAAATGCATGTAAAATCAAAAATTAACAACTTTATATTAATACTTTTACTGGCTTAGTCTCTTTCCTGAAACAGAGAATGCAATGTATAGCCATTGGCAAAATACAGGCCACCACCCATATTTGTATGGTCCATGAGGTAGTTTTTACATTTTTATGTAGTTGAAAAATATCAAAAGAAGTATAAAATATTATAATACATGAACATTATGTGAATTTAACAGTTCAGTCTATAAATAAAATTGGAACACCCCCACATTCACTGGTTTACATATTGTCTACTGATGATTTCATATCCAATAGAAGGATTTCATATGCGATGACAGTGATTTGTGTAACAACATCTTTTATGCTCCCCTGCCTCTGCAAATTTTCATTACTTTTTAAATTCAAAACTTGTTTTAAATTCTACCCACCCTTTCACTCAACTTAAATTCTATCATCACTATATATCTTCCCTGAGGATCTTATCCATTTGAGATTGCAAAATCAAGGTAAGTATGTAACCATCATTTGACACATTTGATTTTTAATATTATTATTATTTTCATATCTTATTTCCCCAACTTGTAACCAAATTACAATTTTCTGGAAACCAAAGATTATGCTCCACAATTGTTTGGACAATCACAGTGCCTATCAATATGTAGTATACTTGATATTGGGAATAATAAAGCATTCCATTTAGTTGTTAAAATTGTCTTTTAATCTGCACCAGATCCTTTTAATTTGAATCCTTTGATAAGGGAAGTAATAATGCAATATCTGTGCTTATTTTTTTTGTTTATTGGGGACGTGAAAGATAAAACATATTTTTCCCCTAAATGAAAGGCCTTCTTATTTTTTATAAGCAGCACTGATTTTCCTCAACAACTCTGCAAAAACAAATTCTTCTCAAACAGGAACTTGGCTAAACAAAGTTTGTCAAGTAACATTTTAGATATTACTCTTCCTATACCTCAGGTGTAGTTTGCTTCTGTTATAAAGGAGTAAAATCTTTTGAAAGTGAAGTATTAAGATCAAAGAGAATTAATATTAGAACCAATAATATGCATTATGTATTAAGTTAAAAAATGATTTCTGCTTATTGAAGGCAGAAGTGGTAAAAGGAAACAGTAATATTTGGAACTGGAATATTCTGATCACCTAAAGGAACACCATACCCTGATTCTTTTGGAAAAGCAAAATATTTTCTGTCCTTTATCCTTCTTAGTTTTCTACCTGGATTCAAGCTTATAACTCATTCTAGAATGGTAATGTAAAAAATGATAAACAATATTTTCTCTCCTTTCCCAAAGTTATGAAAAAGGCTCCAAGGATGAGAAAATGAGTGCCACAAGCCTGTACTTTTTGCTAAGAGAGGCTGAACTGCCTCTGCAGGACTTGTTCAGAGATGGCCCATCTGGACTTTTACCCAACTACTCCATTGCCCCTCCCTCTGTGCTACACCAGCACCCTTTTCTTTCCAACCTACATGTAAGGGAAGCAAGAGGTTCACTGAGGTTTTTTTTTTTTTTTGCGGTACGAGGGCCTCTCACTGTTGTGGCCTCTCCCATTGCAGAGCACAGGCTCCGGACGCGCAAGCTCAGCGGCCATGGCTCACAGGCCCAGCTGTTCCGCAGCATGTGGGATCTTCCCAGACCGGGGCATGAACCCGTATCCCCTGCATCGGCAGGCGAACTCTCAACCACTGCGCCACCAGGGAAGCCCTCATTGAGATTTTTTAAAGGAAACTTATACAAAGAGAGAACTCGCTGTGAAGATGAATATATTTCCTCTTCCATTTACGTTAGATGAGATCGCTAGCAGAAAAACACGTTAAAGGAAGTGATAGGCATGATCTGTGGAGACTGGCTTCTTAACCCCAGAAAACTGTCCCATCAGTGCTGGGAAAAAAGGTGTCTCAGAGCCAGTTGGAGGCAACTGGGAAAGTAAAGCTGTTTTCTGATTATACCCTACACAGTCTAATCCATTCAGCAACATAGATATTGAAGACCATACGACAACAGGAAGCAGCACATTTAGTAATAAATTTGTGGATTCCAGATGCTTTATTTTATCTGTGGAATAAATTTTCGTGTCTCAAGAGTGGTTGATCTTGTGGGTTTTATATTTGTACATCACTCCACAAATAAGATATGGTTACATCTTTACAGGATGTTGATTTCTGATTACATATTTGGAGGTTTAGCCTAATCCTTGGTAAAGGACATGGATTAGAAAATTTCCCCCAATCCCACTCTGAGTAAATGGAGAATGGGTTTCTTGTTTATAACTGATGATATGGTAAGCAGTTTTCTATCTTTCCATATGTATTGGTAATGGAATAAGTACATCAGAAAAGTTGATTATTGGTTAGAAAAAAAAAGAAAAACACACATACATTCTGACTTATTTTGTTTGCAACATGCATGCTCAGTGGTATATTAGTCACTTATGAAAAAATTAAAACTGAACCAAAAGTTCCCTAGTAAAATCATTATTATTGATTACACAAAAACTAGATTATTATTAAAGAAGTTTACACCCAGCTTAACACATTACGGAATAATCAAATCAAACAAAATCCAGATTTATGGAGAGTTGAAATCCTAAGTAGAATAGATATCTTTTTTCTAAAGCAACTGTAACATTGCACAGAAGAAAGACATAAGTACGTGATTAATATATTTGTGGAAAATATGTATAAATGATAGGAGGTGTGACTTTTTTTTTTTTTAACAGAAGAGTACACAAACCTTGAAACTATAAATGGCATTTTTGACCTCTACATTGTCCTCAGAGGTCTACATCCTGCTTCTTTCTTTATGGAAAGAAATCTGCATTTCAGTAGTAACTGATTAGTTTAAGTGGGTTTCTGATGGTAAGTTATAATAATAATAATAATTCACACCTCAATATTTTGTTCTTAGAATATGAAAACACCACATTTTTCTCAAAAAGCTCAATAAAACTATTATCTAGTGATAGGTAAAGTTCCAAATGAAGTACATACCCTCTCAATTTTACTTTTAGAATTACACTGGGTATAGAATTTCTTTAAATTATAAAAGACTATATAGCTCTAATTGTATTTTTCCAAACTATATTTATTGGTAAAGGCAGGGTTCCTGAGAGAAAAATTTTAATGTGATAAACCTTTAGAAAATATTTTTTTTAAATAAAAACGAATACAAACTTAACCCTATATGATTTCACTGTGTCACTTCAGACACACAGGAAATGTTCTATAGATCATTAATCCGTTTTATAGTAACTCTCCTAAATTTTGAGACTGGTCTTCAATGGTTCTATACTTCGGCTCAAATAGAGTGGAACTTGGAATACTTGGATAAACTATCTTTAGAGAGACTTTGAAAATAATCAATAGTTTGTCAAATGTATTAATCCTTGACCAGGAAGTTGGTCTTCCTTGTAGAAATAATAATGTGAATAACTTTGAACAATTTAGAGAGTTAGTATGAAGATTCAAACATATCTGTTTCTGGGCCCATTTACTATTTTGTATTATTTTTAAAATTATTAATTAAAAAATTTTAAACATTTAGTTTAAATAAATTTTTTCAGTATTCTTTTAGTAGTAAATCACATTTAAAAATTTCTGAAGAGCACACTGTATTTCCAAGATGACCTGCATTATACTTAGATAAGCTAAGCCAACCTTTAAAATAGATTCCAATTATATTAAAGAGAAGAGATATGTCAAGGTACTTTAGGTAGAATTCTTAGAAGATTGCAAACAGTTTTTTGAAAATAAAGCAAAATTTTACTTTTCCCATAATATGAATTAAAATGCACGTAAACAGTTCTTTCTATTTCTAATATTTGTTAAATCATTTTCATTTCATTAACATTACTTTTTTATCTCTGAAAATAAAAAAAACTAGTTCTTCTGATAAGAGTAAGTTAAAGGAATTTTATCAGTATAAAATACAATTGATTTGTTCCACATCCTTGCCAACACTTGTTACATTTGCTTTTTCTTAATAGCCATCTTAACATGTGTGAGGTTATGGCTCATTGTGGTTTTGATTTTGGATTGCCATAATAAAATTTTGAGCACATTTTCATAGTTTTGTTGACCACTTGTATGTCTTCTTTGGGAAAATGTCTATTAAGGTCCTTAGTCTATTTTTTAAATTGGGTTATTATTATTATCTGTAAGGCTTCCTTATATATTTCAGAAATTAACCTCTTATCAAACATATGATTTCCAAATATTTTCTCATATTCTCCAGGCTGCGTTTTCATTTTGTTGATGGTTTCTTTTGCTGTGCAGAGTCTTTTTAATCAAACATAGTCCCACTTGTTTACATTGCTTTTGTTACTTGAGTTTTTTCTTATCAATTCTGAAAAAAAATTGCCAAGCCTAATCAAAATTGATGTCAAGGAGCTATGTTCTAGGAATTTTACAGTGTCAAGTCTTACATTCAAGTTTTTAACCAATTTTGAGTTGATTTTTTCTGTTTTGTGTGAGATAGGGATCCAGTTTCATTATTTTCCGTGTGGCTGTCTAGTTTTCTCAACACCATTTTTTGAAGACATGATGGATCTTGTGTAATAAATTAATTGATCAGTTTACTTCTGGGCTTTCTATTCTCTTCCACTGGTCTATGTGACTGTTCTTATGCTAATACCATACTGTTTTGATTACTAGAGCTTTGTAATATAGATTGAAATCAGGAAGTGGGATGCTTCCAACTTTGCTCTTTTTTCTCAAGATTGCTTTGGCTATTCTGGATTTGTGTGGTTCCTACAAATTTTAGGATTTTTTTTCTAAATTTGTGAAAAATGCCATTGGTGTTTTGATAGGGATTGCACTGATTCTGCAGATTGCTTTCGCTAGTATGGTCATTTTAATGGTATTAATTCTTCCAATCCATTAGAATTGGATATATTTCCATTTATATGTGTCATCTTCAACATCGTTCATAAATGTTTTGTAGATTTCAGTATACAGATCTTCTGCCTCTTTGGTTAAATTTATTCCCACATATCTTCTTGTTTTTGAAGGATATGCCTCATTTCTTATTCAAATCTTAGAGATATAAGGAATAGTTCTTTGAATGTTGTTTTCATATTAAAAAGCATTTGAACACCTCCCTTTATTTCTCTTTATATATATATATATATATATATAATCATTTTTCCCTTTCTATCCTTGAAATTAGTTTTTAAAAATAATCAAAATTGATTAAGTTACATTTTTGAGATTACCAATGTTTACCTTTTATGTTGGAAGCTTTGAAAAACATAACATCAATGACAACAACAGGTTATTTTTAAGTTATTTTTTTTTTCCAAGATGCAGTTCAAAAGTTCATTAGCATTTGTTAACAAAATTGACTTTTTCGGGCTTCCCTGGTGGCACAGTGGTTGAGAGTC
This sequence comes from Aethalodelphis obliquidens, assembly GCF_003676395.1. NCBI lineage: Eukaryota > Metazoa > Chordata > Mammalia > Artiodactyla > Delphinidae > Aethalodelphis > Aethalodelphis obliquidens. Next base: position 5,884,675 of record NW_020837960.1, read on the forward strand.
TGCCTGCCAATGCAGGGGACACAGGTTCGTGTCCCAGTCCGGGAGGATCCCACATGCCGCGGAGCGGCTGGGCCCGTGAGCCATGGACGCTGAGCCTGTGCGTCCGGAGCCTGTTGCTCCGCAATGGGAGAGGCCACAACAGTGAGAGGCCTGTGTACTGCAAAAAAAAAAAAAAAAAAAAAAAACAAAATTGACTTTTTCATATTAATCATTTAATCAATTATGAATTAACAAATAGAATTTAAAGCGATTTTGTATTACATTTAAATGTTTTATATTTTATTTTATTTTATTTTTGCGGTACACGGGCCTCTCACTCTTGTGGCTTCTCCCACTGTGGAGCACAGGCTCCGGACGCACAGGCCCAGCGGCCATGACTCACGGGCCCAGCCTCTCCGTGGCATGTGGGGTCCTCCGAGACCGGGGCACGAACCCATGTCCCCTGCATCGGCAGGCGGACTCTCAACCACTGCACCACCACGGAAGCCCCAAAATGTTTTATATTTTAATGATTCAATAGAAAAAATCTCTATTCATTTAGCTCTCCTATAAATTGGCTCTCTTTTCAGGTAAAATAAAAGAGACTGTTGATATAAGATCACCTTATATCTATTATTTTCAACTTTCTGATTAAGCCCTTATTTTTTCTCTGTGATCAAACCACCCACATGGTTGTCATTTTCAAGGAAACTTAACTGATTAAAAATACATTAAAATCTTTCATCTAAATAAAATGAGCGACAATTAATAAATCCTTCAGAGCACACTTTTTTTTAAAATGGAAATACACTTCTTTTATTTATTTATTTATTTTATTTTACTTTTGGCTGTGTTGGGTCTTTGTTTCTGTGTGAGGGCTTTCTCTAGTTGTGGCAAGCGGGGGTCACTCTTCATTGCAGCGGGTGGACCTCTCCCTATCATGGCATCTCTTGTTGCGGAGCACAGGTTCCAGATGCTCAGGCTCAGTAGTTGTGGCTCATGGACCTAGCTGCTCCATGGATCTTCCCAGACCAGGGCTCGAACCTGTGTCCCCTGCATTAGCAGGCAGATTCTCAACCACTGCGCCACCAGGGAAGCCCTGTATGCTTTTTCTTACCATGATTATTGCTATCAGTAATTCTTATTCTTCTGAAGCATGGTCAGAAAGTATATAGAGTTTTCAGCTCTCAGGGAAAAGTTACCAGCTATGTTTCACTTAGCTTTATTAATGATATAATGATATAACTTAATTTAGGATGCCAAGGAAAAATAATGATATGTTTAGTAGAAACATGTAGTGAATTTAGTTTAGCTTTGCAATGCATATGATTCACTCTTTTCATGTACCTTATTATTTTATGTCTCTTCAACTACTTTCCTTCCAAAAGAATTGGATAGCTAGATGATGGCAAAATTCATGATACTTTTATTTGTATAAGGAAAATGTAGTGTGATTGATTATATCGACCAGAAGGACAGAATCATCTAAAAAATTTCTGAGTAGCTCCGGTTTTATTACCTCAGTTAAAGATGCTAAAGGAGAGAGAGGAGGCACTGGTTGAAGCAGATGAACCGTACAGGCTGGCGATGGCGAATGCAGGGTCAGTGCAGTACGACCATACCAACCACATAGTCACCATGACCACAGTCAAGGACATTGATCTGTGAGGGCTGTCTACTCCCATGGCTCCAACCTAAACAAAGGTCCTGGGCACAGGTCCAAAAAGTAGAACTAGTCCATGGACAAGCTGACAGGAGCCTTACTCAGGAAGTCCAGAGACCCTGCTCTCCCAGCAAGTATCGTCTTTTATCTCCTCAGCATCACTGCACACACATAGTCGCAAAAGGTAAAGAGGATACATCTCCGACTGGCTCAGGACTCTACCAAGAAGCCCCCAAATACCACTCATACCAGCAAGACACAGTGCCACAGGCAGATAGGCAAAGCCTAACACAGAGAAGAATGATCCTGAGAACCAGGTGATGCCCCAGTCTAGACTACAAAGACCTGTCCTATCTCAACTTGGTTGTCCCGCTGTCCCAGCCTGCATGGAGGTGATGACTCCATAGCCCAAGGTTGGGATTCCAGCACCTTTCCAACCTGACTCTTGGACCCCAAAAGACAGGCAGCTGAGAGCTGACCTCCCCTGGAGAAGCCTTCGGAGCCAAGTTTAGGTGGTCTTCCTAAACTTATAACCCACTGGGCCTTCACCAGATTGTGAAGCTAAAATACATACATACATACATACTTACACACCTACACACATAAACACAAAAATAAATTTACTCTTCCTGAGTAGAGCTGGATTCTCATGTCTTTTCATAAATGAGACATCTGTCTTATTTATGAAAAAACTAAAAAATGCTATGCTTTTCTTTTTCTCCTTTTTGATATCTGATAGTGTCAGAATCTTTAAAACATTGTTCATAATCATATAGGTTTTACAAGTAAATTTCAAAAGAATTAATGGATTTAGGATTCAAATGAAAATTAAATAATTCAATTAAAAGTAAGATTACAGCCTCTTCAAATCAATGCTTTCTATTAAGCCCCTAAGAAATAGATTTTGTCAGTATCTTCTGTGAAGATTTTAGTTATTTATAAATTTCTGTCTTGCCCTCAACTACATCTAAACTTTTTCATAAATTAATTGCTAAGAATTAGAGTTTATAATTTGACTTTGAAGTTTAAATACTCATATAACAGAGAAGGAAAGAAATCTCAAAGTTAAGTGACAAAGTAACAGTAGGTCTCAAAATTTAGGCAAGTTCTTCTACTACTCTTAATCTGTCTCTTTCTCTCTCTCACTCCTTAGTTTGATAATTTCTGGTCACGAATACTCAGTGTCTTTGTGCAGAGGAGCTGAATAAATAAAATATGTGCCAACAGGGTATGCAGTCATTAGTTTAAGATGATTTTGCCACCATTTGATATAGAAAAAAATTTCTGGCTAATGCTAATTTAAGACATATATTCAGCTAGAGTCAGTGATTTTATTAATAATGCTCTACTTAAAAGAGGAGGCAGATAGATAAATGAAACAACATTTAGGCAAAAGAAAAAAAATTAGATATATGTAAGTGGCTTACAGACAGAAGTTTGAAAGGAGTTTTATATAACAATTAATTAGAACTGCTGAAAAATTGATGGCTACAATACATAGGAGATATCATTAAACTTTTAGAGTTTGACTACCTATAAAAGTTTTCCACAATAACATTGAGGTAATTTATACTTATCACAAGAAAAGAATGTGACATTTTATAAGATATAGTAGAAATGAAAATCTGACAATGAAACCCCTTCAAAAATTTTCCTTTATGTTTATTCTTTATTCCTGTGATTTAAGGAACTTTCATTGCCTCAGCTTTATCATAAAATATTTTAATTTCTACACTATATAAAACATCTTAGTAAATAGAATTATCTTAGTAAAGAAATGTTTTCTGGGATGACTGTTAATTAGAGGTACACAACATTTGTCTTCAGTCTATATTTATTAGTAAACTCTGAAACAAGTAATATTTTTATGGCTAATAAAATCAAAAGGCTAACAAATAAAGGAAATTAGGATCACTACTTTTATATTAAGAAAACAAGTTTAATATTTTTTCTGCTCCCATGTTTGATATTATAGGAGAAAAATTGTATGGATAATATTTTTTCCCAAATTATTTTGGTTTTGTGTCTTTTATCCTGATATTTATAATTATATACAGTTGGACCTTGAACAACACAGATTTGAACTGAATGGGTCCACTTACACATGTATATTTTTCGGTACAGTCAGTTTTTTGTATCTGTGGGTTCCATATTCACAGATTCAACCAGCTGCAGATTGTGGGTTGTGTACTATGCCATTTTGTATAAGGGACTGGAGCATACATGGATGTTGTTATCTGTGGTGGGTCCTGGAAGAAATCCCCCACATATATGTAAGGATGACTATATACTCATATAAATTAAAAGCAAAAAAAAAGAAAGAAAGAAAGAAAGAGAAAGAAAGAAAAGAAAGTTTAGTTTTATAGAAAGGGAAAAACTCAAAAGGGATTAAAGGCTTACATGTAAGACTTAAAACTATAAAACTCCTAGAAGAAAACATAGAGGGAAGCTTTGTGACATTGGTTTTAGCAATGACACCAAAAGTACAAGTGAAAAAAAAATCAAAACTCTGTTAATATTTTAATGTAAACTGGAAATTTTCTTCCTTTATTTTCATTTATATTATACATGTATATGTGCAATTTTCAATATTGCATACTAGACTTATTTGCATTTACTAAAACCCAAATATAATATGAACTGATTCTTATTTGTGGACTTTCAGAGAAAACAGTTTCATGTTTCTACATAGTTTAGGGTTTCTGAACAAAAAAGTTACCAGCAACAGGAGCAACTTGAGAAAGCAGAACACGGAATTGTTTGTGGATTTAGATTCCCCACTATGCTGAAGGCAATAGGGGCATTATTATTTATGGTCAGTATGTTCATTGGAAGGGATGGGGTGTATTCTCTGGTATGGAGTAGCATCAGAGTGACTACAGTTTTCATCAGTGGTTAATTAGTTTGGAGTATAAATGGAAGGTGGAGTACTGGGATGCACAATGTATATGATTTTTATTTGGTAAAGATGCAGTGATAATTACAAGGATTGTGACGTGGGCTGGTTAGATTAGTGTCACTGAAATCCTTGTAATAAGGAAATTATGCGTTACTCAGGACATCAAGATGACAACTTGAGACATGCTGTGATAGGCAGAGGTCCTTTTTGGCATCGTTGTTGGAGAGACCATTTCTTGAAGTCACATTGAAAAATTATGCTGACTTTTCATCTTGTTTATGGTTTCCTTTGCTGTGCAAAAGCTTTTAATTTTAATTAAGTCCCATTTGTTAATTTCTGTTTTTATTCTCATTACGCTAGGAGGTGGGTCAAAAAAGATATTGCTGCAATTTATATAAGAATGCTCTGTCTATGTTTTCCTCTAAGAGTTTTATAGTATCCGGTCTTACATTTAGGTCTTTAATCCATTCTGTATTTATTTTTGTGTATGGTGTTAAGGAGTGTTCTAAGTTCATTCTTTTACATATAGCTGTCCAGTTTTCCCAGCACCACTTATTGAAGAGGTTGTCTTTTCTCCATTGTATATTCTTGCCTCCTTTGTCATAGATTAGGTGTCCATATGTGCATGGGTTTATCTCTGGGTTTTCTATCCTGTTCCATTGATCTATATTTCTGTTTTTGTGCCAGTACCATACTATCTTGAATTCCATAGCTTTGTACTATAGTCTGTAGTATATTTCTGTTTCTGTGCCAGTACCATACTGTCTTGATTACTGTAGTTTGTAGTATAGCCTGATTCCTCCAGCTCCATTTTTCTTTCTCAAGATTGCTTTGGCTATTCAGGGTCTTTTGTGTTTCCATACAAATTGTAAAATTTTCTGTTCCAGTTCTGTGAAAAGTGCCATTGGTAATTTGATAGGGATTGCATTGAATCTGTAGGCTGCTTTGAGTAGTATAGTCATTTTCACAATGTTGATTCCTCCAGTTAAAAACATGGTATATCTCTCTGTTTGTGTTGTCTGATTTCATTCATCACTATCTTAGTTTTCTGTGTACAGGTCTTTTGCCTCATTAGGTAAGTTTATTCCTAGGTACTTTTTTTCTTTTGTTGCAATGGTGAATGGGATTGTTTCCTTAATATCTCTTTCTGATCTTTTGTTGTTAGTATATAAATTCATTGATTAGCTCTAGTAATTTTCTGGTGGCATCTTTAGGATTTTCCATGTATAGTGTCATGTCATCTGCAAAGAGTGAGAGCTTTATTTCTTGTTTTCTGATTTGGATTCCTTTTATTTCTTTTTCCTCTCTGATTGCTGTTGCTAGGACTTCCAAAACTATGTTGAATAATAGTGGTGAGAGTGGACACCCTTGTCTTGATCCTGATCTTAGAGGAAATGCTTTCTCTTTTCACCATTGAGAATGATGTTTGCTGTGGGTTTGTTATATATGGACTTTATTAAGTTGAGGTAGGTTCCCTCTATGCCCACTTTCTGGAGAGTTTTTATCAAATCGGTGTTGAATTTTGTTGGAAGATTTTTCTACATCTATTGAGATTATCATATGGTTTTTATGCTTCAGTTTGTTAATATGGTATATCACATTGATTTGCATATATTGAAGAACACTGGCATCCCTGGGATAAATCCCACTTGATCATGATGTATGATCCTTTTAACGTGTTATTGGATTCGGTTTGCTAGTATTTTGTTGAGGATGTTTGCATCTATGTTCATCAGTGATATTGGCCTGTAATTTTCTTTTTTTTGGTCATATCTTTGTCTGGTTTTGGTATCACGGTGATGGTGACCTTGTAGAAAGAGTTTGGGTGTGTTCCTCCCTCTGTAGTTTTTAGGAAGAGTTTGAGAAGAATAGGTGTTAGCTCTTATCTAAATGTTTGATAGAATTTTCCTGTGAAGCCATCTGGTCCTGGACTTTGGTGTTTTGGAAGACTTTTAATCACAGTTTCAATTCATTACTTGTGATTGGTCTGTTCGTATTTTCTATTTCTTCCTGGTTTAGTCTTGGAAGGTTGTACTTTTCTAATAACTATCATACAAAGTGAAGTAACTCAGAAAGAGAAAAACAAATATGATATATTTACGCATATATGTGGAATATAGAAAAATGGTACAGATAATCTTATTTGCAAAGCAGAAGTAGAGACAGAGATGTACAGAGCAAATGTATGGGTACCAAGGGGGAAAAGGGGTGGATGGGAGAAATTGGGAGATTGGGATTGACATATATACACTATTGATACTATGTATAAAATAGATAACTAATTAAAGCCTATTGTGTAGCATAGGGAACTCTACTCAATGCTCTTTGGTGACCTAAATTGAAAGGAAATCCAAAAAAGAGGGGATATATGTATACGTACATCTGGTTCACTTTGCTGTATAGTAGAAACTAACACAACATTGTAAAGCAACTACACTCCAATAAAAATGAATTAAAAAAAAGAAAATTATGCTGAAAATTGGGACTATTATGTGAGTTTGAAGGTGGGAGAATGACAAAAGAGAGGACATGTTCAGCTTTAACAGGTCCTCTTTGTTAAAGCCAGGTCCTGAGAGACAGAGTAGAACCGTAAATTATGGAATGAAAAATTATGATTGATGACCTCAAGAAATATGAGCCCCAAATTTGCTTCATCCCTCAACATCACTCTGATCTCTTTACCTGTGATATAGTTATTTATAATAAGAAATATATGTTTGATCTTCATCCTTGTCTCTGGCACAGAGCTCTTAAAACCCTTGGAATTTCTTGAGATGAGAGTGATAAATGTGTCTTTTGTTTTGTAAATGAGATAACTTTTGGAAAGCACCTAAGGATGGGAACTGTTGCCAGTGGAGTCAACCATGTGATTAGTAGGTTGGGACTTTTATTTTTTTTATTTATTTTTATTTTTTTAACATCTTTATTGGAGTATAATTGCTTTACAATGGTGTGTTAGTTTCTGCTGTATAACAAAGTGAATCAGCTCTATGTATACATATATCCCCATATCCCCTCCCTCTTGTGTCTCCCTCCCTCCCTCCCTATCCCACCTCTCTAGTTAGACACAAAGCACTGAGGAGCTGATCTTCCTGTGCTATGCAGCTGCTTCCCACTAGCTATCTATTTTACATTTGGTAGTGTATATGTGTCCATGCACTCTCTCACTTCGTCCCAGCTTACCCTTCCCCCTCCCTATGTCCTCAAGTCCATTCTCTACATCTGTGTCTTTATTCCTGTCCTGCCCCTAGGTTCTACAGACCTTTATTATTCTTTTTTTTAGATTCCATATATATGTGTTAGCATATGGTATTTGTTTTTCTCTTACTGACTTACTTCACTCTGTATGACAGTCTCTAGGTTCATCCACCTCACTACAAATAACTCAATTTTGTTTATTTTTATGGCTGAGTAATATTCCATTGTATATATGTGCCACATTTGAAGGTTGAGACTTTTAACTTCACCACCTGACCTTCAGGGAGAGGTGAGGAGCTAAGATGACATTTTATGATTTAATCAGTCATGCCTATGTAATGAAGCCTATATAAACACAAAAGGACAGGGTTTGGAGATCTTCCATATTGGTGAACACATGGAGTTTTAGGGAGAGTGGCATACTCAGAGATGTCATGGAAGCTCCCCACTCTTCCTTATTCATCTCTTCCATCTAAGTTATATCCTTGTATTAATATAATAAACTGGTACTCAAGTAAGTAAAATGTTTCTGTGTTCTGTGAGCTACTCTAGCAAATTAATTGAACCCAAGGAGGGAGGGGTCACTGGAACTCCCAATCTATAGTCAGTTAGTCAGAATCACAGGTGACAACCTGTACTTAAAATTGGCAACTGAAGTGGGAGGTAGTCTTGAAGGGCTGAGCATTTACCTATAGGATCCAGGTAGATAGTGTTAAAATTGAATTAAATTGTGAGACTCCCAGCTGGTATCCCAAAGAATTGCTTGGTGGTGTGGGAAAAAAAAAAAAACAACAAGTTAGAACTGGATGCAGAATCCTACATATTTCTACCCAAATCATGTTTCATTATTTATGAATAGGTATAGATCCATACCACTGGCCAACCACACAGAGTGGCAACCAAGAGTATTTCCTAAAGTTATGTGCACTAAAATAGTTCCCCTTTTTTATTCTCTTTCTTGGCCATCCATAAGTGAAGCTGTAATTCTTTTAGCACTTTACTTTTAGTAAAGGCTAATATTTTGCACAGGACATTTGGAAACTGTTCCCAAGTTTTATTATTTTATCATCAACTAGTTATAAGAAATTATACATATGACCATATTTGTGGATTAAGAAGGATGAGTAGATACATTGGAAGTCTGAGCTTCTTGCTTATAGAATACGCTCATGTTTTTTACAATTGTTTGTGTTTGATCTCATATATAATACTAAGATTTTATAATAAATTACTGATAGGCTACTCAATTTCATGGCTTATTGGAACAGATAATACTATATTTATAATGCACAACTCAGGTTACATATGTTTTGTTGTCCTACACCAAGCATTCTGTTTTTGTTTGTTTTTTCCATTACACAGTACAAAGAAGCCTCAACTTTTCCAAAGGAGATGGGTTAGAAAAACAACATGAACAGAGTTCTTGGCTTTGCCTCAAAATATAAAGATGTCTGCTGAATATTATTTGGTTATTTGTTTTTTAATTATGACCACCTAATAAACAGTGTTGAAACTGATGCATCATAAGGCCCAGGCATTCAACAGGCATATGAAAAGCTGCTCAACATCACAAACTATTAGAGAAATGCAAATCAAAACTACAATGAGGTTTCACCTCACACCAGTTAGAATGAGCATCATCAGAAAATCTACAAACAACAAATGCTGGAGAGGCTGTGGAGAAAAGGGAACCCTCTTGCACTGTTGGTGGGAATGTAAATTGATACAGCCACTATGGAGAACAGTATGGAGGTTCCTTAAAAAACTAAAAATAGAATTACCATATGACCCAGCAATCCCACTACTGGGCATATACCCAGAGAAAACCATAATTCAAAAAGACACATGCACCCCAATGTTCATTGCAGCACTATTTACAATAGCCAGATCTCAAAATCAACCTAAATGCCCATCAACAAATGAAAGGATAAAGAATATGTGGTACATATATACAATGGAATATTACTCAGCCATGAAAAGGAATGAAATTGGGTCATTTGTAGAGACATGGATGGACATAAAGCCTGTCATACAGAGGGAAATAAGTCAGAAAGAGAAAAACATATATAGCATATTAATGCATATACGTGGAATCTAGAAAAATAGTACAAATGAACTCGTTTGCAAGGCAGAAATAGAGGCACAGATGTAGAGAACAAACTTATGGACACCAAGGTGGGGAAGCAGGGCAGTGGGTGGTGATGGTGGGATGAGTTGGGAGATTGGCATTGACATATACTAATGTGTATAAAATAGATAACTAATAAGAAACTGTGTATAAAAATAAAATAAAATTCAAAAACAAAACAAAACAAAAAAATAAGATCCAGTCATCGATGAAAGTAATTAAAGAAGAGACAAATAAATGGAAGGACATTCATGTTGATGGATTAGAAGTTTTAATATTATTAAAATGTCCATACTACAGATTCAGTGCAATTCCTATTTAAATCCCACTGGCATTTTTTTTTTTTTAAGAAATAGCATAAACAATTCTAAAATTCATTTGGAACCACAAGGAACACCAATTAATTAAAAGGATGCTAAGAATACACAATGGGAGAAAGACAGTCTCTTCATCAAATGGTGAAGATATCAAACTGGATATCCACATGTAAAAGAATGAAACTGGTCCCATTTCTTACACCATATACAAAAAAACAACTCAAAATGGATTAAAGGCTTAAATGTTAAGGCCTGAAACTGTAAACTTCTTTGAAGAAAACACAGTAGAAAAGCTTTATAACATTGGTCTTGGTAATGATTCTTTTATTTTTGGATATGACATCAAAGCACAGTGAACAAAAGCAAAAATAGATAACTGAGATTGTATCAAAAAGAAAAAACAAAATCAATAAAACAAAACAAAAAAACCCTTCTGCACAGCAAAGAAAACAAACAGTAGAGTCAAAAGGCAATTTATGGGGCTTCCCTGGTGGTGCAGTTGTTGAGAGTCCGCCTGCCGATGCAGGGGACATGGGTTCGTGCCCCAGTCCAGGAGGACATGGGTTCGTGCCCCAGTCATGCTGTGTAGCGGCTGGGCCTGTGAGCCACGACCACTGGGCCTGCATGTCTGGAGCCTGTGCTCCACAACGGGAGAGGCCACAACAGTGAGAGGCCCATGTACTGCAAAAAAAAAAGGCAATTTATGGAATGGGAGAAAATACTTGTAAAACATCAATTTGAAACAGGGTTAATACCCAAAATATATTTAAAAACTCATGACTCAATAGCAAATTAAAAAACAAAAACTCAGTTAAAATAAGAAGTGATAGAATTGGCCAGCAGGTATATGAAAACGTAGTCAACATCACTAATCATCAGGGAAATGTATATCTAAAACACAATGACATATCACCTCATGCTTGAAGAATGGCTATTATCAAAAACAAAACAAAACCAAAGACAACAAGTGTTGACAAGGGTGTGGAAATATGGGAACCCTTATATATTCTTGAAGGAGTGTGCAACATTGCAGTCATTATGGAAAACACTTTGGAGATTACCCAAAAAATTAAAAATAGAACTACCATACAATCCAGTTATTCCATTTCTCGGTGTTTAACCAAAATAATTGAAATCAGGATCTTGAGATATTTGCACACCCATGTTCACTGCAGCATTATTCACAGTAACCAAGATGTGGAAATAACCTAAAAGTCCATCAACAGATGAATGGGTAAAATGTGGTATATACCTGCAACAGAATTTTATTCAGCCTTTAAAAAGAAGGAAAGCCTGCAATATGAAACAAAAAGATGAAATTGCAGGGCATTGTGCTAAGTGAAATAAGTCAGTCACAGGAAATCATATCAAGATATATCAAGCATACAAAACATTCAAACTCCTAAAAGCAGAGAGACGAATTGTGGTTGTCAGGGGCTGGGGAAAGGGGATATGCAGAGTTGCTATTCAATGGTTATAAAGTTTAAATTATGCAGAATGGATGAGCCTGCCCATATTTAACAATATTGTATGGTACACTGAAAACATTTTTAGGAAAGTAGATCTCATGTAAAATGCTTTTTCTACAATGAGAGAGAGAGAGAGAGAGAGAGAGGGGCTATACTTAAAAAACAACAACAAAACAAACAAACAAACAAAAAACAAGGTTGCAGGATACTTGCGGACACAGCTGGACCTGAGGCTAAACTTTCTCTTATTCTGGACCCAACCTACAACTAGCAGCCTTAATTTTTTTTAAGTTATTGAATTAGAATAGTTCACTGACATATTTAACAGGTTACCATTAAAATCAGAAGAGGCCAGCAACCACTGTGCTACTTTGTATTGCTTGTGGTTTGAGGTACAGTAACTTGCTTTTCATCTTAGGCAAGCTGTAAACAATTGAACCTTTAGAAATTTACTAATATGGTAAGTCCTTTAATTTTCAAAGGGCTTATATCATACCTCTGTCAACTGTATAACTCACCATATCCTGTCATCAGTATAACAGATCATTTCTGTATTATGTTGTAATACAGAGAAAGAAAATTAATATATTTCTAGGTTAAGACACTGTCTTTGTTCCATAACGGCAAACTGTTACTGATCATTTTCACTAATCGATCTGGAGAAAAGAGCACTTTCCAGATCAATAGCTACATGCCAGTACCCGAGAATATGATTATTTGCTCCAACAGGGTACCACATATGGAATGTCAACTGCAGTTTGAGACCATCTGATTATGTGTGCAATAATTCTCCAATAACTAGTTGTTTTTTACACTACTCTTAGATATGAGATTAAAAAAATTGATAGAACCCATCACCTTGCATCTTTTAAATATTTAATGGTCACCCTAATCTTTGCAATTACTCAATGGATGTGGTTCTGCTTTAGGTTCTCTATTTTGGTTGAGTAAGGCAGATCAAAGAGTTTCCATTTGATACTTGCAAATATAATAGCTTTTAGTATACAGATCAGGATACCAGTATGGGGATATTTTCAGTTGCCAGAAAATAATTATCTAGTTCAATGTTGTCAGGAACTGGATAAATTATTGCCAGATGATTCAGCATGTCCATTGGGGATATTGTGAGATTAACTTGGGCTGAAAGTTAATTTCCTATTTTACCTCCCTAAATCTCCTTTCTGACCACAGGACAATAGTAGTATTTAGGTTCTCTAGGTATTGGCATCAATTTATATCCTCTGTCATATAATCCCTGAAACATTCTAGGTATTTTTGTTTTCCCAGTGCTCGTTCATCTGTGAAGCTGCTCATAGAGGCCTTTGGAAAATACTTGGAGAAATATTTACAGTATTAACACTTAGCAGTGGCACAGGGTATTTTCTCAAGGAAGACACTTCAATCATGGGATCTTGGTGTATAGAGTTAGCTTAGGTTTCAGAACTAACTGAGAGGCTAAGAATCTTTGTTGTGTTCTCTAATGTCAGAATTCTGTTCACCAGAACGCTTTACTGTTATATAGATTAAGAAATAGTAGATAATCAAAACTTTTAATTCCTGGTGTCCTCATGATTAATTAGTCACTACCACAGATCCTGGCTCAAAATACTCTTGTTTCCACTCCATTCCTGATCCCTGTTATGGTCATTGCATGCATTTTGCCTCTGCTGGTGAATGTTACAAACTGAACTCTATCTATCTTGTATTCGATAATTTACATGGAAAATATGCTATCCACTTCATTGTCATTATCCCTAGCATCTAAAAACATTTATCATTGAGATTTCCAAGGATGCTTGTGGTCCCCTTGCCGATATATTTTTCATTGCCTTCTTGAATGTGTTTCCTGGCCCTTAAGGGATATAGTTTGCAGGGATGGGGTGTAGTTTGTATTTAATAAACCTGTGCAATCAATCTTATCATAAAACTTTGAATTTCATCAGAAAAGTCCTAGCATGTATGCTTCATTAATAAGCCACTATTGTTTCTAGTCTTCAGTTAGTTGACCAAGAAAACAATCAGATCCATTTTAAGATATACAAGCTAGCTTATATTATTTCATAAATCAAGGATAAGTACATTTGATCAATAAATATGGAGTCAATTAGTGGAGGGATAAAGATTATTTCTGGGGGTAGATAGGTTAAAAGCCTGTTTTCTATTTTTATTTATTTTTGTGTCTTTGCATCATAAATGGGACTCAGTGGGTAAAACAGTAAGTCACTTCTCCCCAGGTCTTCCAGATTTAACCTACCTATATTTATAAGTCCATCTCTTTCATTTCTATACTAGATATAAATTTATTTGCCCATTCAAAGACAACACTTAAACAAAATTCCCTTCTCTTTTCAGCTTTTTTTCTTTTTGTTTTTCTGTAATTCTCCCACTTTTTATAAAAACCTCCTGTGATTCCACAATTCCCTCCAAATTCTCTCTGCCCTTTATCCAAAACTCCTCAAAAAGATCACTTCTTCCTCTGTCTCCAATTCCCATCTTATTTGCTTTTCCTCAAGCTTATCCCAGTCAAGATCTGACTCCTCCTCTCTCCATGCACTTAAGAGCAGGGGTCTCCTTTTTGTTTCTGGAACATGATATGCTGGCTACTACTCAGGGATTTTGAAAATGGTTCCTTCTTACCATAAGTAAGTTTTTTGGTTATATTTATTGTTTATATCTTATGTCTTTCACGTGTTTGTTATAATTCTCATTGAAGGCTTTTCTGGCCATCCTATTTAGGTATTAATATATCATTCTTTCTTCAAAAATGCTACATAATTTCCTTAATTTTTATATTGAATGTAAATGCTTGTTAGATAGAAATTTCCATTAAAATAAAGACCTTTTTAAACTCTATTTTGTTTGCTGATATATCCCCAAAACGTATCTGGCATATGAGAAATTCTTAGCAAATATTTGTGAATCAAATTTAAAAGTGTATATTTCTAATAATGACATTTCATTAACATTATATCATGAAAAAGTTCAAAACATATTTGAAAATCTATTTTGTTTTATGGCATACTGTTTATATATATATATATATATATATATATATATATATCACTAGGTATAGATTACTTAGCAATTATTTACAATTAATTTTCCAGTTTTATTCTATTATAAAATGATATACATGATTTGTTTAGCCTATGATAAAAAAATCCATAGGATAGTTTCCTGAAAGTGAAATTACTCTATTCAAATATCCGGAAATGTTTAAGGTACTCAGTTTTAATATCTTACTTTCCAGAAGATCTGGACAGATTTACACTCAGAAGCAATCTCATGAGAATATCTGTATGTTTGACCTCTTTAAGGTTCTATAGATAGTTCTGTGCTTTGGCACATAATATTTTTTAAAATCTAAATGATCAGTGAAATTATTTTAAATTTTTATAAGTATGAAAAACTTTGAATTACTAACAGGATATTCAGGGAAAAACTATTCCCTGAAAATTGGAAAATAACATAATATATTGATACAGATTTTGTATCTTAAGATTGATCCTAATATGATCTAATGAGAACTGTAAAAGTATAAGAAAAAATTTGTGGTGCTTTGATATAGTATTTATCATTATAATTGTCAGAAGCTCTCAGTTTTTTAAAATATATATAATGTTTCAATTTCATACATACACCAAAGTCTTTGAGTACAATAAAGATTAAAGGTGATTTTAAAAAGACATTATTTTCCACATATTTTACTATTTACAAAGGCTTTTCAAAATCAATTCATCATATGATAAACAATATAATAATAGGTTTACATACTCTTTCTTGAAGTTGCCAAAATAAAACTCTAAGGTGATAAGTAAAACTTGTATGAAAATATACTGTTATTTCCTTGTATTGCATATATATTCTGATTGCAATTCAAGTATTCTTTGAGTTTCACCAATAAGAGCTCTAATAGCATTTCATATCTAGGGATCAATACTTCATAGGTATAATATAAGATCCTGTATTAAAAAGGAAAACTATGATTCTGTCTACTCAAAGAAATAGACATGGCTGGCTTTCCACTTTCAGTCATTTAAGTTTATGAATATTGTTTATTTTATGACAATCTTCTGTTCCCCATGAAAATATCTTGTGCTCCGAATTTATTTTTCTTATTAGAAACTCATAATATCAGCAGTCTTTACAACGTTAAGGTGTCAGCTCCACTTTTGTGGTTCAAAAAGCTAGCCTGTTATATTTCCATATTATATTACATTTTTATTATTGTATCTAAGAAACCATCATGACTTGTATGAGTTATTATGGAATAGAGATCACATACTAAGAACTATAAGGGCCATTCCATGATAGAAATTAACAAAGGAAATGGTATAAGAAATAAAAATAGGAAATTGTGGTGCATTGTGTAAACAGGCAGCTCTGCTACTCTGCTCAAGTGCACTATTAACTCTCTGGGAATGTGAGTCCATGTTTGTCAAATACTCCAACTTCTGGAGAGAAACAAAAATGCATGTTTTTTTGTGTGAAATAGCTTGATTTTTAGTGTTGTTAATTAATTTACATTTAAAAAAGACTGAATGCCAAATAGATTACAAGAAGAGTATCAGTCTGGTTTTATTCACTGGCAAACTGATTCACAACTTGCAGACTGTTACAGAACAAACGGGGATGCTTGTCCCATTTTACATCATTACTAAAAGTTTGGTACAGACATTACAACCATCTGCCAAGTGATAAGATCATTATCTAATAATTTTAAACAGAATGATAGGAATTGCAATGTTATCTCAATAAGATAGGGTACTCCTGTTAAGGATCTCACTATATAATGGTAGAGATTTAATTATGGTATAGTGTTATAAATACAAAGTCATAAGGCTTGACTCTGGATTCCTTCAAACTTTTAAGTAATATTTAAGTGTTCTTGAATGGTAACCTGTATTTTGAGGGGTTTGAAATTTTAAAAATGCTTAATATTTCCAAAAGAAAAATTCAAACCGAATAATATTTTTGGAACTTATAATTAAATAATTTTCTTTTCTTTTCTTTTTAAATTTATTAACATGATAGTGTAAGACTTTTTTAATTTTTTTTTTTAAATTTATTTATTTTTGCGGTACGCGGGCCTCTCACTGCCGTGGCCTCTCCCGCCGCGGAGCACAGGCTCCGGACGCGCAGGCCCAGCGGCCATGGCTCAAGGTCCCAGCTGCTCCGGGGCATGTGGGATCCTCCCGGACCGGGGCACGAACCCGTGTCCCCTGCATCGGCAGGCGGACTCTCAACCACTGCCCCACCAGAGAAGCCCAAGACTTTTTTTAACTATTCACAAAGCTCCACACAACTTTTTCTTTTTTTTATGCTCAATTCATGGTATTGTGTGTGTCTCTGTGTGTGTTTAATTAAATTCCTTCATGAAAGTGGTGGAAATATTACTGAAAGAATACTACTGGCATTAGTAGTCACAAAACTAAACATTTTGATGTTTAAATAATTATTTGAAAAATGTAGTCTTTAAAATGTAAAAACATTCTTTATGTATTTCAGACTTTCTCTCTTTGACCCTTGATTAACTGCTTTGATGTAGCCAGCACTTAAGCGCCATTCAAAAAAGTATACGTTTAGACTGAGATTATAATGGATTAATCATATTTTGTATATTACCTTATAATTCCAAAAGTTCTTTTAGGTCACACAAATAAAATACTTTGAATTTTTTTCTATTGATTCAATAGCTTGATTCTAAATTTATTGTTCACTGCAAATCTTGTCTTTATTCTCTGGCTTATAGTGAGACGTGATTATATTGCTTGGAATTTTGCTCTATAGAGTAGTTATGAATTCTACATTTTATTGCAATTTTTATGAAATTTTCTAAAATACAGCTATATAAATACCAGGCACGACTAGTGGCATTTAAAATTCTACACTCGTGTTGTAGACATATGGAGCAGTGAAATATAGGGTAATGATAACCATAGAAGAAACTTAAAACAGTTTTAAATACTTGAGATATCAGCATATATTGATTTGGCAAAGCATTTGAAATATACTTTAATTTCATAAGCAGAATGTTATCCCTCTTTTAAAAATTGCAAATTATTTGTACACATAGCATTCAACATAACTGTTGGCTTTGAGCTCAGAAGCCCAGCTGAAATTAGCTTGGCCAAAAATGGGAATTCATTGATCCCACGGTCATGTATGGCACTAAAGTTGTAGATTTAACCCAATCCATACACAAGAATAACACCAGAAACAGCTCTCCCCTTTCTCTTTTACTGTCTATTTCTGACTGTTGGTTTCAATATCAGCCAGATTTTGTCCTTTGACTACTGACAGCCCTTGAGCTGTAAATCTAACAGTTCAGCAGAGATGGAGATATATATATATATTTTTTTTTTCTCTTAGCTCTAGTTTAATAAAAAAAAAAATTTCTTAAGAAGTTACTCTGGTAACTGATATGAGTCATCATCTGATAGATGAAATTTATGAGTTAGCAGGCCATTGACCTTCTCATCTTATATTGGGTAGTGCTTCAGGGTAATGAGATTTAGTACCTCCAGGAAGTCCCATTTGTTGTCAAGCATATTACCCATCTTGAGTGGGACCACCATATTTTCCCTCTCAGGAATAGGTGACCTACTATGATAACCACCAGGTTCCTAATTCAATGAAAGAGCATTGACTGTATTTTGAATCTATGGGAAACATAGAAATTATCATAATCTATCCATCAGTTCACACTTAAGTGTGAACCATGAGAAATCTTTTTCTAGTCTTTCCTCCTCACAAGTAACATCTAATCCATATCCAATTTCCATGAATTTTGCTTTCTAAATTTCTTCCTAATGTAGTCTATATATTTTTCAATTAAACCCAGATCTGAGGAGTAAGGATGAAATTTAACTCATCTATATTCGTTACAACAGCCATCTTATTTTTTAGATAAATATAGTAGACATCCAATGAGTCTTCCTGTATCCCTTCCAAATTAGTTTTCATGTTGCTACTAATTTTTTAAAAATAGAATTTGACCAAGATAGCACATCAATCTACCTTCTTTAAATTATACCATATACTAATCATGACCACATTAATACTCTAAGCATAGTTGTTTTCTAAGCCCCAGATGCATATATTCTACTTCTAATATTTTTCTATCTTTAGATATCACTTTAGCATTTCTAAGTTAATGGGAATGAATTTATAATAAAACATAATTTTATCAGAAGACTTTCCTTTACCATAATTTTGATATGTGTAATTTTCATAATATCTCAAATAACTTTTCAATAATAAATTGGCAAATACAGATTACTTCTGTGAGGGTGTGTGTGTATTACAGTATTCATGTAACCATCAGTGTTATACAAATAAGTGTCATAGAATGAAAACTTACTGTGATATTGTTGTGATAAAAATGATTACAGATACTTCTTTCATCTAAAGATCTTACATAGTTTTAGATCAGTGGGAAAATAAATATTTTTTTTGCTCACTTTTCTCTATAAGAACCAGGAAAGGGAGAGAGAAAATTTTATATTTCTAAACTTTGCCATGTCTTTTACATATGAAGTGATGAGACACTGATTAAATGATTCTGTTCAGCAAACTCCATTAAAAATACCTTCTACATGAAAAAATAAACCCAGAGCTGAGGAGTAAGAGGGAGATTTAATTCATCTATATGATGAAATAAACAGAGGAGCTGGAGCCACTGAGCGTTGGAGAACTTAGAGGCAAATTAATCTCTTATTCAATGGTGGAGCCATGTCAGGAGGTGAAATCCTAGGAAAATGGATAATGAGAACTCATTTGCAAGATGACTAAAGGACTACATAATAGTTTCAGTTGTAAAGGTTTTGATGTTGGAAATCATGTATACATCCAGTATATTCCCCTAAAACCTTTAGCAAAATATAATATATGCACGTAAATGTTTTTTGTGAGTGTTGTGTAAGAAAACTCAATTAAAAGGGGCTACGTTCCTTGGCTAGTTTTGAGTAGTTAACTCAATTAATCCAATTAAATATTGTCACAAAATTGTCAATTAAAAACAGCAATAGAATCTCAGTGGCATACAGAAATGAATATTTGCTTCTCATATATAAGCAGTGATTAGCTGATCCAGACTTAATTGGCTATTTTCCAGGTATTTTTCATCCTTCTCCTGGATCAGTGAGCACGTTTGGACATATTCTTCAGGATGGCAAAAATGCAAGAGAGGAATAAAAAGCATGCAATAACTCTTGAAGTGTAGGGATGAAACTGGCATATCATCACTTCCATCTCTTCATTATCTTACTGGTCAAAGCAAATGAAAAGATTAATCCCAGATTCAAATGTGGGACAAATATCTCCTTCATTTTAAGAAAAACTACAAAGTCATATGTCAAAATTCATAGAGAAAGGGACATTGGAAAGATTACATATAAACTGTTCTATATTCATCTCATCCCTATACTGGAATAAAAGATAAACTTTGGGGCTTCCCTGGTGGCGCAGTGGTTGACAGTCCGCCTGCCGATGCAGGGGACATGGGTTCGTGCCCCGGTCCAGGAAGATCCCACATGCCGTGGAGCGGCTGGGCCCGTGAGCCATGGCCGCTGAGCCTGTGTGTCCAGAGCCTGTGCTCTGCAATGGGAGAGGCCACAACAGTGAGAGGCCCGTGTACCGCAAAAAAAAAAAAAAAAGATGAAAAGATAAACTTTGCTCCAAATCTTCTCCCTGTCTCCCCTAGAATTGCAGTGTTCGTGGAAGAAGCACCAGGCTTCAGAGAAAAGTATAATAAGAGAGTCTAGACATTTTTCTCATCAAAGATAAGAGTAATCAGAAATACCATTCTGAAGTACTTTTGTTGGATAGCTTTGAAGTTCTTATGAGTCCACATGCAGCACAGTCTGTATCTTGAACCAATTATTATCTAAGTAATTAAGGCAGTCATGTGTGAATCTTCACTGATTATCTAAATAATTGAGACAGTCATGTGTGAATCTTCACTATGCCTACTTTTAAAGAAATAATAAAAATAATATGTGACTCATTTTTGTAACATTACTGCATATTCACGGGTGAATATTGGAAATCATTTTGGAATTGAGATTGCATTTTCAACCTTTAAATTTCAGACAGAAAATATTATCAATATTCTAAAAACTTTTGAGATTGTATATGTCCTAGGATTTCCTCCCTTATGTTGCAGGCAATAGAATAGTTTGAGTTATCATGCAAACCAACGTCAAAAAGTTATGTCTGCATATATCAGAGGTCACAATCTTGTCTTGGGTAACACTGATTCGGAAAAGATGAGGTCTCATATGTTAGAGCATTTAAGCATAGTAGAGCTTATACCCAAGAGAATTGCTGGGGACAGCTTCAGGAAGTGCCAGAGACTGATTCAGAATTGAAGACTTAAAATAGTAGATGGATTACCACAAAGAGATGCAAAAATGTATATATGAAAGGAGTCAGGTGCGGATAGGTAAAGTAAACTGTTATGAAGCCTCTGAAGCCATCATCTAAAAGTCATCAATAGTTTACAATTTCATGTGCATCAGAATAACAGTACCTAAATATGTGTACAATTGTATATTGAGGAGAGGGGATTAAAACTTCAGAGTTTTAATTAAGCACCATAAAGAAGCATATATCACTTGATTGATATTAGTGTTATAATGATACCAAGCCAAAAATAGTAGAGATGGGTAATATTAAATGAAGAAGGGAAAAGCAGAATAGATCTAATTAAGTTACCACAGAAACTCTTTGGGGGGTGGTGGTGGTGGTATGAATTGGGAGATTGGGATTGACATATATACACTAATATGTATAAGATAAGTAATA
Organism: Aethalodelphis obliquidens; assembly: GCF_003676395.1. Lineage (NCBI taxonomy): Eukaryota > Metazoa > Chordata > Mammalia > Artiodactyla > Delphinidae > Aethalodelphis > Aethalodelphis obliquidens. Next base: position 5,906,135 of record NW_020837960.1, read on the forward strand.
AGAACCTGCTGTATAAAAAAATAAAATTCAATTAAAAAAAAAAGAAACTCTTTAGAGTGTCCTTTCAGGAAAAATATAATATAATGAAAGAGTTTTCTTTCTCTAAGTCTAGTTAATTGAGGAAAAGAAGACAGTCAACAATTGCTACTCTCTTCAAGGAACAGTACAAGAATGCATTATGCTGGACACTGAAGCTCAGACTAGGAGAGCTCATGAAGGATGACAGCCAGATAAGTCAGTGGCCTCAAATTTCAAGGCATAGGCAGTTTACTGACCTCCAGATAGACAACTTTCCAAACCATGCACTGTGTTATTTTGTTTCCAAATATTTCAGGGTTTTTCAGAGACATTTCTATAATTGATTTTTAATTTATTACCATTGTGGTCTGAGAACAGACTTAATATAACTAGATTTTTTTAAATTTAGTATATTTATTTTGTTAACCAGAACATGTAGGTCTACAAATATAAAATTTTGGGATGAATTAAAGGACTGACCATTTTGAATTGTGTTATTTTTACATCTCTCTGCAAATTATCTGATCAAAATAATGGAAGCTTATATAAAAGTTAAAAGGTTTCATTTTATGCCATAATCTCTATTAATTAAGTTAATAATTTAATTTATTTTCTCTCAAAATGGTCTGCAGAAATAACATGTTTTCCTCATTCCTCTAATGGCAACCTTTTAAGAAATTTTCTGAATCCCAATTCTTAACCAGTAGAAAAATTTCTGTCGAGGAAGATACTTCAGGAGGCGTTCCCAAGATGGTGAAGTAGAAAGGCCCTGAGCTCAGCTTCTCTTGCAGCCACATGAAAATTACAACTATTTACAGAACAACTATTGATGAAAAGGAAAATAACTTATCAGAAAAGATCTTCTACAACTGAAGATATAAACAAAGAAACACAATGAGATAGGTAGGAGAGGCAGAGTTGCAGTATAGCCAAGACTCATACCCCCCATTTGTGGGTGATCCACAAACAGGAGGATAATTACAATTGCAGAGTTTTTCCAAAAGGAGCAAGAGGTCTGAGCCCCACATCAGGTTCGCCAGCCCTAAGGTCCTGTGCTGGGAAGATGAGCCCCCAGAACATTTGGCTTTGAAGGGCATCAGGACTTACATTTGGGAGACCCACAGGGCTGTGGAAAACGGAGACTTCACCCTTAAAGGGCACACACAGAATCTCACACACTCCAGGACCAAGGGAAGAAGCAGTAATTTGAAAGGATCCTGGGTCAGATCTAACTGCTGATCTTGGAGAATCCCCTGGAGAGGCAGGAGGAAACTACAGTTCACCCTGGGGAGGTAGACACAGATGGCAGCCATTTGGGGGAACCTCTTCTACCACACAGACATTGGTGCTGGTATGTGCCATTTTGGAATGCTCCATCCAGCTTGCTAGCCTCAGGACCCAGCTCTACCCCAGCCCACCATCCTGTAGGTACCAGTACTGGGACCCCTCAGAGCAAGCAACTAGATGGATAGGGACATAGCCCCCCCCCCGCCACCTACCAGCAGATAGGCTGTCTTAAAACCCTCTGAGCCCACAGCCACCACTGGACATGGTCCTACCCAACAGAGGGACCAGGACCCAGCCCCACATACCAGTGTTCAGGCACTAGAACCAGGACACCCAGAGCCCTGCAACCAGAGACCTCAGAACCAGGTCTGACCACTAGTGGGCAGGCACCAGCCCAAGACTCCCTGGTCCCTGGCCTTGCCCACCATCAAGTATCCTCTTGACTTGGGGCCAGCCTCACCCACCAGAGGGTGGACACTAGCCCCAGGACAACCGCAGCCCTGCAGCCTGCCATGGCAGGAACCTCCCTAAACACCAGCAGACCAGTATAAGCCTCAGGACATCCTAGACCCCTCAGTGAACTTTTTCAGGAATTGACCTGGTCACCAGGTATGGGGCCCTAAGCCTTGAAGCCAGACCCCAGCATTGGGGTCTGTCAGTTAGTGGGCTAGTACTAGCCCTAGGACCTGTCTTCACCCACCAGTCATTGGGCACCAGGCCCTAGATCTTCTGGACCATGATTCCACCCAATAGTGAGCCAGCACTAGCTCCATGACCCCCCAGGGTTCCATATCCAGCTGCCTCATGACCCAACACCACCAACAAGTGACCTCCACACAAGGCAGGGCCTGGCAACCAAATGGACTGGGTGCCAAGCAGACCTACCAGACCCACCACAGTGGTCAACCTGTCATAACAGAAGAGTCCATGCAACCCACACACTGGGCACCCCTAGAGCATACAGCTCTGGTGACCAGAGAATGGTGACCAGAGAAGGGTGTGCTGTTGGGACACCTAGGAACTCTCCCACAAAAGGCCATTTCTCAAAGACTGGGAAACATAACCAAACTACCAAATATATAGAAGTGATAACAGCAAGTTAGGCAAAATGAGGTAACAGAGGAACATGTTCCAAACAAGATAAAACCCCATAAGAGCTAAGTGAAGTGGAAATAGGCAATCTCTTGAGAAAGAGTTCAAGGTAATGATCCAAAGATTATTGAAGAACTTGAAAGAAAAATGGATGCACAGAGCTAGAAGTTAAAATATTTAGCAAGGAGCTAAAAAAGTATAAAGAACAATCAAAAAAAATGAAGAATACAATAACTGAAATGAAAAAGTTACAGAGAAATGGATCAGCAAACTGAAAGGCAGAGTAGTGGAAATCACTGAAGCTGAACAGAAAAAAAGGGATAAAAAGAAATCAGGGGAGTTTAAGAGAACTCAGGGACAACATCAAGTGTACTAACATTCACATTATAGGGGGCCCAGAAGGAGAAGAGGGAGAGAAAGGGGGAGTGAACATATTTGAAGACAAAATAGCCAAAATTTCTCTAACCTGGGAAAGAACACAGACATCTCAGTCCAGAAAGCACAGAGTTCCACCCAGGATCAATCCAAGGAGGACCACACAAACACACATTGTTATTAAAATGGTAAAAATTAAAGATGAAGAGAGAATATTAAAAACAATATAGGAAAACCAACAAGTTACATACAAGGGAACAGCCCTAAGGCTATCAGCTGACTTTTCAGCAGAAACTCTGCAGGCCAGAAGGGAGTGACACTATATATTTAAAGTGATAAAAGGGAAAAATGTACAACCAAGAATATTCTACCTGGTAAGGCTCTCATTCAGAGTTGATGGAGAGATCAAAAGTTTTACAGACAAGCAAGAGCTAAAAGAGTTCTGCACCACCAAATCAGCTTTACAAGAAAAGTTAAATGGACTTCTCTAAGAGAAAACAAAAATGCCAGAACTAGAAACATAAAAATTATGAAAGGAAAAAGCTCATCAGTAAAAGCAAATATACAGTAAAGGTAGTAAATAAACGATATACAAAGCTAGCAGGAAGGTTAAAAGACACAAGTGGTAAAGTCATCTGTATTGACAATAAGCAGTTAAGGGATACACAAAACAAATAGATGTAAAATATTATGTCAAAAACAGTAATCATGAAGGGAGGAGAGTAAAAATGCAGGCTTGTTAAAATGTGTTTGAAATTATGAGATCAGCAATTTAAAATGAGTACATATATATTGCTATATATGAACCTCATGGTAGCCACAAACCAAAAATATATAATAGATACATACAAAAAAAAGAAAGGAATCCAAAGATAACACTAAAGATAGTCATACAATCACAAGAAAAAATAACACAAGAAGAAGAAAGGAGAAAAAAGAACTACAAAACAACTCCAAAACAGTTAACAAAATGCTAATTATAAAATATAATTGCACTGAAAAGAGTAAAAGAGAACCACAACTCCATCCACAAAACATTATCAACAAGGAACACAATATTTGTTCTGGTACTTGTTGGGGGGAAAGAAAAACTGAAACTATAAACACACTTGGTACCTATATCTTTCTTTGTACATAATGCACAAGTAAAATAATCTTAAAAAACAACGAGGGAGAAGAAAATATGTCAGGAGACAATATATCTCTATCTTTAAAATGCAGAAGGAAATAACTGCTAAAATATTATTCAAGGTAAAGGGAAAAGTAAATATATTTTCATGTAAGTGTGAAAAACCCCCTTCCTATCTCCCTTCTGGGGAGTCTCATACTTTCTTGGCATCTACAGGACACAGTAAGATCAGTTGATTTTACTATTACAATACCTCCAATCACATTTTAAGCTTTATTCATTGCTAAAAGAGGAAACTTCATCATTTTGTGAGATGCCAATAAATATATAAATGGAAATTTTATTATCTCTATGCATATCTTAGGAAAGAAAAAATGTAAAAGAAAAAGAAAATCATTATCCACATGGGGAACCTTGAAAAAGTTTAACCAAGTACCTGCACCTGGAAGTAGCTGCAAGAAAGTATCCCCAAAAGTGCATAAATTAGTGAAATAATATTAAAGTAACAATTCAATATATTTATTTAACCAAAATCAAGCATGTATAAAATAAAATTGGAAATATTGTTCACCAAAAAAAAAAAAAAAAAAAAGGGACACCATCCAAGTAAAGTCAGGACTGAGAAAGAGGATGCAATTACAGAGAAAATAACAATTTAAAAATATATATGAAGACTATTGACAGCTATATGCCATGACAAATGTGAAAGAAAATGCAATGAATAATTTCTATAGAAACAATATATATATTAGAAAAATTATTTCAAGAAGATGTAGTGTACTGAAAGTGATATCAGAAGTGTTAGGTTAAAAATGACAGGAAGAATCTTTTGGAGGTGATGGACAGGTTTATGGCATAGATTTGTGGTGATACCTTCATAGGTGTATACTTAACTCCAAACTCATCAAGTTGTGTACATTAATTATGTACAGTTTTTGGTATGTAAAGAGAAAAATGTGTCTTCCCACTCCACAACAAAAACATATTGGGCAAGTAACACATACACATACACACACACAAAGAGCTCAGATTGTTTTAAAAGAGGATTCTAAAAATAAATCCAGAAAGAGATAATTTCCATTATTTTAGAAAGGAGAGAGACTTTCTAAATCACCTTATGAAACTAGAATTACTTTTTAATAAATTAAATGAGGATAGCACAGGTAAGAAAAACCATAGATGACTATCAAAGTAAAATTTTAAGCAACAAAGTCTACAATGGTATACAATAAACAAATTATGTTTATCCCAGAAGCATAAGGTTTATCAATAAAAATATTTATCAAAGTAATTTATAACATTTACAGATTAAAATAGGAATAGCTTTAAATTATTTCAATTAATGTTAAAAGTGAATTTTATAAAATTTGTCTATTCATAATATATCTTTGCAGCCCAGTAATACAGGAGGTCTGCTTTAATCTGATAAAGTTTGTCCACCAAAAACTTACTGAAAATAATATTTAAGAAATATAAAATTATTATATTTAAAATAAGGGAAATGATGAATGCTTTTCATTTTAATTTAAAATTCTAGTGAGGAAAATTAGAAAAGAAAATAATACATTATATGAGGATATAAAAGGGAAGAAACAAACTATTGTTTTCACATGATATAATTTATCAAGAAAGAATACATTTACAGAGAATTGATTATAATAACAAATTTGGGCTAGCTTTCATATATGTTTTTGTGTGTGTGTGTGTGATATGTGTATCAATAGCATTCTTATACATTAGCAACAACAGTTTGGAAAATATAATTTAAGGAAGCCATTTCAGAGGGAACAAACTGTTAAGTATGGGGAATAAATCTACTAAAAACTTGTGAGAATCTTATTCATAAATTTATAAAACTTTATCAATAGTAATGTATATAGAACAATTTGCTCTATTAACGTATAAATATAAACATTACATAACATATAAATATTACATCCCATATATGTGGATGGGATAGATTTTAACAATAAATAATGAAAAATGCCAAAGGATATATGCATGAAGAAACAAACATTTCATGGGTAAATACATATATAGTATAGCACAGATATACACTTTGTAGACATGATCATTGATGTTAGAATAATTTTCTCTCGATAAAAAATGAGGAGGAAGTAACTTGATCTGGATTTCATTATAAATGTAATGATATTTCATTCATATGGACAAATAATATTTTCTCAATATTTAATGATATCCCATTCTTCCCTTTTAAAAAATAATATTTTCTCAATATTTTGTGATGTCTATTTTTGCTAATATGAAATCATCTGCAAATCTAAATTTTTTGTTGAAAATTTGATCAGCTTAATATATATATGTATAGTTTAATTTATGACTCCTTAGGTTTTTTTTTTTTAACATGTGTATTATTATGTGTTTGTGAGTTACATTTTATTTATCCTGCTTAGGTGCATTTATTTCAGTATCTAAGGATTCTTGTTTTCATCAATTCTGAGAAATTTGTAGTCATTACCTTTTGCACATTGCCTCCTTCATCTATTTTGTTTTATGTGAATCATATTAGATGTGATTGTACATATGTTCCTGCTCTCATTTTCACTTCTTTCTTTGTTAATTTCTTTGTTAACATTTCCTGGAAATGTATTTATTTATTCACGTTTGTGCATTGAAACAGATGTTTATTGTACTTTTTTAGTCACTTGTCTTGGGAGAGGTTTTATGGTTTCTAGACTGCCACTTTCGCAGAAACTCTATTCAAAATTTTATTATGTTTCAATACATTTTTGGATGGGAAAATAATATATATTTTTCATAACAGACAAGTATTTTACTATCTTTAATATTTTTTATATTTCTTGTTTTTTTCCTAGTAAAAGTAATATAAATGTAATCAAAACATTCTAAATGTATAAAAATTCTAAACTTTGGAAGTGAGCAATGGTTCTAGCTTATCCATATATGAAATCTTCAATCTTATAGTTAGGAAACTCGAATAAAATTAAAATGTATTAATAGGGGACATGCCTGGTGGCACAGTGGTTAAGAATTTGCCTGTCAATGCAGGGGACGTGGGTTTGATCCTTGGTCCGGGAAGATCGCACATGCCGCAGAGCAACTAAGCCTGTGTGCCACAACTACTGAACCTGTGCTCTAGAGCCCGCGAGCCACAACTACTGAGCCCACATGCCACAACTACTGAAGCTTGTGAGCCTAGAGCCCATGCTCTGCAACAAGAGAAGCCACCACAATGAGAAGCCCATACACCACAACAAAGAGTAACCCCCATTTGCCAAAACTAGAGAAAGCCCGCGCACAGCAAAGAAGACCCAATGCAGCCAAAACTAAATAAATTTATTTTTAAAATGTATTAATAAGTTTATCTTTTTTTTTTTTTTTTTTTTGTGGTAAGTGGGCCTCTCACTGCTGTGGCCTCTCCCGTTGAGGAGCACAGGCTCCGGATGAGCAGGCTCAGTGACCATGGCTCATGGGCCCAGCCGCTCCATGGCATGTGGGAACTTCCCGGACTGGGGCACAAACCCATGTCCCCTGCATCGGCAGGCGGACTCTCAACCACTGTGCCACCAGAGAAGCCCTATTATTCTTATAATCAATCAAATCATCTACTATTTACAGTATATGTTGGTTAGTGATATAAAGGATACAAGTGTCATAATACATAATTTCTGTCCTTTTCTCATGAAGTTATGGTTAGGTGAGTTGAGTTGACTGAATATCTACCAACCTATCTACCTAAACACACAACACATATACACACAAAGAGAAATTTGTGTATGGTACTCCCATAAAACTAAAGATAAAATACGTTAAGTAATACATTTTTAACATGTTCTTCTATGCTATTTACAGTAGATATATTAATTTATATTTAGGGGATTAAAAATACTGCTTAAGTTGATTTACATTTCTCATTGCAAGAAATATTTTTGATTCATTTAACATTTAGAAAATGGTATCTTTGCATGAGTTTCTAAGATTGTAATAGCAAGGAAAAGAATAATTAAACAGTAACTAGATTTTCTTGTAAAGCCAATAAATTAAGACCATTTTCACCAAAGATACAAATGATTTTATCATATGCAATTACATTATAGAAATTTAATATAAAGCTAATCAATTTTTAAAAAATCTTAGATGACATCAAGTTTTGGTATATTTTAAATTAATACAACTTAAATCCTCATCCTGATGAAAGACTTTTAAAAAAGGACAAAATTTTCTTATATAGAGTATTAGGCATGTCAGGAAAAGATTTTAACGTTGTAGCAAATCAGTTAAGGAGTAGAGATTTACTAGTCTCAAGGGACCCACGGCCGTTTTACGTGACTTTTAAATGTCTTTTTTGAGTGGAAGATGTAGAAGACTAAGAAATAAAGAAATGACTGTTCATGATTCACACTAATAAAACTGCAGAGTCAGAATGCATGCATATATTACAGATGCACAGAAAGCAGCTCAGCTAATTCCTCCAAGGTGAAATTCGTATATTTCTTTCCTGAAGAAGTACAGATAGGAGAGTGATAAATTGCAATGCTGTTAGGAATAAGAATAGAGTAATGGTTCCACATTCTATTGCCAGGTCTTTTAAGTGGTATAAGGGTTTGTGCAGGCCCCTGAGCATTTGTCGTGAGTGGATATCCCCTTTATGATGCTTTTACATAAAGCTCAGAAAGAGACGGTGTTATAGGTGAGTGTCATGTATAGGTGTCTCTAACTGTCTCAAACACAAGCAGAACCTTGAGTTTTTCAGGATAGGTATGAATGAATGGGATTCCCTGTACAACTCTGTCACCACACCCTCATATTCCACACACACAACCTAACTGACAAGAAGCCATTTTAGTAGTCCAAGGGAGAAGTTACAAAAATGTTTCTGTCTCATATGATTTTTAGCCTTTTCGTTGAATCACTTACTTAAAGAATGAGCAAATATCTTCAAATATTGGCACTAACACAATTCTCATATAATTTTTTTTTAGTTGAACCTAATGTTTAACTCATTTACATTGAGAACCAAAAAAAAAAAAAACAAAAAACAAAATTAGTGTCATGAGTTTGCTTCAAATGAGTAAAAATGATAATTATGTCTAAGAAAATAAAATAGATCAATAATTCTCAAAATCTTGGTTATAGGAATATTTAACTTCTTTTAATACTTGGAAACCTAAAGATATATTGTTCATTTAGTTTATAGGTAATAATATCTACCACATTAGTGAATAAAATATTATATTTAAAATTATTTATTTGTGAAATTATTACGAACAATACTAAGCCCATTATACTCACAAAACTGGCAGATTAAAATATATTTTCTCCCCAGAATAGTGATGAGTGGAATTGTTTTACATTCTTCCCTTTTAAAAAAAAATATCTAGCTTGATAAAAGATATCTGAATTATTCTTTCTGCCTTTGGAGTCAATCTGCTAAGGTTTGTCGTTTTGGTTGAAGTATGGGGGGAAATGTGGTCTTTTACTGAAAGGATAGCAGTATTCCAACAGACTCTTTAGCAAATTGTGAATATTCTTTGTTAATACACCCAACTGGACAAGCAGGGTGGTATTTTTCCTTGCAAATACACAGAAAATAGACACACAGCTTTTGTTTTTATATTTTTTTCAGGATTAGTTGCAAAATACAATATATCACTCTGTTTCACTAAGATCGCATTTAGTATAAAACAAGTTTTCATGTGTTTGAAAAGAGGCAGCAGAAGACAGTGATCTTTGAGTGAATGGAAACAAACAAGGCAACTCACTGCCTACACAAGCTTGCTGTCTGAGAAGACTTCCCCCATAAAGCAGAGTACCAAAGAAGAGAAAGCTACACAGGGAAAGAGTACCAGACATCTGGTGAGGGTTCCCTAGAATCTTTACAGAATACAGACCAGAAAATTCATATGAGGATAATTCCTGAGCCTGGGAAAGTCTCACGGGAGATTAGCAGGCAGAAAAATCTCAGGAGTTCACACAAGGCCCAGAATTGTTTGTGTGCCATCAGTCAAAGTGTAAAAATATCATACTACATGGGGCATTGGTTAAAGTATTCAGTATGCTATTGCCTTAAGAATGAAAGGGAGAGGTCTCTGCACACGGCCCGCCGCCGCCACCATCTTGAATCGCGGGGCCTCAGGCGGCGCTTCCGACCGCGGCCGGAGCTGAGCCCCACACAATTTAAGGTCCAGAAGAAGTGGAGTATTGTCACAGCTGAGGAATGAGATTTGAAGATGGTGGTCAGCAGGCTGAGCTGATTCAGAGAAGTAAAGGGATAGAACTAAGCTGTAGATCTTGCTGACACTGCCCCACGGAGCCACCACTCAGTCAAGTGACAACTTCTTTTGCCATCGAGACCCATGAGCCGATGACTGTCAACCGGGGAATGTCCCCTACCTTCTCCCCAGCTCAGCCCATCATAACCGGTTATTACTGCATCTGTGCGCGACCACACGGATTGTGCGCTGGAGGGAGCCACGTCCCTGGATGCTGATGCTGTGGGAGCCTGAAGTAACTTTCCAGGTCCTCACAACGTGGTGGCTGATTGCCTCGGAGGGAGTGATCCCAGAGAGCAAGGAGGAAGCCGTGGTGTTTTTATTATCCAGCCTTTGGAATCACGACCTGTCACTTCTGGAATATCCTGCTCCGTGTGGCAGGGACCATGCCGGTGAACAGCAGCAGAGCTGTCGTAGAAAACAGAGATGAGAGACTGCATGTGACCATGCTGGGGAAGCCGGCGAGTCCCAGCCTGGAGGCAGGTGCCGGCTACGGTCACGTCTTAGGGCTGCATCTCTGGAGGTGCCCTGCGACTTCCCGCAGGCAGGGCTGCCATCCCAGCCATGTCCGACAGCTGCCCTGCAGCCCTGGGAGCCTTTCTCTGAGCCACACGTCTCGCCCCAGGAGGCAGAGCCTCGGCCACCGTGTTTCCCCGTGCCGCTGGCTGGCGGGCAGGCTGTGTGGTTGGAGATGGGCTGCTGGCCGGGCTCTTAGGCCTGGGTGGGCGATCGGGTGGGCTAGGTGTGCACGAGGCCTGGTGCTGGTGTCCATAGGGCTGGCATCAGGCCACAGAGGCTCCTAAGGAAGCAGGCCCAGATGGTCCCCAAAGTGGTAAGGGGAACGTGCACGCAAACCCATAACACTGTTTCCACGTGCCTTGCCACACTACCAGGCCAAAGCCAGGAGGGGAGTTGGGTTTCATGGACAAATATTTCTTTTTCACTCCTTTTCTTATAAAACTATCCCCAACCTGTCCAAATTGTCTGGAAGCCATTCGTGTGTCAACAGCAGGCAGTTTTACGGGGATGGCGGGAGCACATTCCCTGCTTGGACTCTGGGCTCCGTGCGGAAAATGAGCTGCTGCTAATGAAGCCCAGCTGAGAGCCCCTGAGGCCTCCCTGAAAGTTTTATATTTCAGACCAGGCTTCTGCTCTGGTGCAAAGAGTGGGTGCGGGTAAATGGTTAACAGCCGATTCTCCAGAGGGGAAAAACCCGGAATCGTAGCATTTGCCAATTTCCATGGTGTAAGTATTCTCACCACGGCCAAGATCAAGGTACTGACACAGTATCAGTGATTGCAGAGTTGGTAAGAGACGCAGAGCACGTGTGAGCCCACTCCAGGACACCACTGGGTCCAGATTTATGTGTCAGATGCACCCTTTACATCTTTACCTCGAGGCAAGATGAGCATCTCAAAACAGCATGTGCAGAACTGGACTAATGACCTCTCTGCCCCACACCCAGCTGGCTTTCTGCCAGGGTTTCCTCTCTGAGTGCGTGCACAGCACCACATGCAAGTCAGACCCCAGACATCACAAGTCACCCTTTACGTCTCCCTCCTTCCTCACCACCACATCCAAGCCATCACCAAGACCTGCTAATTTCACTTACTAAATATTCACAATCTGATTACCTCCCCCCAGCCCCTGTCATCACTATTGATTGCCTGCATTATTGCAAAAGGCCAAGTGGTTTTCCTGTATCCACTCGTACCCACACATACACTCAACCCATTTCCTAGTATTGAGAGAGAGAGATCCCTGAAAAAATGCAAATCTGAGAACATTATTCCTTTGCTTAAAGCCTTTGATGACCTCCGATGGCTCAGGATAATAATCAGAATCCTTAGGGTGGCCTGAAGGGACATGGGTCTCCTGCTGCCCCTTCAGCCTTAATCCCGTGCTGCTCTGGTCCTGTGCCCCTTGCTCCTGCCTTGGCCATGCTGCGTGTCCTTCAGGTCCTCAAACACACCAAGTCCTTTTCCGATTCAGATCTTTGTACAAAGTGTTCTCTCTGCCTGGAGTCACTTGGTCTGACCAACTCCCCATTCTTCAGTCTCAGCTAAAGTTTTTTAGAAAGGTCGTCTCAAACCTCCCTCTGCTTTTATCTTCCACAACGTCCTGCTCTTGGTTTGCTGTCCCATCAGCAGTGTAGGAAAGTCCTAGTTGCCTCATATCCAAGCCAACACTTGGTATTATCAAGCTTCAAGATTTTTGACAACCTGGTATAGTGGCATCTCGTTGTGAATTTAGTTTGCATTTCCTAGGTTACTAATAAATTTGGGCATTTAAAATGTTTATTGCCCATTTAAATTTTCTGTTGTGTGCAATGCCTGTTCAAGTTGGTAGCCCATTTTTCTATTGGGCCGTCTTATTCTTATTAATTATTAGTAGGAACACTTTACATATGATGGATACCAAAGTTTGTGAGTTACATGTATTGCTAGTATCTTCTTCCATTATTTGCCTTGTTTTCTCTTTTAAAGATGTCTTTTAACAAAAATAAATTTCAAAATTTAAGGTTTAAAAAAAAAAAAAAAAAAAAAAAAAAGAATGAAAGGGAATTGGCCTTAGATGAAAAGCTGTTCTGATCCAATCTAACAAAAAGTAAAAGCAAATATTGATAAGACTAAAGTTTTTAAGTTACTTAACTGCATCCCACACAATCTCAAGAACATGTAAAGGAACATAAAAATAACCAGCCTCCAACAAGTTATAAATTATAATGGCTGGGGCATCCCTGGTGGCACAGTGGTTGAGAGTCCGCCTGCCAATGGAGGGGATGTGGGTTCGTACCCCGGTCTGGGAAGATTCCACATGCCGTTGAGCAGCTAGACCCATGAGCCATGACTGCTGAGGTGAGAGGCCCGTATATCGTAAAAAAAAAAAAAAAAAAAATTATAATGGCTGGCATTCTATTAAAGCTCAGAAGGTATGCAAAAAAACAGAAAAAATGCCCTTTAAGGAGAAAATCAGTCAATAGAAACAGACACCAAAACACCACATACAAAAACACACTTTTAAAAAACCCATGAGTCAAAAAAGATGTCAAAAGGGAAATTAGAAATATTCTGAAAGTGTAAATGAAAACAAAACATATTAAAATTGTGGGCAATAGAGCTAGTAAACTACATGGAGGGAAATTTATAACACTAAATACCAACATTGAAAAGAAGAAAGTTCCCAAATCAATTGTCTAGGTTTCTACCATAAGAAAGTAGAAGAAGAAGAGAAAATTAAACAAAAGTAAAAAGAAGAAAGAAAACAATAAAGACAAAATAGAAAAATCTGAAACAGAAAATTGAAAAAATATAAAGAAAATCAAATCAAATCTGTATTTCTAAGATCAATTAAATTGATAAAACTCTATCTAGTTTGATCTAGAAAAGAAAGAGAAAAGACACAAATTACCAATATTAGGAATTAAGGGAAATCACTGAATCCTACAGTTATTAAATATATAATCAGGGAATGTTATTAATAAATTTATGCTAGTAATCTTGACCCCACAGATTAAATGGACAAATTGCTTTAAACACACAAATTACCAATGCTAAATTAAGAAAAAAAGTCATCAGAATAGCCTGAATTTCTAGTTTAAAACCTTTTTAAAAGTAAACTCAGCTGCTTTTCTGATGAATTCTTTGAAAACATTTAAGAAAAAATAATACTAATTCTATGTAAAATCTTCCAGAAAATTGAATATGAGGATATACATAATTAATTCTATAATGCCAATAACCTTGATATAAAGAACAGCCAAATACATTACCTGAAAAGAAAGCTAATGATTAATACCCCTTATAAAGTTATATGCAAAAATTATTAATATCAATTGTGTTATTCTATACCTTGAATGGAACTTTTACCTATTATGGTTTTGTCAAATATACGTTGCTCATTTGGAAAATATTGGTTTACAGAGTGATACAAATTTTTCAAATTTTGGCACATTTTATCATATAATATTAAAAATCAAAGATTAATATCATCACCAATCCCAGCAGAAAATCCATGTAATGTGATGTTGGAAAGCTCACATTTGAAGCATTAATTTTCTTAAAAAATGTTTAAGACAGTTCAAATTTTCACATATACATTATATTTGGAAAAGAGTCACTTAGTTCAGTTTTTAATTAAGCTCACAAATATTTTTCCTCAACAGAATAATTCCACTTAAATAAAGCAGTATAAGTGATATGTGTACTTTTCATTTTACTACATAGAATACTAAAAAGACGAATAAGAAAGGGTCAATAATTTTAATTGTAATTATTATTTAATTAGTAATTTTTACTTTCACCTCAAAGACATGCAAAACACATTTTACTTATAATGAATGCATAGTGGTACAGAATAAAATAAATATGACTAAATACAGTTTATTTCCATAGTTTGTTTGTGCTAAGTCACCTGCAATTTTGTGCATAGTTTGCAAAACACTAAAAAAGGCATCTTATTATTAGAATAAAAATATTTGACACCACAAACCCTCCAGAAAGGTCCATGGATCACCAAGTTTCCACAAACCACCCTTTGAGAACCATTTAAACAGATTTTGATGTGGGAAGAGTGCATACATAATTGGCTAACTTTTAGCATTTTCTAAATTTTTAAGTCAAAATAACACCACTTTTGAGTGGGAAGATGGCTCACAAAATTGTTTGTACTGTTTAATTATTATTTATTTAATAATATATATATTATTTATTTATTTATTAAATAATTTATTAAATAATAAATATATTATTTAATTACAAATCATATGCACAATACTTTTTTGGTATGAAACATTTTCAACAACAAAATATTTCTTCACATGTATTTTGAAATATATGTAATGTCCCCCCTTATCTGTGGAGAATATTTTGCAAGAACTATAGTGGATGCCTGGCACAATGGAGAATGTCAAACCCTATATATACTGTGTTTTTTCCTATACATACATACCTACAATAAAGTTTGATCTATATTTTAGGCATGTAAGAGATCAACAAAAATAACTAATAATAAAATAGAACAATTATAACAATATAATATTTATATTTGTATTTTTGAATGTTGGATTATTGTCAAGCTACTGAATCTCTTCCTTTTTCCTTGCAATTTCATCTTCAATAAAATTATTTTAACAATTTTGGTAATTCAGATGCTGTTGAAGTGAGTACCTAGAGGTAGTGTAAATGACCACCTCTCCACTTTGGTTTATTAGTAACTGAGGCCCTTCATTAATGACTTGTATTTATTTAGATACCAAGTTTTAAAAACTATTAAAGGAATAATAATTATTTTTATCGTATTTTTATTGAGGAACCATTGGCTATACTTTAATTTTGATATACTCAATTAACTTTATTTTTATTTTATTTCAATTTTATAAAATTTTATAAAAGTGTATGATCCAAAACTAATGGGGATAATTTAGGTTAGATTAATGATAATGTGTGTGTTTGTTGTTGTAGTTGTTTATTTTTTGCAAATGTAATCCTCTCTCTATAATAGATATCCAAATAGATATTTAAAGTCTTCACCTAAATGTAAGTTTTTACCTGGGAAATTGATACTGGCCCCTTCCTCCACACAGTCTCTTTTTCTAACTTTCTCTCACTTTTTCTTCCTCTTTTACTCTCTTCCTCTCTCCTTTTTTTTTTTTCCTCTCTCAGTAATGAAAATTCTGCTTATACTTTCCTGTTGGGTAAGGATTTTTCTTCCTTGTTATCTAGAGTTATTATTATATGTACACTATCTTAATGCATTTATCTCATGAAATTTTAAAAACTTTATATGTCTAATGTATATTAGTATAAAATTTTCACCATGTTTTCTGTTTTGTGAATTAAATAACAAAAAAAAGAAAAAGAAAATGATAAAATGAATCAAGGTGATCAAGTTAGTTTCTTTTTAAAAGTGAACTTCTAGAATATACATTCCAGAAATAAGGACATTAATCTTGCTTATGACAATTTGCTCATGTAAAATGTTATATGATGTTTTCCATTAAAATGAAAAACTAAGGGAAACTAAAATGCATATTTAATATAAATTATTATTAGCCAGCAAATCCGTTATAAAATTAGTAGTGTCATTTCTTTAGGCTTTTCTGTTCTAGAAAAATCTTTTGAAGAGATTGCCACTTCTAGAATAGTGTTGTAGCTTCTGATCAGCTCTTTGCTACTTACATGTGACAGCATTCTACTATTGAGCTGGATGAAGATGCTTATGAAGTAATTGGATTTTGCTTAAAATATGATGTTTGACAATAAGATATGGTGAGTATACATTTGCTCTGTGTGTGTGTATTTGAACTATTAAGAAATGGCACAAGTAAAAACAATTATATTTGCTTTGAGTGATTAATCATGATCTGAAAGCTTTTAAAGATTTAGATGCTTTACTTTACTTTTCAGGCATCACACATCTGATTATTTACATTTTCTTCACCTTTCCATTCAGAAAAAGAGCCTCACACAAAAAAAATGTCATTTATTAATTTATTTTCCTTAAAAAAAATTGAAGTATAGCTGACACACAATATTATATTAGTTTCAGGTGTACAACATAGCGATTCCACATTTATATACATTACAAAATGACCACCACAATAAGTCTAGATTCCATGTATCACCACACAAGTTTATTAAAATATTTTTGACTGTATTCCCCATGAAGTACATTTCATCCTTGTGACTTATTCATTTTGTAACTAGAAATTTGTACCTCTTAATCCCTTTCACCTATTTGCCCAGCCCCCACCCTCTCCCCACTGGTGACCACCAGTTCATTTTTGATGTCCGTGAATCTGTTTCTGTTTTGTTTCATTCTTCTGTGTTGTACTTTAGACTCCATATATAAGTTAAGTCGTATGGTATTTGTCTTTGTCTGACTTATTCCACTTAGCATAATACCCTCCAGGTAGATCCATGTTGTCCCAAATGGCAAAATTATATTCTTTTTTATGGCTGATTAATATTCAATTGTATAAACATACCACATCTCCTTTATCCATCATCATGGGCACTTAGGTTGTTTCCAAACCTTGACTATTGTGAATAATGCTGCAATGAACATAGGGATGCATATATCTTTTCAAATTAGTGTTTGTGTTTTCTTGGAAAAAGTACTCAGAGGAGAGAGAATTGCTGGATCTTATTGTAGTTCTATTTTTTTAACTTTGGGGGGAATCTTCTTACTGTTTTCCATAGTGGCTTCATGGATTTGCATTCCCACCAACAGTGCAGGAGGGTTTCATTGTTTTCATATCTTCACCAACACTTGTTATTTGTTGTCTTTTTTACAATAGATATTTTGACAGGTGTGAAGTGATATCTCATTGTGGTTTTGATTTACATTTCCCTGATGATTAGTGATGTTGAGCAGCTTTTCCTGTGTCTGTTGGCCATCTGTATATCTCCTTTGAAAAATGCCTAAAAAAAGAAAAAGAAAAATGTCTTTCAGGTACTCTGCTCATTTTTTATTTTTTTTCTTTTTTGAAGTACACGGGCTTCTCACTGTTGTGGCCTCTCCTGTTGCAAACACAGGCTCCAGACACACAGGCTTAGCAGCCATGGCTCACGGGCCTAGCCGCTCTGCATCATGTGGGATCTTCCAGTACCAGGGCATGAACCTGTGTCCCCTGCATTGGCAGGCAGACTCTCAACCACTGTGCCACCAGGGAAGCCCCCTCTGTTCATTTTTTAATTCAATTGTTTGCTTTTCTTGGTATTGAGCTATGTGAGCTCTTCATATATTTTGGATACTAACACCACATCAGATATATCAATTGCAAATATCTTCTCCCATTTACTAGGTTGCCTTTTCCCTTTGTTGATGGTTTCCTTCCCTGTACATTTTTTTTTTTTAGTTTGATGTAGCCTCATTTGTGTATTTTTTATTTTGTTACCCTTGCCTGAGGAGACAGACCCAAAAATTATTGTTAAGACCAATGTTTTCTTCTAGGAGTTTTATAATTTCAGGTCTTACATTTAAGTCTTTACTCCATTTTGAGTTTATTTTTGTATATGGAATAAAAAAAGTTGTCCACTTTCATTCTTTTGCATATTGCAAATTTTTGAAGAGACTGTCTTTTTGCCACTGTGTAATTTACAGCCCCTTTGTCATAAATGAACTGACCTTATAATTATGAGTTTACTTCTGGGCTCTCTATGCTTTTCCATTGAGCTATGTGCCTGTTTTTGTGCCAGTACCATACTGTTTTGATTACTGTAGCTTTGCAGCATAGTTTGAAATCAGGGAGTGTAATACCTCCAGCTATGTTCTTCTTTCTTAAGGTTGTTTTAGCTATTTGTGATCTTTTGTGGTTCCATGCAAATTTTAGAAATATTTGTTCTAGTTCTGTGAAAAATGCCATTGGTATTTTGATAAGATTGCATTGAATCTGTAGACTGCTTTAAGGTACTATGGACATTTTAATAATATCAATTCTTCCAATCCCTGAGCATGGTATATCTTCCCATTTATTTTTGATGTACTCAATGTGTTTTATAGTTTTCTGAGTACAAGTCATTTACCTCAACTTGGTTAGATTTACTCCTAGGTATTTTATTCTTTTTGATGCAACCATAAATGGGATTGTTTTCTGATAGTTCATTTTTAATGTAATACAACAGATTCTGTATGTTGATTTTGTATCTTGAAGTTTTACTAAACTATTAATCTTAATAGTTTTATTGGTGGTGGTCTTTGGAGTTTTTAATATACAGTATCATGTCATCTGCATATAGTTGCAATTTCACTTCTTTTCCAATTGTGTTGCCTTCTACCTCTTTTCATGTGTGATTTCTGTAGTTAAAACAGCAAATACTCTGTTGAACAAAAGTTGCAAGAGTGGACATCCTTGTTTTCTTCCTGATGTTAAAGGAAAAGTTTTTAGCTTTTCACCATTGAGTACGAAGTTAGCTGTGGAATTGTCATATTTGACCTTTATTGTTTCCTCCATATTTTTGTTGCTTGATTACTTATTCTTTTTTTTTTTTTTTTTGCGGTACACAGGCCTCTCACTGCTGTGGCCTCTCCTGCTGCAGAGCACAGGCTCCGGAGGCGCAGCCTCAGCAGCCATGGCTCACGGGCCCAGCTGCTCCGCGGCATGTGGGATCTTTCCAGACAGGGACATGAACCCATGTCCCCTGCATCGGCAGGTGGACTCTCAACCACTGTGCCACCAGGGAAGCACTACTTAATCATTTTTATCACTGAATGATATTCCATTGTATGGAATTACCATAGTTTATCCATTAATCTATTGAAGGACATCTAGATTGTTTCCACTTTTTTGGTGATTTTGAATAAAGCTATTATAAACATTTATGTGCAGATTTTTGCTTGGACATAAAGTTTGAAATCAATTTGGCAAATAGCTAGGAGTACAGTGAGTGGCTCATATATTAAAACAATATTTGGCTTTCTAAGAAACTGTCAAACTGTCTTCCAAAGTGGCTGTACCATTTTTCATTTACAGCAGGAATAGAGGAGAGTTCCTGTTTCTCTGATTTTATGCCAGCATTTGGGATTGTCAGATTTTTGGATTTTAGTCATTTTAATTGGTGTGTAATGTGTCTCAATGTTGTTGTGGTTTTAATTGTTCAATTCCCTAATGGCACATAATATTGACTATCTCTTTATATACTGATTTGGTACTGGCATATCTATTTTGTGAGGTGTCTATTGAACTTATTTTCACATTTTTAAATTGTGTTGTTTATTTTTACTGTTGAGTTTTAAGTGTTGTACACTATTTCTACTAATTCTTTATATGTGTTTTGCAATTTTATTTCTCGCAGTCAGTGACTGGTCCTTTCACTCTCTTAACAGTGTCTACAGCAGAGCAGTTTTCCATTTCAGTAAACTCTCAAATGATTTTATTTCTTTCATAGATTGTAACTTTGATTTTTGCATCTAAAACACATAAACCAAAAATCAAATCAGTTTTTGCCTAGATTTTCTTTTCTAGAAGTTTTACAGTCTTTCTTTATATTTAATATTTTGGTGTACTTTGTGTTAATTTTTGTGAAAGTTGTGAGATCTGTCATCTGTTTCTACATTAATTTTTGGAATTTTTTAATAGCCATTTGTTGAGAAAAATAATTTCTCCATTAAATTTTCTTTATTCTTGTAAAAGATCAGTTTACTATATTTATGTGATTCTACTATGGGCTTGCTATTTGTTCAATTGATCTATATTTCTATTTTTTCACTAATACCATGGTGTCTAATAACAAAAGATTTATTGAAAATCTAGAAGTAGGGTAGTGTCAGTGCTCAAACTTTGTTCTTTTTCAGCACTTTATTGATTATTTGGTGGCTCCTGCTTTTCCATATAAACTTTAAAATTAGTCATAGGTATCTACAATGTAGCTTGCCTAGATTTTCATTAGGATAGTCTTAGATTTATAAATGAAGTTAAGAATAATCACCATCTTTAAGATATTTTTTCTATCTATGAGCATGAAATGACTCTCCATTTATTGAAATGATCTTTGATATCATTCATCAGAGTTTTTTAATCTTCCCCATACAAATCTTGCATATATTTTGTTAGAGACATGCCTACTTTTTTTGGTATTACTATAATAGATGTACCATGAAAATGCCAACCAAAAGATGTTAGAGCAGCTGTATTAATTTCAGACACAGCACACTTCATAATAAAGAAAATTAAAATTTTTAGGTACAAAGAGAACCACTACAAAATGATACAGGAGTTAATTCTCCATGAGAACATTTTTTTTTGAACTATACTTTTTATTGGAGGCTGGCTTTTCAGTTGAAACTATTACAGGTAGTATTCTGGATCACTAACGTGACATATACAGAATAACAAAAAGATTCCTAATTATAAGAACTTAATTAGAGCTTAATTTATATCCGATTATTATTCAAATAATTAGTATGTGTTACTAAATAATATTGTGTGGATCTAACTTAAGAGCAGATCTTCAGTGCAATAAACAGTAAATTTAGGATAGAATCCTTGTGTAGTAAAATAATAAAATATATATAATATCACTTGTTTTTAAATGTTATTCACAGACTGACAGACAAAGCAATTTTGGAAATGTGTGTGGTACAGTACCTAATTCAATGATGGTTAAAATGTTTTCAAGATGCATTTATATCTTTATATTCATTTGTAAATTACTTTCTGAGAAAATTTAATGAAATGAAAATAAGATCATTTAGCACAATCATACTGATGCTACAGGATGAAAAAAAATTATTTCAAAAGAAATAAAGAGGGCTTCCAGGAAGATGGTGGAAGAGTAAGACACAGAGATCACCTTCCTCCCCACAGATACACCCGAAATACATCTACACGTGGAACAACTCCTACAGAACACCTACTGAACGCTGGCAGAAGACCTCAGACCTCCCAAAAGGCAAGAAACCCTCCACATACCAGGGTAAGACAAAAGAAAAAAGAATAAACAGAGACAAAAGGACAGGGACAGGACCTGCATCAGTGGGAGGGAGCTGTGAAGGAGGAAAGGTTTCCACACACTAGGAAGCCCCTTCATGGGCAGAGACTGTGAGTAGCAGAGAGGGAAAGCTTCGGAGCTGCAGAGGAGAGCACAGCAACAGGAGTGCAGGGGGCAAAGTGGAGAGATTCCTGCACAGAGGATCGGCGCCGACCAGCACTCACCAGCCCGAAAGGCTTCTCTGCTCCCTGCCAGGGTCAGCGGGGCTGGGAGCTGAGGCTCGGGCTTCGATCAGAGCACAGGGAGAGGACTGGGGTTGGCGGCGTGAACACAGCCTGCAGGGGGTTAGTGTGCCACGGCTGGCCGGGTGGGAGTCCGGGGAAAAGTCTGGCCCTGCTAAAGAGGCAAGAGACTTTTTCTTCCCTCTTTGTTTCCTGGTGCGAGAGGAGAGGGGATTAAGAATGCTGTTTAAAGGAGCTCCAGAGACGGGTGCAAGCCGTGGCTAAAAGCGTGGACCCCACAGACAGACATGAGACGCTAAGGCTGCTGCTGCCACCACCAAGAAGCCTGTGTGCAAGCACAGGTCACTAACCACACACACCACTTCTGGGTAGCCTGTGCAGCCTTCCACTGCCAGGGTCCCGGGATCCAGGGACAACTCCCCCGGGAGAATGCACGGCGCGCCTCAGGCTGGTGCAACGTCATGCTAGCCTATGCCACTGCAGGCTCGCCCCACACTCCGTGTCCCTCCCTCCCCCAGGCCTCAGTGAGCCAAAGCCCCCAAATCAGCGGCTTCTTTAACCCTGTCTTGTCTGAGCAAAGAACAGACGTCCTCTGGTGACCTACATGCAGAGGCGGGGCCAAATCCAAAGCTGAGCCCCTGTGAGCTGTGAGAACAAAGAAGAGAAAGAGAAATCTCTCCCAGCAGCCTCAGAAGCAGCAGATTAAAGCTCCACAATCAACTTGATGCACCCTGCATCTGTGGAATACATGAATAGACAATGAATCATCCCAAATTGAGGAGGTGGACTTTGAGAGCAAGATTTATGATTTTTTCCCCTTTTCCTCTTTTGTTAAGTGTGTATGTGTGTGCTTCTGTGTGAGATTTTGTCTGTATAGCTTTGCTTCCACCATTTGTCCGAGGGTTCTAGACATCCATATTTCTTTTTGTTTGTTTGTTTTCTTAATAATTAGTTTTTATTTTAATAACTTTATTTTATTTTACTTTATCTTCATTCTTTCTTTCCTTCCTTCCCTCCTTTAGACAATGAATCATCCCAAATTGAGGAGGTGGACTTTGAGAGCAAGATTTATGATTTTTTTTCCACTTTTCCTCTCTTTGTGAGTCTGCATGTGTATGCTTCTGTGTGAGATTTTGTCTATATAGCTTTACTTCCACCATTTGTCTTAGGGTTCTATCCGACTGTTTTTTTTTCTCTTAATAATTATTTTTTTTATTTTAATAGCTTTATTATATTTTATTTTAACTTTTTATTTTTTTATTTATTTAACTTTTTATTTTATTTATTTATTTATTTACTTTATTTTATTTTACTTTATATTCTTTCTTTTCTTTCCTTCCTTCCCTCCTTCCTTCCATGCTTACTCCATCTCTCTCTCCCTTCCTCCTTTCTTTCTTTCTTTCTTTCTTTCTTTCTACTTCTACTAATTTCTTCTTTCTACTTTTTCTCCCTTTTATTCTGAGCCATGTGGATGAAAGGCTCTAGGTGCTGCAGCCGGAGTCAGCGCTGTGCCTCTGAGGTTGGAGAGCCAAATTCAGGAAACTGGTCCACAAGAGACCTCCCAGCTCCGCATAATATCAAATGGCCAAAATCTTCCAGAGTTCTCCATCTCAACACCAGCACCCAGCTTCAGTCAATGACCAGCAAGCT
Organism: Aethalodelphis obliquidens; assembly: GCF_003676395.1. NCBI lineage: Eukaryota > Metazoa > Chordata > Mammalia > Artiodactyla > Delphinidae > Aethalodelphis > Aethalodelphis obliquidens. The sequence continues at coordinate 5,929,614 of NW_020837960.1, forward strand.
ACATTGCTGGACACCCTATGCCAAACAACTAGCAAGACAGGAACAAAACCCCACCCATTAGAAGAGAGGCTGCCTAAAATCATAATAAGTCCACAGACACCCCAAAACACACCATCAGATGTAGACCTGCTCACCAGAAAGACAAGATCCAGCCTCATCCAAAAGAACACAGGCACTAGTCCCCTCCACCAGGAAGCCTACAAAACCCACTGAACCAACCTTAGCCACTGGGGACAGTCACCAAAAACAACGGGAACTGCGAACCTGCAGCCTGCAAAAAGGAGACCCCAAACACAGTAAGTAGGCAAAATGAGAAGACAGAAAAACACACAGCAGATGAAGTACCAAGTTAAAAACCTACCAGACCTAATAAATGAAGAAGATATAGGCAGTCTACCTGAAAAATAATTCACAATAATGATAGTAAAGATGATGCAAAATCTTGGAAATAGATAAAATGCAATAAACATTTAACAAGGACGTAGAAGGACTAAAGATGAAACAAACAATGACGAACAACAAAATAAATGAAATGAAAAATACTCTAGATGGAATCAATAGCAGAATAACTGAGGCAGAAGAACGGATAAGTGACCTGGAAGATAAAATAGTGGAAATAACTACTGTAGAGCAGAATAAAGAAAAGAGAATGAAAGGAACTGAGGACAGTCTCAGAGACCTCAGGGGCAACATTAAACACACCAACATTCTAATTATAGGGGATCCAGAAGGAGAGAAAAAGAAAGGGACTGAGAAAATATTTGAAGAGGTAATTGAAAACTTCCCTAATATGGGAAAGGAAATAGTTAATCAAGTCCAGGAAGCACAGAGAGTCCCATACAGGATAAATCCAAGGAGAAACATGCCAAGACACATATTAATCAAACTGTCCAAAATTAAATACAAAGAAAATATATTAAAAGTCGCAAGGGAAAACAAAAAATAACACACAAGGGAATCCCCATAAGGTTAACAGCTGATCTCTCAGCAGAAACTCTACAAGCCAGAAGGGAGTGGCAGGACATACTGAAAGTGATGAAGGAGAAAAACCTGCAACCAAGACTACTCTACCCAGCAAGGATCTCATTCAGATTTGGTGGAGAAATTAAAACCTTTACAGACAAGCAAAAGCTGAGAGAGTTCAACACCACCAAACCAGCTCTACAACAACTGCTAAATGAACTTCTCTAGACAAGAAACACAAGAGAAGAAAAATACCTACAATAACAAATCCAAAACAAGTAGGAAAATGGGAATAGGAACATACATATCGATAATTACCTTAAATGTAAATGGACTAAATGCTCCCACCAAAAGACACAGATTCATATATTTGCTGTCTACAAGAGACCCACTTCAGACCTAGAGACACATACAGATGGAAAGTAAGGGGATGGAAAAAGATATTTCATGCAAATGGAAATCAAAAGAAAGTAGAGTAGCAATTCTCATATCAGACAAAATAGACTTTAAAATAAAGACAATTAGAAGAGACAAAAAGGACACTACATAATGATCAAGGGATCCATCCAAGAATTAAATATAACAATTGTAAATATTTATGCACCCAACATAGTAGCACCACAATACATGAGGCAAATGCTAAGAGCCTCAAAAGGGGAAATCGACAGTAACACATTCATAGTAGGGGACTTTAACACCCCACTTTCACCAATGGACAGATCATCCAAAATGAAAATAAATAAGGAAAGACAAGCTTTAAATGATACATTAAACAAGATGGAGTTAATTCATATTTATAGGACATTCCATCCAAAACCTGAAGAATACACATTTTTCTCAAATGCTCATGGAACATTCTCCAGGATAGATCATATCTTGGGTCACAAATCAAGCCTTGGTAAATTTAAGAAAATTGAAATTGTATCAAGTATCTTTTCTGATCACAATGCAATGAGACTAGATATCAAATACAGGAAAAGAACTGTAAAAAATACAAACACATGGAGGCTAAACAATACACTACTTAATAACGAAGTGAACACTGAGGAAATCAAAGAGGAAATTAAAAAATACCTAGAAACAAATGACAGTGGAGAACTGACAACCCAAAATCTATGGGATGCAGCAAAAGCAGTTCTAAGAAGGAAGTTTATAACAATACAATCCTACCTGAAGAAACAGGAAACATCTCGAATAAACAACCTAACTTTGCACCTAAAGCAATTAAAGAAAGAAGAACAAAATAAAAAACAAAGTTAGCAGAAGCAAAGAAGTCATAAAAATGAGATCAGAAATAAATGAAAAAGAAATGAAGGAAACGATAGCAAAGATCAATAAAACTAAAAGCTGGTTCTTTGAGAAGATAACAAAATTGAAAAAACCCTTAGCCAGACTCATCAAGAAAAAAAGGGAGAAGACTCAAATCAATAGAATTAGAAATGAAAAAGGAGAAGTAACAACTGACACTGCAGAAATACAAAAGATCCTGAGAGATTACTACAAGCAACTCTATGCCAATAAAATGGACAACCTGGAAGAAATGGATAAATTCTTAGAAATGCACAACATGCCAAGCATGAATCAGGAAGAAATAGAAAATATGAATAGACCAGTCACAAGCACTGAAATTGAAACTGTGATTAATAATCTTCCAACAAACAAAGGTCAAGGACCAGGAGGCTTCACAAGCAAATTCTGTCAAACATTGTGAGAAGAGCTAACACCTATCTTTCTCAAACTCTTCCAAAATATAGCAGAGTGAGGAACACTTCCGAACTCATTCTATGAGGCCACCATTCCCCTGATTCCAAAACCAGACAAGGATGTCACGAAGAAAAATACTACAGGCCAATATCACTGATGAACATAGATGCAAAAATCCTCAACAAAATAGTAGCAAACAGAATCCAACAGCATATTAAATGGATCATACACGATGATCAAGTGGGGTTTATTCCAGGAATGCAAGGATTCTTCAATATATGCAAATCAATCAACATGATACACCATATTAACAAGTTGAAGGAGAAAAAACATATGATCATCTCAATAGATGCAGAGAAAGCTTTGGACAAAATTCAACACCCATTTATTATTAAAAAAACTCTGCATAGGCATAGAGGGAACTTTCCTCAACATAACAAAGGCCATATATGAAAAACTCAAAGCCAACATCGTCCTCAATGGTGAAATACTTAAAGCGTTCCACTAAGATCAGGAACAAGAAACGGTTGCCCACTCTCACCACTCTTATTCAACATAGTTTTGGAAGTTTTACCCACAGCAATCAGAGAAGAAAAGGAAATAAAAGTAATCCATATCGGAAATCAAGAAGTAAAGTTGTCACTGTTTGCAGAAGACACGATACTATACATAGGGAATCCTAAAGATGCTACCAGAAAACTACTAGAGCTAATCAATGAATTTGGTAAAGTAGCAGGATACAAAATTAATGCACAGAAATCTCTGGCATTCCTATACACTAATGATAAAAAATCTGAAAGTGAAATCAAGAAAACACTCCCATTTATCACTGCAACAAAAAGAAAAAAATATCTAGGTAAAAAACTACCTAAGGAAACAAAAGACCTGTATGCAGAAATTTATAAGACACTGATGAAATAAATTAAAGATGATACAAATAGATGGAGAGATATACTATGTTCTTGGATTGGAAGAATCAACATTGTGAAAATGACTCTACTACCCAAAGCAATCTACAGATTCAATGCAATCCCTATCAACCTACCACTGGCATTTTTCACAGTACTTGAACAAAACATTTCACAATTTGTATGAACACACAAAAGATGCCGAGTAGCCAAAGCAATCTTGAGGATGAAAAATGGAGCTGGAGGAATCAGGCTCCCAGACTTCAGACTATACTACAAAGCTACAGTAATCAAGACAGTATGGTACTGGCACCAAAACAGAAAGATAGATCAATGGAACAGGATAGAAAGCCCAGAGTTAAACCCACACAAATATGGACACCTTATCTTTGATAAAGGAGGCAGGAATGTACAGTGGAGAAAGGACAGACTCTTCAATAAGTGGTGCTGGGAAAACTGGACGGGTACACATAAAAGTATGGGATTAGATCACTTCCTAACACCATACACAAAAATAAGCTCAAAATGGATTAAAGACCTAAATGTAAGGCCAGAAACTATCAAACTCTTAGAGGAAAACATAGGCAGAACACTCTATGACATAAATCATAGCAAGATCCTTTTTGACCCACCTCCTAGAGAAATGGAAATAGAAACAAAAATAAACAAATGGGACCTAATGAAACTTCAAAGCTTTTGCACAGCAAAGGAAACCATAAACAAGACCAAAAGACAACCTTCAGAATGGGAGAAAATATTTGCAAATGAAGCAACTGACAAAAGATTAATCTCCAATATGTATAAGCAGCTCATGCAGCTTAATAACAAAAAAACAAACAACCCAATCCAAAAATGGACAGAAGACCTAAATAGACGTTTCTCCAAAGAAGATATACTTTTGGTAGTGTTTATATATCCATATAACTGAATCATTTTGTTGTAAAACAGAAACTAACACACCATTGTAAAGCAATTATACTCCAATAAAGATGTTTAAAAAAAAAAAAAGAAACAAGAAGAAGATATACAGCCTGCCAAGAAACACATGCAAGAATGCTCAACATCACTAATCATTAGAGAAATGCAAATCAAAACTACAATGAGATATCATCTCACACCAGTCAGAATGGCCATCATCAAAAAATCTAGAAACAATAAATGCTGGAGAGGGTATGGAGAAAAGGGAACCCTCTTGCACTGTGTGTGGGAATGTAAATTGATACATCCACTGTGGAGAACAGTATGGAGGTTCCTTAAAAAAACTACAAATAGAACTACCATATGACCCAGCAATCCCACTACTGGGCATATACCCTGAGAAAACTATAATTCAAAAAGAGTCATGTACCAAGATGTTCATTGCAGCTCTATTCACAATAACCCGGAGATGGAAACAACCTAAGTGTCCATCATTGGATGAAAGGATAAAGAAGATGTGGCACATATATACAATGGAATACTACTCAGCCATAAAAAGAAACGAAATTGAGCTATTTGTAATGAGGTGGATAGACCTAGAGTCTGTCATACAGAGTGAAGTAAGTCAAAAAGAGAGAGACAAATACTGTACGCTAACACATATATATGGAATTTAAGAAAAAAAATGTTATGAAGAACCTAGGGGTAAGACAGGAATAAAGACACAGACCTATTAGAGAATGGACTTGAGGATATGGGGAGGGGGAAGTATAAGCTGTGACAAAGCGAGAGAGAGTCATGGACATATATACACTACCAAATGTAAGGTAGATAGCTAGTGGGAAGAAGCCGCATAGCACAGGGAGATCAGCTCCGTGCTTTGTGACCACCTGGAGGGGTGGGATAGGGAGGGTCGGAGGGAGGGAGACACAAGAGGGAAGAGATATGGGAACATATGTATATATATAATTGATTCATTTTGTTGTAACACAGAAACTAACACACCATTGTAAAGCAATTATAGTCCAATAAAGATGTTAAAAAAAATAAAGAATGAATGAATGGTGCAAAGAACAAATGATGTTTGCCTGCAAATATTAGTCATTTTGCTATTAGCTATTTGAACCACTATTTATGAACAATTTTATAGGTATAACTATACTCATTGAGAAATACACTTAGTTGTTACAGTACTTCTCCTCCTCTGGTTTTAGATATAGGAAATGCTATTAGAAGGGTGACGAAAAATTAAATAAGTGAAAAACTATAGTGAAGGAATGTGTCAAGACAGGTTGCCTTCAAACCAAGAAAGTTAGATAAAGCTTAATGTCCAAGTTGACAATCAGACACTGATCCAGTTACAATGAAAGAATAAAGAAACCATTTTTTTTAAAAAAACTTGAAGCAACGTGAAATGCAAAAGCATGGTCATGAAAATATAGTGGCTGCAGTAGTGCTACAAATTGTTTCTGAGAATTGCAGTTAAATTGAGCTGTGATAAGATTTTTGACATGAAATGAACATATAAACATTTACAATTTCCAACTATGTCTGTTGTTCATTTCACAATGTAAATTTTAGAAATGTCAGGGAAAGCTTCTATGGATGGAAACTTGGAAGTCCAACTTGACTGGCTCCATCTGAAAGAAATCAACACATATTGTTGTCAAACTGAGTTACTACCTTGCATTCCACAGAGCAAATCTTCAGTGAAGGACTTGTATTATTCCATGCATACTCAATGAGAAATAATGTATTTAAAGAGAAGAGGAGGACTTACAAGATGACGGAGGAGTAAGGTGTTCCCATACAAAAACATCAAAAATACATTGACACATGGAACAACTTCTACAGAACACCTACTGAACACTAGCAGAAGACCTCAGACTTCCCAAAAGGCAAGAAACTCCCTGCATAACTGGCAGAGTGGCTGACAGGTCTTGGTGCTTAGGCTGGGTGTCAGGCATGGGCCTCTGCGTTGGGAGAGCTGAATTCAGTACAGTGAGCCACTATAGACATGTAATATTAAACAGTGAAAGCTCTCCGAGAGACCTCCATTTCAATGCTAAAACCCAGCTCAGCTCAACACCAAGCAAGCTACAGTGCTGGAAACCCATGCCAAACAACTAGTAAGACAAGAACACAACCCCACCTGGTAGCAGAGCGGCTGCCTAAAATCATAATAACTTCACAGACACACCAAAACACACCACCAGATGTGGTCCTGCCCACCAGAAAGAAAAGATCCAGGCTCAACCACCAGAACACAGGCACCAGTCCCATCTACCAGGTAGCCTACACAACGCACTGAACCAACATTACCCACTGGGGCAGATACCAAAAAAATGGGAACTACGAACATGCAGCCTTCAAAAAGGAGACCCCAAACATGGTAAGTTAAGCAAAATGAGATAAGAGAAAAATACACAGCAGATAAAGGAGCAAGGTAAAAAACAACCACAACAAACAAATGAGGGTATATGCAGCCTACCTGAAAAAGAATTCAGAGTACTGATAGTAAAGTTGATCAAAAACCTTGGCAATAGAATGGAGAAAATACAAGAAATGTTCAACAAGGACCTAGAAGAACTAAAGAGCAAAGAAACAATGATGATGAATAACACATAAATGAAATTAAAAATTCTCAAGAAGGAACCAATAGCAGAATAACTGAGGCAGAAGAATGGATAAGTGACCTGGAAGATAAAATAGTGCAAATAACTACCACAGAGTAGAAAAAAGGAAAAAGAATGAAAAGAATTGAGGACAGTCTCAGAGACCTCTGGGACAACAATAAAGGCACCAACAGTCAAATGATAGGGGTAAGAGAAGAAGAAAAGGAAAAGAAAGAGACCAAGAAAATATTTGAAGAGATTTTAGTTGAAAACTTCCCTAATATGGGAAAGGAAATGGTCAATTAAGTCCAGGAAGCACAGAGGTCCCATTCAGGAAAAATCCAAGGAGAAACACGCAAAGACACATATTAATCAAACTATCAAAAATTAAATACAAAGAAAATATATTAAAAGCAGCAAGGGAAAAGCAAAAAATAACACACAAGGGAAACCCCATAAGGTTAACAGCTGATATTTGGGCAGAAACTCTGCAAGCAAGAAGGGAGTGACAGGATATATTTAAAGTGATGAAAGGGAAAAACTTATAACAAAGATTACTCTACCCAGCAAGGAGCTCATTGAGATTTGGCAGAGAAAGTAAAACCTTTACAGACAAGAAAAAGCTAAGAGAATTGAGCACCACTAAACCAGCTTTATAGAAAATGCTAAAGGAACTTCTCTAGGCAGGAAACACAAGAAAAGGAAAAGACATACAATAACAAACCCAGAACAATTAAGAGAATGGTAATAAGAACAGACATATCAATAATTACCTTAAATGTAAATGGATTAAATGCTCCAACCAAAAGACATAGACTGGCTGAATGGATACAAAAACAAGACCCATATATATGCTGTCTACAAGAGACCCATTTCAGCCCTAGGGACACATACAGACTGAAAGTGAGGGGATGGAAAAAGATATTCCAAGCAAATGGAAATCAAAAGAAAGCTGGTATAGCAATGCTCATATCAGACAAAAGAGACTTAAAAATAAAGACTATTACAAGAGACAAAGAAGGACACTACATAATGATCAAGAGATCAATCCAAGAAGAAGATATAGCAATTGTAAATATTCATGCACCCAACATAGGAACACCACAATACATAAGGCAAATGCTAACAGCCATAAAAGGGGAAATCGACAGTAGCACAAGCATAGTAGGAGACTTTAACACCCCACTTTCACCAATGGACAGATCATCCAAAATGAAAATAATGAAACACAAGCTTTAAATGATACATTAAACAAGATGGACTTAATTGATACTTACAGGACATTCCATCCAAAAACAAGAGTATACACTTTCTTCTCATGTGTTCATGGAACATTCTCCAGGATAGCTCACACCTTGGGTCACAAATCAAGCCTTGGTAAATTTAAGAAAATTGAAATCATATCAAGCATCTTTTCTGACCACAATGCTATGAGATTAGAAATAAATGACAGAGAAAAAAAATGTAAAAAATACAAACACATGGTGGTTAAACGTACACTACTAAATAACCAGGAGATCACATAAGAAATCAAAAAGCAAATTCAAAAATACCTAGAAACAAATGACAATGAAAACACAATGACCCAAAACTTATAAGATGGAGCAAAACAGTTCTAAGAGGGAACTTTATAGCAATACAATCCTACTTCAAGAAACAAGAAACAACTCAAATAAACACCCTAACCTTACACCTAAAGCAATTAGAGAAAGAAGAACAACAACAACAATAACAAAAAATCAAATTGAGCAGAAGGAAAGAAATCATACAGATCAGATCAGAAATAAAGAAAAGGAAATGAAGGAAACAATAGCAAAGATCAATAAAACTAAAAGCTTGTTCTTTGAGAAGATAAACAATATTTATAAATCATTAGTTACACTCATCAAGAAAAAAGAGAAGACTCAAGTCAATTGAATTAGAAATGAAAAAGGAGAAGTAACAACTGAACTGCAGAAATACAAGGATCATGAGAGATTACTACAATCAACTATATGCCAATAAAATGGGCAATCTGGAAGAAATGGACAAATTCTTAGAAAAGCACAACCTTCCAAGACTGAACCAGGAAGAAGTAGAAAATATAAACAGACCAATCACAAGCACTGAAATTGAAATTGTGGTTAAAATCTTCCAACGAACCAAAGTCCAGGACCAGACGGGTTCCCAGGCAAATTCTACCAAACTTTTAGAGAAGAGCTAACACCAATCCTCAAACTCTTCCAAAATATAACAGAGGGAGGAACAATGCCAAACTCATTCTGTGAGGCCACCATCACTGTGGCACCAAAACCAGATGAAGATGTCACAAAGAAAGTACAGGCCGATATCACTGGTGAACATAGGTGCAAATATCCTCAACCAAACACTAGCAAACAGAATCCAATAGCACATTAAGGGGATCATACACCATGATCAAGTGGGGTTTATCCCAGGAAGGCAAGAATTCTTCAATATATGCAAATCAATCCATGTGATACACCATACTCACAAACTGAAAGACAAAAAACATATGATCATCTCAATAGATGCAGAAAAAGCTTTTGACAAAATACAACACCACTTTTTGACAAAAACCCTCCAGAGAGCAGGCATAGGGGGAAATTACCTCAACATAATAAAGGTGATGTATGACAAACCCACAGCCAGCATTTTTCTCAATGGTGAAAAATTGAAATCATTTTCCCTAAGATAGGAAGAAGACAAGGTTGCCCACTCTCACCACTATTATTCAGAATACTTTTGGAAGTTTTAGCCACAGCAATCAGAGAAGAAAAAGAAATAAAAGGAATCCAAATCTGGAAAGAAGAAGTAGAACTGTCACTATTTGCAGATGACATGATACTATACACAGAGCATCCTAAAGATGCTAACAGAAAACTACTAGAGCTAATCAATGAATCTGGTGAAGCAGCAGGATACAAAGTTAATGCACAGTAATCTCTTGCATTCCTATACACTAATGATGAAAAATCTGAAAGAGAAATTAAGGAAACACTCCCATTTACCATTGCAAGAAAAAGAATAAAATACCAAGGAATAAGCCAAACTAAGGAGACAAAAGACCTGTATGCATAAAACTATAAGACACTGATGAAAGAAATTAAAGATGAAACAAACAGATGGAGAGATATACCATGTTCTTGGGTTGGCAAAACCAACGTTGTGAAAATGGCTTTAGTACCCAAAGCAATCTACAGATTCAATGCAATCCCTATCAAACAATGAATGGCATTTCTCACAGAACTAGAGCAAAAAATTTCACAATTTGTATGGAAACGCAAAAGACTCCAAATAGAGAAAGCAATCTTGAGAAAGAAAAACAGAGCTGGAGGAATCAGGTTCACTGACTTCAAATTATATTACAAAGCTACAGTAACCAACAGAATATGGTACTGGCACAAAAACAGAAATATAGATCAATGGAAGAAGATAGAAAGTCCAGAAATAAACCCACACACATATGGTCACCTTCTCTTTGATAAAGGAGCCAAGAATATACAATGGAGAAAAGACAGCCTCTTCAAAAAGTGATGCTGGGAAAACTGGACAGCTACATGTAAAAGAATGAAATCAGAACACTCCTTAACACCATACACACAAAAAACCTCAAAATACATTAAGGACCTAAATGTAAGGCCAGACAGTATATACATCTTAGAGGAAAACAGAGGCAGAACACTCTATGACATTAATCATAGGAAGATCCTTTTTGATTCACCTCTTAGAGAAATGGAAATAAAAACAAAAATAAATAAATGGGACCTAATGAAACAAAAGTTTTGCATAACAAAGGAAACCATAAACAGGACGAAAAGACAACCCTCAGAATGGAGAAAATATTTACAAATGAAACAACCTACCAAGGATTAGTCTCCAAAATTTACAAGCCACACATGCAGCTCAATATCAAAAAAACAAACAACCCAATCCAAAAATGAGCCAAAGACCTAAACAGACATTTCTCCAAAGAAGACATACAGATTGCCAACAAACTTGTGAAAGAATGCTCCACATCACTAATCATTAGAGAAACGCAAATCAAAGCTACAGTGAGGTATTAGATTACACCGGTCAGAATCACTATCATAAAAAAATCTACAAATAATAAATGCTGGAGAGGCTGTGGAGAAAAACGAACCCTCTTTCACTGTTGGTGGGAATGTAAATTGTTACAGCCACTATGGAGAACATTATGGAAGTTCCTTAAAAACCTAAAAATAGAACTACCATATGACCCAGCAATCCCACTACTGACAATATACTCTGAGATAACCATTATTCAAAAAGAGACATGTACCACAATGTTCACTGCAGCACTATTTACAATAGCTAAGACATGTAAGCATCCTAAGTGACTATCGACAGATGAAAGGGTAAAGAAGATGTGGCACACATATACAATAAAATATTACTCAGCCATAAAAAGAAATGAAACTGAGTTATTTGCAGTGAGGTGGATGGACCTAAAGTCTGCCATACAGAGTGAAGGAAGTCAGAAAGAGAAAAACAAATGCTGTATGTTAACCCATATATATGGAATCTAAAAAAAAGGGAAAAAAATGGTTCTGAAGAACCTAGGGTCAGGACATGAATAAAGACGCAGATGTAGAGAATGGACTTGAGGACACGGGGAAGGGGGGAACGGTAAGATGGGACGAAGTGAGAGAGTAGCATGGACATATATACACTGCCAAATGTAAAATAAATAACTAGTGGGCATCAGCCGCATGGTACAGGGAGATCAACCCGGTGCTTTAATTCTACCTAGAGGGGCTGGATAGGGAGGGTGGGAGGGAGACACAAGAGGGAGGAGAAATGAGAATATATGTATATGTATAGCTGATTCACTTTGTTATACAGAAGAAACTAACACACCATTGTAAAGCAATTATACTCCAATAAAGACGTTAAAAAAATAATGTGAAAAAGGAATGCATACAGTGAAGGCTCCTTTTCTCCCCACACAGAGTACAGAGAGTTCTGTGCAAGAGATTCAGATTATAATGAAAGAATGAAGAGCCCTACAAATTGTAGCTCAAACTGAGCTGTTTGCTTTCTTATAAATAAATCTGATAAACTTCCCAGATCATTACTGCTTTTATAAGACAACATATTTTTAAATGGTGAGGCTGAAATTAGAGTGAGAATAAAAGAGCTCAGTCTCATCTCCAATGCAAAGGCTTTGAATGTTGAATTCTTTCTAGTGTTGCCCAAATATTTTCAAGATTTTTTGCACCTTCATTGATCCATCTGCAAAACTCTTTCATATCTTATTCAATACAGACACCTAAAGAATTCATTATTCTGAATAGACTAGTAAAAAAAGTGATTGTTATACTTTTCATTCTAATCTAAAAATAACAAAAAGGATTATGTTATATAACAATGTTAAATAATTCTTCAAAACTTTACAATTACATAAAACTCAGGGAAAATTATCACTGGCTTTTAACCCTAAATTTGACTTCATTTCTTTTCCCTTGACTTTTGAGTTTAGCAAGAAAATGATCAAATCATCTAATAATTTATTTTATAATTCATATCTTCCACATAAGGTTTAAGTTATGCACAGGACTTAAGCATAGAAATTTAGAAATGAACAAATCTGTTTCATAGTTTAAATTTGGCAGTCAGGCAATAAAACAAGTTCCTGAAACTGTAATGATATTTTTATTCTGATTTTTCATTTTTGACGAGGCTATATTATAAATATTATTGGATAATCTTCATTGTATATATTGAATAGCAGTTTCTTTTATTTTTAAAGAATTTTCTGAAATTCAGTCTTATATGATTCCTAGGTGAGAAAAATATTTACCTTACTCAAACTATTGTGCTGCTTTTTTTTTTTTTTTTTGCTTAAAAAATCAGTTATCTCCATCTGAACTTCCCTTTGTTGTAAGCATTAAAGGAAGTCTCTCTCTTGTAGTGGTTCAGAGATGTGGAAATGTAATGTAGGTATTTTGCACCACTAAGTGAGACACTAGATTTATACTGGCTCTAGGCAAGACAAAGAATAGGAGGTTTGACTTGAAGATGCTACTAATTTAGGTTTCCTTTCTGTGGCCAGTGGTTCATTCCCTCTTGGCAGACAATCTAAGTAAAGCTCCCAGGAATACAAACTCTTTTGGATTTAGTTCAGTATCCAGACTTTCATTGAAGCCGAGAGATGTGATTAGATAAAAACTGAAAAGTACATCAGACCTATAGATAAATAAAAGATACACAAAGAGGGAAAGCATTAGAACCATGACACATAATGATTGAGTTGCTCTTTAAATACACTGTTCAGCATCCATCTGTAATAAAATGATTTTATGAAAAATATTATCTTAATTCCCAATATTCACATTTATTTATTAATTAAAAAAAAATAAATGTTCTTTCCTATGATTTCAGAAAAGTGATGTCACTGAAACTTACAATTCTTTCAGACTTTGGAAGAAACCTTCATTATCCACAGTGAAACTTTTAGGAAAATACATTAAATCAGAAATAGATTGTGTTACACTCATGTAATGTAATGTTGTCAAAGACATATATATATATATATATATATATATATATATACTTCAATTAACCACCCACAGAAAAATAAAATGCAGTCATGAATACTGTATTCATTTAAGAAATAAAAGTGTTACACATATGGGGAAGCAAATGTCAAATATTTATAGTTAGTATCTTTTAAAGAACTCCAGTGTTTAATCTTGCTCATTTTGTTGATCACATTTTGATAGATATATTAAATGTATTCATGTTGAATTTTTACTAATTTATTCTCTTTTAAAACTGTCCCATTTGAAAGATGATGTTCTAAGTAATGATATCATTGTATCAGCTAATAGTGATTAATCTAAATTTTGACATTTTCCCCAGAAATTCTATTTTCAGTGTTAATTCTTCTAGTAACTATGAAGATTAAATTCATGTATTTATTGAAATAAAATATTTTGTAGAAACCCCAAGGTCACAGCTACAAAAGCAGGAAATCAAAAAATGAATCTTTCTATAAAATCAAAGCAACTATTTTTCATTATTTTTCAGTAAACAAAATAAAAATAGAATAATAAGCTCACTGAAAAAAACCTATATTTCATAATGTCATTTTAAGCATTCTAGTATTGGTGTAACAAATAATTTTTTAAAAATTAATACAACTGTATTATGGAACTTTATTTTCAAATGCATACAATACTAGATTTAACTTATATATGTCAAAATACTAAGAAAGAGAATTTGGAAGAAGCAAATGAAGATAAGGAAATAATTTAAAAACATATAAGCATGTGGGAGAAATCCCAAAGGATGCTCATATGCTACCAGTTGGAAAACAACTTATAGCTTATCTGTATGTGAATAAAAATATTTCAGTCTTATATCCATGCAAGTTGTGTAAAGCAAGAATATATTTATTGGACAAAATCACTTTCTATTCATTTATCGATTTTATCTGTAATAAAACGCCATGACATATTGTCAATGACCTGAGTATTGGTCATGATTTAAATATTTTCAAATTTAATTTGCATTATTTTCCTCTCCAATAATCCAAAACATACTATTCCATGATTGGACCTTTTCTAATTTTCTCCTGAATACTTTTGTTTTAAAATTTCTGAAAGTAAATTTAAGGCTTTTGTTGTCACTTTATTATCTGTTACTTTATATTAACCTTTGGGATTCACAGAACTTCCAATCTCTTCTTTCACTCTATAAAGTCTCTTAATTCCTTAATGAAACGTTTCTTATTAAAAACATTGTATTTTACACTAATACCCTTAAAATATAAAGGTAATTTCTAACACCAATAATAAAGCAATAAGCATATTTTTCTTGACTCTATTAATGATTGTATATATCTCATAACATTAATAATGCATCAACTCTATTAATAGAAAAAACAAATAACTTATAATATAATATTAATATAAATATGAAGAGAAGAAAAACTGGGAAACTAGAAGACAATAGTTAAAGGACCACTCTATTTTAGTCAAATTTTGTAATCTCTCACCTCAATGAAATCATTTTCTAAAATTATCTCTTTTAATTTGCTAATATATAAGGCTTCTGTAGACTTAAATCATACATATTTATCTATTTAACTGAGATGTTGAAAGATGATTATATATGTTTCCAGGTATAAGTTGAACATATTTAATTTGTATTGACTCAAATTTAAGTTGATTTAGTCATTATTAAACAAATGGCAATATGCAGTTTAGGTTCTGAATATATGAAAAATTATTTATTTCTCATGAGGAACACTTAGAAATGCTAGATAAAATAGAACACTTTTCAATGCATACTAGATCTTTAAAAGCAAATAAAATACTAATGAAATTCTAATTAACTATAAATGAAGAAGAAATTAAAAATCATAAGACTTTATAGCTCTATTAATCTAGATAATTCATTTTTAAACACAGGCTGAGAATGCATAGTAAAAGGCAAAACTACTCTATAGAAGAACTTCAAATGTACTGTGTAGATGTAGAAATATGGAGTTGATAAGTAAGATACTAAAGGGAAATTATTAAATTGTAAAAAAGATCTATGGAAAATATGCAGAATTTCATACAGAAGGAAGAAAATGGCATTGTGAAAGAGGAGAGAGATTGTATATCTAAAACAAGTATCATGAAGAAAGGCTTGACATAATGAGAAAATCCTACAATTAAGCAGGAATTGGCCAAGAACTCTCTAGAACTGTCAGAAGATGTGGTTTCTCAAATGAATAACGTTGCACTTATTTAGGATGGAGTAAATAAACATAAATCCTCAATGAAATCTCAAGTAAACAACCTAACTTTTTATGTAAGGAACTAGAAAAAGAAAAAAAATAATTAAGTCCTAAGTTAGTTGAAGGAAAGAAATAATAAAGATCAGATCAGAAATAAATGAAATAGAGACTAAAAAAAATAGAAAAGCTTAATAAAACTTAAAAGCTGCTTCTTTGAAAAGATAAATAAATTGATAAACCTTTAGCTGGATTCATCAAGAAAAAAGAGAGAAGTTAAATAAATAAAATTGGAACTGAAAGAAGAGAAGTTACAACAGACACCAGAGAAATACAATGGATCATAAGAGATTACTATAAATATTATTCTCCAATAAAATGGACAAACCAGAAAAACTGCATAAATTCCTGGAAACATACAATCTCCTAGGACAATATGAACACATCAATCACCAGTAACAAACTGAATCAGATTAAAAAAAAAAAAAAAACAATCTCCCAAATGACAAAAGTCCAGGACCAGAAGTCTTCTTCTTAGGTGAATTTTACTAAACATTTAAAGAAGTGTTAACATACATTCTTCTCAAATTAGTCCCTAAGTTGAAGAGGCAGGAACAATTCCAAATTCATTCTATAGGTCAGCATCACCCTGATACCAAAATCAGAGAAGAACACCACAAATAAAATTATAAGCCAATATCAGTAATGAACATAGATGCAAAGACCCTCAACAAAATATTAGCAAAACAAATTCAACAATACATTGAAAGGTTCACACACCATTATAAAGTGGGAATAATCCCAGGGATGCAAGGATCGGTCAATATCCAAAAATTGAGAAATATGATACACCAACTTAATAAATTGAATAAAATGATCATCCCTACAGATGCAGAAAAAGCTTTTGACAAATTAAATGTCAATTTATGATAAAAACTCTCAACAAAGTGAGTGTAGAGGAACATAATACAAGTCAACATAATAAAAGGCATATATGTCAAGCCTACAGTCAACATCATGCTCAATAGTGAAAAGCTGAAAGCATTTCATCTAAGATCAGGAGCAAGACAATGATGCCTACTGTCACCACTGTTATTGAACATAGTACTTGAAGTCCTAGCCACAGCAATTAGAGAAGAAATAGAAGTAAAAGGAATCTAAATTGGAAAGGAAGTAAAAGTGTCATTGTTTGCAGATGAAATGACAATATATGTAGAAATCCTAAATATGCCATCACAAATATTACTAGAGCCAATAAATGAAACCAGTAAAGTTGCAGGATACAAACTTAATGTACAGAAATCAGCTGAGTTACTATACACTAGCAATGAACTATTAGAAAAATAAATTTAAAAAAATTTACAATTGTATCAAAAATAATGAAATACTTAGGAATAAATCTGACTAAGGAGGTAAAAGACCTTTACTTGGAAAATTATAAGACACTGATGAAAGAAATTGAGGATGACACAAACAAGTGGAAAGATATACCATGTTCATGGACTGGAAGAACTGGATACTGTTAAAATGACTATATTCCCTAAGGCAGTCTACAGATTTAATGCAATTCCTATCAAAATGCCAATAGCATTTTCACAGAACTGGAAAAATCTTTCTAAAATTTGTATGGAACCATAAAATACCCCAAATAGCCAAAGCAATCTTGAGAAAGAAGAAAAATCTGGATGTATCATTTTGCCTGGTTTCAAACTAGACTACCAAGAGAAAAAAATCAAAATAGTATTGGACTGGCACAAAAGCAGACATACCGATCAATGGAACAGAATAGTGAGCCCAGAAATAAACACAGATTTATCTGGTCAATTAATCTGACAAATGAGTCATAAATATAATGTGGGCTAAAGGCAGCCTCTTTAATAAATGGTATTGAAAAAACTGGACAGCTATGTGTAAATGAATCAAACTGGACTACTCTCTCACACTGTATACAAACATGAACTCAAAATGGATTAAAGCTTTAAAATATAAGACGTGAAACCATAAAACTCCTAGAAGAAAACATACATTGTATGGTCTTTGACACTCGTTTTCCCATTTTTTTTTTTTTGATCTGTCTCTTCAGTCAAGGGAAACTAGAGAAAAAATAAACAACTAGGACTAAATCAAAGTAACAATTTTTTGCATAGGAAAGGAAACCATCAACAAAAGGAAAATATCACCTACTGACTGGCGGAAGATATTTACAAATGATATATCTAACTAGGGGTTAAAATCTAAAGTATATAAAGAAGTTATACAACTCAACAAAAAAATAAACAAGCTGATAAAAAAAATGGGCAGAGGACCTGAATAGACATTTCTCCAGAGAAGACATATAGATGGCCAACACAGACACGAGAAGATGCTTCACATCTCTAATCATCATGGAAATACAAATGAAAACCACAATGAGATATCACCTCAAACATGTGAGAATGGCTTTTATCAAAAAGAAAACAAATAAGTGTTGGCAAAAATGTGGAGAAAAAGGAATCCTCCTGTACTGTTGGTGGAAATGTAAATTGATGCAGCCACCATGGAAAATTGTATGGAGACGCTCAAAAAATTAAAAACAGAACTACCATAATATCCAGCAATTCTACTTCTGTGTATTTTTTCCAAAGAAAACAAAAACACTAATTTGAAAAGATATATGTAACCCTATGTTCATTGCAGTATTATTCACAATAGCCAAGGTATGAAAATAACGTAGGTGTCTATTGATAGATGAATCAATATAGAAAATAATGAAATCTTGCCATTTGTGATATGGATGGACTGAGAGGGTACTATGTTAAGGAAAAAATTCAGACAGAGAAAGACAAAACCATATGACTTCTATATGGAATCTAAAATATAAAATAAATGAAAAAACATAAAAGAGAAACAAAGTCATAAATATGGAAAAAAAAAGTCATTGCCACAGGGGAAGGGTGTGGGGGGATGAGTGTAATAGGTTAGGGAAATTAAGAGTATTAATTAACTTCCAGTAACAAAATAAATAAGTCAAGGGGATGAAATGTACAGCATGGGGAATATAGTCAGTAATAATGCAATATCTTTGTATGGTGGCAGTGAAATACATCTATGTGTATCAATATGAGTTGCACTTTATAATAATAATATTGAGCAATGAATGACATTTGTAAAATGACTTTACAATATGATAGAGTATAATAGAAATTTTATAAATTTTACAACACAATAAACAGTAATGTATAGTATGGAGAGTAATTTTCATATTAAAAAGATCACAGAAACAGCAATCAGGAGGAGAAACACTACATCACAATAATAGTTACTTGTATTGGAAGGAGAAACAAGGGGAGATCTGTTCATAAATGGCCTAGCAGTTCATAATGGTTTAGGTGTAACAGAGTAGAGAGAGAGAGAGAGAGAGAAAGAGGGAGGAGGGGATGCAGGAGCATTTGTTACATTTCTTTTGAGCTTTCTACATGTTTGAACTATTTCACAATTAAAAAACACTTTAGTATGATTGCACACATTCTTCATATTGCTATACTCTTTGGGTATGACCTTATGTACTGTTCTTAAAAAATAAAAAAAGGAAGAAAAACACTATAAAACTAAATCAATCAATGAACTTATTCCACAGGACTAAATGTGATATTGAGAGCATAAAGTCTTAGACACAAGAGATTTTAATGTCAAAAATTTAAGAAACCTTAACTTCAAAAATTGATCTGAGACACATCACCCCCCACAGTTCCAAAATATTCTCTGAAACATTAAAACCACCTTGATACCAATTTACAGGAACTAGTTACATAAATTAAGATCTATCTAAATGATGTAATACTGTGCAGTTCCCTCTCCTCAAATAAGGGAAACACCTCTTCACATACTGCTTTGTAATGATCCTCACAATATACTGAAAAGTTAAAGAACAAAACAGAAGCAAAGCAAGCTGCAGAATGATGTTTTACATATGAAATTTATATGTACAATTTCATATTAACTGAGAAATAAATTAACAAAAAATAGGTATGGAACCTGATATATTTACATTTTATAGAAGGCTAACTTCTGGAATACTAAATATATATATATATATATATATATATATATATATATATGAAATATTGAAGCATGTAACCATCTGCTATTGACAATCTAACTTTGCTTGTTAATTTCCTGGTGTCAATGTCTCTGGTGATATACTGAATTATAGAAGATCTGAAGTATGGAGATTTAACAACTCTCTAATTAAACTGCAGTATTTGTGCAACAAATGAAGACTATTTCAGAATAAATTAATATCAATAAAAAACAAGAAACTAGCCTGGGTGTTTTGTGGGAAGCTACCAGAGCAGTCATGAGGGATAGAATAATTTGCTTTGTGGCAACAGCAGCACAAAAAGTATACATTGAGTACCAGTGTCAATTAGAAGAAGTTAATGAGATGTAAAAAGTTACACAATAAAGGAGGTAACCTAGGACCCTCCAGCTTTGAATAGAATGAGAGAAACAAAATTCTTTGTGGTGAATAACACAGACAATGTGTTAAAGCTTAATGAACAAACCACTAAGAAAGGGAAATAAATTTAACAATTTACGTGCATATGATCAGAATGCAAAAAGTAGGAAAATATATTTAATAAGGAGAACCTTTTTCTGGTTAAATAATGATTATCAAAAATATTTCAGAATATTTAGCATATAGTAAATTTATGCTTGCTGAAAATTCTTCACAATGAAAATTCCTGTATGAATGAATACACTGTGGATTAAAAGATAACTTTATTTCTTCTCAGACTTTGTGAAATAAGATAAATTACTGAATTACTTAGTTTTAAAAATATATTACCATAAATTGAGTTTGTAAATTTTAAAAAGTTGCTTGTAGTAAAGGAATATCTTACAAATTAAATGTGGACGTTGCCCTATACTTTTAAACTTAAGATTCACTGACTAATTTAATTTGCATGGTGCTATATCTTGTTTCTTCAGTAGCATTTTATGATAAAGATTTTAAATGAATATTTGCAAATAAAATCAACAACTAATATATAGTCAATAGCAGAATTTTTAAGATCGCCATTGAAAACTGTCATAACAAAGCACTACAGCAAGGAGTTTATCATACTTTTTTCAAGATGTAACTGAAAGCATGTTAGATAAAATACAGAGGATCTATTGCTCGCTCATATTCTTTCACTTAAAGCTAAAGTTTTTAAAACAGCACAAAAGGGGATACGGGTTAAGACACAAAGAGTTCTCAGGGCAATTATCAGTCAGCCATCTGAATAGAAAAGAAAACCCAGCGTAAAGACCCAAGAATCTGGAGGTTTTTTTTTTTTTTCCTTAGAGCAATTTGCTTATTAAGAGTCAGCCAAGGTTCAAGAGGTTAAGAAAAAACTTTCCATACCTTTATGGAACAGAGAGGGCAAAAGTTGGAACCTTAAGCCTACCAGAGGAAACATAATCCACCATTTCCTAGCAATGGAAAAAAAAACTAGAAATACTGAAATTGTTACTCAAGTCCAATTTGGGATGGTCTCTGTCCTGACATTGGATTTAGCTATATGATGATTACTAATGCTCCTAGCTTACTGCCACATGTAAATACTTTCTAGAAGAAGACAAATCATTTTAAGTCTCATGTTATTTCTATACTTTTTCTAGTGGTGTGCAAGATAACCAGTGTTAAGATAGAAAATTTTATCCTGGAATGCATTTATTAGAAAAAAAGAGAAATGAAATTAATGATGTACATATATAGGTCAAGAAGTTAATCAAAGAAGAAGTTAATCTGATGAACTAAAGAATAAAGATCAGGAAAGAAAATTATAAAATAAAAAATAAACACATAACGTAAGTATCAATAGTGATAACTGATGTTACTTAATAAAATAACTGAAGTTGATAAATTTATGACCTCTGGTGAGAGTAATCAAGAGAAATTATAAGGTATATTAGAAATTATATTACCAAACTTTTCATTCTCTCCCACCATCAAAATAGCTCTATGCCTGTAAGATATTTTTATTACAATTATATGACAATATAAATATATGCTAAGAAAATAATGGGATACAATCCTTACTATGTGGCCAATAAAATATTAGGGGCAAAAGTATGCTACCTATCCTATTTGTCTCTTTCCTTAAAGCATACATATAACTCCTTTGACTTTGTGATTTAAAATGATAAAATAAAATTAAAGAATTATAACTATGATGTACATGGTATAACTTGAAACCCTGGTTAATATCTGATCACTGGAATATTGCTTATTTCAATGTGCTACAATTTATCAAATAAGTTATTGTGAGCTGTCAATTGACCATATAATAACACGTACTTGGTTTGTCAAAAATCTCTGAAAGTAGTAAAATCTAAATCACAAAAATAACATCTATAAAGCTGAATTAAAATATTTAAATTCTAATATAAATTTTTGTCCTAGCAATTGTACTGTTTAATACTGTGAGCTCATCCTAAACACATAGTAAAAATGTATGTCACTCATTTAGCCAATGATTATATGACTTCTTTTAACAGTATTTCTCATTAATATATTTTTAAAATAGATTTATGTTTTAACTCTGAACTAGGCAGAAATTTCCTTAAGAAGATAGAAAGGTTGTTTCAGAAATTTTATCTGAAATATCTCAGGTTACTCTACATATAAGAAAGTGCACAGTTAATATTTATTTTACCCATGAATGGGTAAAAAAAATGTTGAGAGTTTAACTACACCACTCCACGGTATTTCTGCCTCAGCATCCATTTTCTTTGGCAAAGCAGCCTGCAGGGACCTTAAACTAACAGTAGCCCCCTTGTGCAAACTCATACCCTAGAAAGCAGCACACAGAATCACAGGGAATATAAATTCCTGATGCAACTTTCCGAACAGCCCTTATGATTAACAGCTTCCTGACTCCCAGTGCATAGTCTGTCTTATATGCCTTTTAGATAATACTCCCTGTGGGGCTTACCAAAACCCTGTTCTTTTGGTTTAAATTGACCAATTTTTTTAAAAACGTTTTTTTTTAATTGGAGTATAGCCGATTAACAATGTTGTGATAGTTTCAGGTGCACAACAAAGGGACTCAGCCATACATGTACATGTATCCATTCTCCCCCAAAATCCCCTCCCATCCAGGCTGCCACATAGCATTGAGCAGAGTTCCTTCCCTGTGCTATATAGTAGGTCCTTGTTGCTTATCCATTTTAAATACAGCAGTGTGTACATGTGAATTAACCAATTTGGCTCCAGCCTGGGAACCCAAAAGCACTGCATCCAGGGACCCTAATAAAGGTATGCCCCAGGTTGACCTTTCTGCTTGGCACTCTGCCTTGACTTCCCACTGTGGCCCCTACAGGCATGTTGGTTACTTCCTCCAGGACCTGTGAATAATAAACTTTGCTATTTCAGTTGCTCTTGTGGTCTGCTGCTGAGCCCATCTATAACTAATGAGAACCTACTATACAGCACAGGGAATTCTCAGTGCTCTGTGGTGACCTAAATCGGAAGGAAATATAAAAAAGAGTGGAAATGTGTATACGTATGACTGATACTTTGCTGTACAGCAAGAAACTAACACAATATTGTAAAGCAACTATACTCCAATAAAAATTAATTTTTAAAATTTTTAAATAAAAATAATGTTGAAAAAAATCAGACCCTGTGCTCCACCTAATACATGTCAATTTAACAAAATCATAGCAATGATGGAATGAATAAAATGATTTAATTTTAATTTGTTGAGACATACCCTTAAATTATTTTTTATTATTTTTATTTTTTTTAATTTTTTTTTGCGATACGCGGGCCTCTCACTGCTGTGGCCTCTCCCGTTGCGGAGCACAGGCTCCGGATGCACAGGCTCAGCGGCCATGGCTCACGGGCCCAGCTGCTCCACGGCATGTGGGATCTTCCCGGACCGGGGCACGAACCCGTGTCCCCTGCATCGGCAGGCGGACCCTCAACCACTGCACCACCAGGGAAGCCCTTAAATTATTTTTTGACAGAGCTATCCAGTATAAGGAAAATAAAGGCCATAATTTTTTAAATAATCATTTTTAGTCAAATAAAGTTGATCAAAAATCAATTAGTTGATCAGAATATTCTAATATGCTGGAAAATGACCTTAATATTTAAAACTTGCTCTCAAGTTATCATAGTTTGCAAAGATGTATTTCCTTAGCATTGGTTGATAAAAAAAGTAAGCATAACAGATATAAAATAGAATAATGTATAACCAGTGGAAATTAAGTACAGCTAAAAGACCTGTAATGTTTTATTAGGAATTAGAATAAATGAAAAAGATGACACCAGAAGCTTATAAAACCAAAAATAATTTTGCTTTGCTTTTGCTTTTTTGTGTTTATATTTTTATGGAGATTCATATTATCTTATATCTTATATTGATTTTTTCCCAATAAATAAGTGAAAAGCAATTTGGTACAGTGAACAAGAAAGAAGTCTTCAAGTTTATCAAAGAAACCACACCAATTACCTATATGACTTGGAAAGATTAATTAATTTCTTTATGACACCATGAATTATGCTCTTTTGTCTATTAATTTAGTGTTGCCAGACAAAAAACAAAAGCTAACATAGGCAGATGCTTTCAGTTTCCTCTACCAGTTAAAGGAATTACTCCTTTAAGGAAGTTGAGGTTACTGGTTAAAATACTTCTTTGACTTTAGTGTTTTGTTTTGTTTTGTTTTGTTTTGCAGTACATGGGCCTCTCACTGCTGTGGTCTCTCCTGTTTTGGAGCACAGGCTCTGGACGCGCAGGCTCAGCGGCCATGGCTCACGGGCCCAGCCACTCCGCGGCATGTGGGATCTTCCTGGACCGGGGCACAAACCCGTGTCCCCTGCACTGGCAGGCGGACTCTCAACCACTGCACCACCACCAGGGAAGCCCGACTTTAGTGTTTTTTGTTTGTTTTTTTAAGACTCAGCATGCTACCTATTATCTGTATTTGCTCCCAACATGTTACAATTCTTCTTTTGGGCTGAGACTTTCAGAATCCTGACTCTACTGTTAAAATTCATTGTTTTGAATTACAGTCCATTTTTGTTAGTTTGTTTCTCCTTTCCTATAGTATCTATTGCTGTACAAAGTCCAGAATTCAGATTCAGTTTCAAGGGATTTAGGGAATGAAAGAAGATGTGAACTTAATGGTGATGAACATTTCAGTAAAATTTCAAATTTTATGGAAGTGGTTTAAAACAGATTGCTCTTACCAATATTGTCTCATCAATTTCAAAAGATATAAACAAAAACTACGACTTTATTGTTTATCCTATCACAAATTATCCACAATTTTATCTTTTTTTCACCCTATGCAAAGAATACATTTTATAGCTGTTTTCTATGCCATTTACAAGTTTTTAAAAGAAGTCTTATAATTCTGTGCTTAATCTTCTTCATGACTTTGTATTACTAATGAAAAAAACCTGCTTTCACACTTAAAATTTTTTAAATTCTTTACTTTAGAATTTAAAAATTATTTCCTCTGAAATTACAATTTGTTTACCCTTTTGAAAAGCAGGTTCCCTTTGGATACAAAATGCTTATAGTTTTTATGCATCATATAAATATATTTTATTTGTTAAAAACTACTTTATTTTACTTTTTAGAAAAATTTTTGAATGTTTATAGATTTGCAGAAAAGTCATGAAGATAGTACAGAGATTGCCCATATGCTGCACATTTTTTCCCCTATTACAAACAATATTACATTAATATGATACATTTATCACAATTAAGAAACCAATATTGATACATATTATTAACTAAAGTCCATACTTTGTTAAGATTTCCTGAGTTTTTATGTAATACTCTTTTTCTGTTACAGGTTCCCATCTAGATACCACATTACAATAACGTGTCAGGTCTCCTTAGGCTCCTCCTAAGTCTGATTTCTCAGACTTTCATTGGTCTTGATGACCTTGAACATTTTCAGGAGTACTGATTTGTGTTTTATGGAATGTCCCTCCATTGGGATTTTTCTGGTATTTTTCTCATGAGTAGGCTGGAGTTATAGCTTTTTGGAAGGAAGACCACAGAGGTAAAGTACCATTTTTCTCATCATATCAGATAAGGGTACATAAAACCAACATGATTTGTCACATTTGTCAGCTTGCTCCACTAGAGAGTTACATGTTTTCCTCCTTTCTGTATTGTATTGCTTGCAGAAAAGCTACTATATCCAAGCCACACTTAAAAGTGTTAGTTACACTTCATGTAGAGGGTGGAGTATCTACATAAATTACTTGGAATTATTCTGCAAAAGAGATTAGTCTTTCTCCCCTCTTTTACTTATGCAATGATTATTTATATTAGTATGGACTCATGGATATTTATTTTATATGTTGGATTATAATTCACTACTTATTTATTTATTTTATTTCTCAAAATACCTCAGTTTTGTGAGCACTTTCACTTGGCTCCTTATTTCTTTGACATACCTCTCATCACTGAGAGTTTTTGTTTGCTTATTTTCTTGTTTGTTTGTTTTAGTAATTCCTTTCTTTGTAACACTAGAAGATGTTCCAGACTCCTCTTGTACATATCTTGCTTCAGACCTGTAATCAGTTATTTCTCCAAGGAATGCTGGTCTCTTTTATTAAAGAATGATATTAGAAACGAAGATCTGTGCACAATATATAGTTTTATTTTTAATAGAATTTTTAAAAGGAGTTAGTTTATTTTGCCTCTAAGGATCTTGTTCTTTCACTCTTTTCTGTGGCTTTCTTGAGTCTTTGTTAATATTCAACTGTTATATGTATTGCCATAAATATTTGAATCAGTAAAAGAACAATTATATATTTCATAGGTACTGCTGAATGCAGTTAAAGAAATTGTGCCTAATTCCATTAGCTTAGACTATAATAAAAAGCGGAAGGGAAATTATTTTATTTCCAATAGTGCTTTAGATCAAGCTCTTTTTCTCTTACACACAGATATATTATCACAAGGTTGTTAGAATTCATCTTTATGTTCCCAATTTTTTCTCCCCTGAGTGAATATAGAACTCTTCTAGATCCTATGAATCTAGATTCTTAAAGTATTATGATAAATGTGTAACCATCAAACATTAAAAGAGACTTCAAGTTTAAGCAGTGTTTTGTTAGCACCTGCTTGTTCATCTTTTAGTGATTTTTAATTAAAATGAAAAAAATCTGCTAAAATATAAGCAATATAAAAACTCAAATAAATTTGAAACATAGAAAAAAACACTTTATATAATATTAAAAAATAACATGAATCTCTCTAAATATTAATACACTGAAGAAGAGTTGAAAATAAAACAATTTTTATGTTGTCCTCAAAACATTGTCTAAAAATAAAACATGCCTATAAAATAACTTCCCCATTCTCTTCCTCCTTACTGAAGCAAAAATTATGTTTTGGTCATGGGAATTCTTGAGGTAACTGCACTCATATCTTCCTTACTAAACCTATTCTTTAATTCTGTATACATTCATTAATTCATCAAGTAGTATTTGACTTAGCTCAAACTGTGTTTCCTCAAGGAGGCACAGTCATATTATCCTTTTATTAAAAAAAACAAAAACTAGATATTTTGTATTACTTATTCCAAGTACTTCCTTAAAAGTACTTGGACTTCCCTGGTTGTGCAGTGGTTAAGAATCCACCTGCCAATTCAGGGGACACGGGTTTGAGCCCTGGGCTGGGAAGATTCCACATGCCATGGAACAACTAAACCCGTGCACCACAAGTACTGAGCCTGCGCTCTAGAGCTCTCGAGCCACAAATACTGAGCCTGCGTGCCACAACTACTGAACCCCGTGTGCCTAGAGCCTGTGCTCCACAACAAGAGAACCCACCACAATGAGAAGCCCATGCACCACAACAAAGAGTAGACCCCACTTCCCACAGCAAGAGAGAGAGCCCACACACAGCAAAGAAGGTTCAACACAGCCAAAAATAGATAAGTAAATTAGTTAATTAATTGTTTTAAAAAGTACTTATCATAATCAAAAATTATCATGTCCATTTAATATCCTTATCCCACTACTAGAATATAAATTCATTGAGGAAAGAGAACATCTCTATCCATCTTATCCACTGTTGTATCCATTATCATATCTGCTACTGTATACATTGAGTAATATTGTATTACTTGTATACTTGATGAGTGAATAAGTGAACAATTTGAAAAATGAGAATCTACATGTTAAATAGTATTCAGAATTGTATCATATTTTAATCATAATAGCAGAGATCAGTTATAAGGCTCACTGCTCTGATTAATTTGTACTAACTTACCACTAATAGGATCACTTTGACTACAAATTTCTATCAATCTACTCTTTTAGAAATGTTTAACCTTTGTTCCAAAGAATACTGATTTCAGAAGATGCTTTTTGGGAAGGGGTGAATTTCACACTTCAAATGAATTTCAATTTTAACTTAATATTTCACTATAGAGATTCACAATTGTTACTGGCAAAAGTAAAATATAGGACTTTATTTAGTAAGCAAACCTCGTTAACTTTTTGTATTCTAGGATTTTTCAAATGTATTCAGTCACAAACTGTTTTTCTTTTAAATATTTGTTGTCATTTTCTTCAAAATAGTATATCTCAGAATCTAAAGTCAGGATTGTGCATGAAATGAAGATGTTATTTTTATATGGTTGATGGATTTTTTAAGTTCAAGACAATTTTTGAATTTGTTTCTTTAAAAATTTATGATTTTCAGATAGTCCTTCTGTTTGAAAACATCTTTTTTTATTTTATAGTCCATCGAAGATGGTTATCATTCTCAAACCTATATATCCAGCAAAATTCACAAGTATAGTTAATTTAACTTATTGATAAATTTATTGAATAGGAAACTAGAAACAAAGAATAGATCAAATGGCAATACCTATAGGGAACTTCCTCCAGGCTCACATTGATTTATTAATCATGAGAAAACTATTTTCTCAAGTCAAGAGACAGAGTTTTTCTCTAATAGCCTCATGGTCTTCAATCTATTGACCCTGCCACACACACACACACACACACACACACACACACACACACACAAGAAATTGTCCTTTTTTTTTTCTTGACATGTTCTTTATGAATCATAGTAATATTTAACCCTAGTGATATTTTCTTATCAAAATACTCATTTACCATCTTTAAAAAAATAATATATTTATAATTTTTCTATTTATTAATATCAGTTTAAAGGTGGGACTTATACCACATCTCTAGTCAAGTTCAAAGTTAAATAGAGGATTCCATCTCAATTTAGCATCACCTGTGCCTTAACATGTCTTACCCCATTTAACTTCTGTGCTATATGAACATTCTCTCTTTTTTGCTTGGTTAAATCCTAATTATCCTTCGAGTTTTTTCCTTAAGTATTAGTATTACCTCCTTGCTGAATATTCTCCAACATTATCTTGATTGGTAAGTAAGCACTACCCTCTATCTTGCATCTGTACCTTTCTTTATCTGAACTGATAATATCATATTTGAATCATTCTCACATTTTTTTTTTCTCACTAAATTATGAAATACTTGCAGGCCAAGGTTGGGAAGATAATTTTATGAGAACCGACTTTACACGATTTATTCTACTAAACACTTTATCTAGTTTATCTTATTTGATACAATGATGATAAACAATATTTACCTCCATAGAGTTGAGGAACAAGATTCTTAGGGTAATTAATTCATTTGAGGTTAAACAGCTGGTGATTGGGCACTTCTATTTAACCATACATCATCTGATGCCAGAGGTTACACTCTTCATTATCAGTTGCATTTTTCATATGTAAAGCAAAAAATAAATTTATATTGAAAATTAAGAGAGAACTGGAATTATTGAATGAAGAGATGAGAGGCTAAGAATGGATAATTCTACTTCTGTCTAAAAAGATAGCATTTTCTGGGACTTTTGTAGGCTCTCTCACTATTAGGCTAAATGGGTAAAGAAAATATTTGAGGTTGGTGTAAGAACATATAGGTAGTGAATGATATATATAGGATTCCAAATTTGTTTCAGTTGACCCAAAGAATATGTTCTTTGCATGCTGTTTATTAAATGTTTACCAGGTGTGAAGCATTGGGCTATATATTTTTAGAATTCTGCCTGTTTAAAATACTTCAGATTTATCACTAATTCTGTTAATACTAGATTCTTTTAATTACTCTATGAATAAGCTGATTTGTATATCAGTTAGCAGTGATAGAATTGAATTCATAAGGTCTTACTTAAAATATATCTTAGCTTGTTTGTTTGTTTTGTTTTGTTTTTTAAAGGAAAGCCAGTTTATTAGTTCCTTACTCTATGCTAGATACACTATAAGTAGTGATAGGATTGTAGTGAACAAATATGTATGATGACACCTGGCCATTTGGAGCCTGTATTTTAATAAAACATAAAGGTATTAAACACATAAATACAATCATTGTAAGGCTAAAAAGAGTATCACAAGGTGCTAAGTGTTCTTTACTGAGTCACTGATTCAGACCAGATACATAATATTGCCATGATAATATCACTAATTTTAAAAAAATAATTCACTTGAAAAATAAAAGTTTTTTTTTTTTCCATATAAACTATCTGTTCACTGCAGGCTGTCTGGAGTCTCTGCTTCACATTATATATACTCTGATATCCAGATGATGTAATAACTGCAATTAAGAGCATGGCTATTCTCTTTGGTAGATAACAAGAGAGGATGGGAGGGGATAGAACTTAGAACTGCCCATTACCACTCATATGTCTTTGGATAAAGTAAGTTTCATGAAAACAACTAAAATTAAGCAGATTGAAAAGTAAAATTTTTAGATGTAGATAGAAACAGAACTGAAAATCCTTCTTGAATGCCCTAATGCCTATCCCAAAGATTTCAAATTTTATCATGCTAATTATGGGACCTATGAAGATATAGAGAGATGCTAAATGAGAACCAACTTCTGAGCTTAGAAGAAAGATCTGCTCCTTTTCCCTAGTTAAAATTTTGAAAATTTTCAATTTTCTATAATTACTAAAAAAAAAGTTGTTTGTAAAAATTAAACCATGAAACAGAGAAACTTAAATTTTCTTTAAAATAATTTTTATCTTCTACTCTATTTACATAGAAGCTCCAGGAATATCCATCATGCTAATAAACTTTAGATATTTTCTGGGTCATTAAGTGTTCTTGACAGCATAAGAGAAATGTATAGGGTACTAATTGTAGAAGAAAAATGTAGAGATGAAGAAGAAAGTAATCTTAAGAGATCATCTGTCAGAAAATATTGCATTCTATAATTTTATTTTTTAAATATTTATATTTTGATTTCTCTATTTTGTTACTATTAAGTTTTTGACAATGAAAGTTCTGTTACTCGGATATAAATAAAACATACTATTTAAAACATCTGCAAGACAAGAAATAATGAAAAAACCCATTCCTAGTGGGCTCACCCACCCTCCATATAAGGGTACTCCATTATCACAGAATCCAAAGGTGAATAGAAATTGACAATCAATACAAATTAAAATAAACAAACAAACAAAAAGCACATTGGTTTCTGAGATATGTTGTAGACTTAATGGAATTAGGAATAACATTAACCCAATTCAGAATTAAGTTAGAAGAAGCAGTTTTTTCATGCATATGTACACAGAAAAATACACCTCAAGGCTTTCCCCCTTTTACTGTGATTTATATTACTTCCCAAGTGAGTTTTATATCTATTATTAGGGACCCAATACAATCTGAAAGGAACAGTACCACCCTTCTTCCATTATATTACTGAGCTTTGTTTTAGCTAATTTGGGCTGCTATACAGAGTATCATAGAATGGGATGGAAATTTATTTATTACAGTTCTAGAGGCTGGAAAGTCCAAGATCAAGGCACAGGCAGATTCAGTGTCTGGTGAGAATCCATTTCCTTATTCAAAGACAGCCATCTTCTCACTGTGTTCTCACATGGCCAAAAGGGTGAGAGAGAAATCTGGAGTCTTTTTTATAAGGGCATTATGCCTTTTATGAGGGATTCACCCTCATGGTTTGATCATTTCTCAAAGGCTCCTCCTCTAAATATTATTGCATTGGGAATTTGGTTTCAACATATGAATTCTGAGGGACACAATCATTAGTCTACAGGTTTCTACCCCAAGACCCCCCAAATTCATGTTCTTCTTGCACACCAAATACACTTATCAGATCCCAGTACCTCCCCCTCCAAATCATAACTTGTTCAGTATCAACTTTTAAAGTCTAAATTCAAAGTTGCATCTAACTATTGTCTAAATCAGATAATGATTGAGGCTCAATGTAAGATTCATCCTGAGACAAAATTCCTCTCCAGCAATGAACTTGTGAATCAAAACATGTTATGTGCTTCCAAAACAAAATGGTAAGATAGGCATAGGATAGACATTCTTGTTCTAAAATGGAGAAAAGAAATTGATAGTCACAAGGAAGTCCAAAACCTAGTGGGTGTTGACCTAAGACAAGTAGACTGCTAAATATTTCTCCAGCAAAGGCGGGTTTATCTGGGATCAGCAGAGAATTGCAATTCAGGATCTGAAGTCATGGCAAGCCATGTGCAAGTCCCTGCATGGCAAGGGAAGAACACTTTTATAGAGGGAAAATGGAAGTTAGGAAGACTATTGTAAGCAAAAGTCTATGACTTTTCATTGGCTGAGTCCTTACTAGGAAAGAAAAGAAGTCTTTCTTCTTCCTGTTGGCTTTGCTATACTCACAGGGCATGAGAGCTCTTCCCTCTGGCATCCTTATTCTATTTAATTGAGGTTTCTGTTTATTAATTTTTTACATTTTCTCCTTTGGATCAAGATCTTTCTCTGAAAGCATTGCTGACCAAAAGTTAGGTTTTCCATTTTCAGCAGATTTTTATCCTTCAATACCAGAAGGACCTTTCCTGAGTGTAGTGTCTCATGTTGGAGGAAAAGTGCACAGATTGGAAACCTACTGAGGTCACATTCGAGTAATAAGTGAGGTAAGAGGGAGAACTCTCATATGCTTTTAACTAAAGTACACATGTTATCAAGATCACAGACATAGTAGGTCATCAATTTATTATGTCATCATCAAGGATTTGGCAGACAAACTTCCAACAGGTCTAGTTCAGATACTTTGGGAAAAATGTCTCATCAGATGTGTGCTTCAATTTTAGGAAATTTTTACTGTTAGGTCACCAGATGATGTGCAGGTCCACTCAGTGTTCTGTGCTTTCTTTAATTGTGTCATGTGAATCCAAGAGTCTATTTTTTGGAGTTTGGTTGCACAAGAGTTGGTTAACAGTACCTGATAAGGGACTCTGCAGTGAGGTTGAAGAGAGTCCTTCTGGTGTCTTTTCCAATAGATGAAACCTCCAGGTTGCAAGATGCAGTGCTTAAGGTCTTAATCACCCAAGAGTGCACTGTGAAAAGATGGCTCTACCAAAATATAGTTATTTTTAATAGAAGCAACTGGGATTTTGCAATATTGGAATATCTCTTCTTTATCCTGTTGTGGATCAAAGAGGAAGGAGCTAAGTGCATTGGATATCCTGTGACTATCTCAAAGAATAAGAGTGTGAATTCCAAAAGGAGTGAATCTGAGATTTAGAAAGAAAAATAATAATGCTTTTGGCCAAGGCATTTGGAGAGCCTCTACAAATTTTGCCAATTGAGTCTTAATAATTTTGTTAATGTATTCAACTAAAGCAGAAGATCATGGGTAGTAAGTGCAGTGAAAGTGTAAAACCAACCAAACAGCACAGACTTGTCAAAGCCCTGGCCGGTAAAATGGGTTGCTTGATCACTATGAAGTTAAAAAGGAGTTCGCCAAATAGGGTTAATCTTTTCCAAAAGGACTTTAGCCACAGAAAAGGTATAGTCTGTCTGCAAGGAAAGGCTTTGGCCCACTGTGAAAACATACAGACAATGACTTAAACATATTTATATTCATAAGATGGAGAAAGTTTTATGAAATCTATTTGCTCAACCTTGAAATGTCCATTAAGCTGTTAAATGTCTGGGAGCAGAGTAAACATGCTCCCCTGAGTTATACTTCAGACAAGCGGGACAAGTGAAGTAGGCACTTTTTGTAGTCTTGTTAATATCCTCCACCACTACTGATTCATGAATGCTATCATTTTGTCAGTAGACCAATGATGTAACGCATGAACAACGCTGAGAAGTGAGAATTTTAGAGTCTCCAGTACAACTGACTTGTTACTTGGTACAAACCAGAAGTCTGTCTTTTTATCAAACCATTAATTGTTGAATTTCCAATCCTGTTTGTTTCCTGAGGTCAATTTTTGGGCTTTTGTAGCCAATTTTTCTGACTTATCATTTGGAGAAATAGCCCTTTGGACA
Organism: Aethalodelphis obliquidens; assembly: GCF_003676395.1. NCBI lineage: Eukaryota > Metazoa > Chordata > Mammalia > Artiodactyla > Delphinidae > Aethalodelphis > Aethalodelphis obliquidens. Next base: position 5,963,792 of record NW_020837960.1, read on the forward strand.
ATGTCACAGGTTTGGCAGCTAGTGGCCCCTTTAAGGGCAGAATTTCTTGTAAAAATATCAGCAAGTTCGTTTCCCTTAGCTTCTAGAGGGTCAAGTTTAGAATGCCATAGATTCTCAATAGTAGCTAAAGTGGCAGGTTAAAGTATTGCATCTAATAATTCCTGAACATAGGGGATGTTTTAAATTGTATTTCCACTGGACGTGAGAAAGCCAAGTTGTTTCTGCAACATTCCAAAGTCATGAGCTACTCAGAAAGCATATTACTATCAGTATAAATGTTGGCAGTTCTGTCCTTGGCCAAAGTATAGGCCCACGTAAGAGTGTTCAGCCTGTTGAGCTTAAGTAGCCATAGGTAAAGATGGGGCATCGATAATGTCAAAAGGAGTTTCAATAACATACTCAGCAAAATATGTGCCATTGCCGTCTTTAAATAAGAACCAGCAGTGAACGGTGAAAAGTCTGCATTACCTATAGGAATTTTTTGTAGATCATCATGAGGAGTCAGGAGGCAATCCCTGATCTCCAGCAGTCCTGAGGAACATCTTTAGTGACAGAGGAGAGAAGAGTAGTAGAGTTAATGTTATCATAGAGATACTTGAGGAGCAATTAACAAAAGGACATTATAGGAGGTGAGGCAGCTGGCTGAGAAATATTAAATGTGATGAGAATACAGGAGAGATTCTACTGCAACAGAGACAAAAGTGGTTAAAGGGGATTCCACAATGAATTTCTTGGTGGCCCTAATCAAAAGGGCAGTGACTGTAATGACTCTAAGGAAAGGGAGGTGTCCCCATTTCACTGGGTCTAGCAGCTGACTATAATACCTTATAGGTCAAAAGTGATTCCTGTTTTCAGGTGAGTAAACCAAGGGCATTTCTTTCTTTTTTATATACAAAAAAAGATAAAAGGAATTATGATACTTAGGATGTCTGAGGGCAGGTGGGTTCATCAGAGTCTCCTGTGAGGCCTTAAAGACTATTTAAAATTGGGTCAGAGTTATTATTGTTCAGTAACATACAGAGGTTTGGCCATAAGAGACAAATTCTCTCTTTTCTCATTGTACTATTAAGCAGTCAGGATAAGCCAAGCAATACCTTCAACAATGTGACTAGATATCTCTTCAGCTAAGCATCCAATTTCATCACTAGCAAGTTTTACCTTCCACAAAATACTAGAACATGAACACAATTCAACCAACTTCTTTGCCAAATTTATAGCAAGAATCACTTTTCTTCCTGTTTCCAATAACATATTCCTCATTTCTATCTGAGACCTCATCAGAATGGCCTTTACAAGTAAATTTTTTTAAATTTAATTTAATTTTATATTTTTAACGTTTTTATTGGAGTATAATTGCTTTACAATGATGTGTTAGTTTCTGCTTTATACCGAAGGGAATCAGTTATACATATACGTATATCACCATCTCTCTTCCCTCTTACATCTCCCTCCCTCCCTCCCTCCCTATACCACCCTTCTAGCTGGTCACAAACCACAGAGGTGATCTCCCTGTGTTATGTGACTGCTTCCCACTAGCTATCTATTTTATATTTGGTAGTGTATATGTATCCATATGTACACTACCACTCTCTCACTTTGTCCCAGCTTACCATTCCTCCTCCCCGTGTCCTCAAGTCCATTTTCTAGTAGGTCTGTGATTTTATTCTCGTCTTGCCCTTGGGTTATTCATGACCATTTTTTTTTTTTTAGATTCCATATATATGTGTTAGCATATGGTATTTGTTTTTCTCTTTCTGACTTACTTCACTCTGTATGACAGACTCTATGTCATCAACCTCACTACACATAACTCAATTTTGCTCCTTTTATGGCTGAGTAATATTCCATTGTATATATGGGCCACATCTTCTTTATCCGTTCATTTGTCAATGGACACTTAGGTTGCTTCCATGCCCTGGCTATTGTAAACAGAGCTGCAATGAACATTGTGGTACATGACTCTTTTGGAATTATGTTTTTCTCAGGGTATATGTCCAATAGTGGGATTGCCAGGTCATATGGACATTCAATTTTTAGTATTTTAGAAACCTCCATACTGTTCTCCATAGTGGTTGTATCAATTTACATTCGCACCAACAGTGTATGAGGGTTCCCTTGTCTCCACACCTTGTCCAGCATTTATGGTTTGTAGACTTTTTGATGATGGCCATTCTGAACAGTGTGAGATGATACTGCATTGTAGTTTTGATTTGCATTTTTCTAATGATTAGTGATGTTAAGCGTTCTTTCGTGTGTTTTTTGGCAATCTGTATATCTTCTTTGGAGAAATGTCTATTTAGGGCTTCTGCCCATTTATTGATTGGGTTGTTTGTTTGTTTGTTTGTTTTTTGATATTGAGCTGCTTGTAAACTTTGAAGATTAATCCTTTGTCAGTTGCTTCATTTGCAAATATTTTCATCCATTCTGAGGGTTGTCTTTTCATCTTGCTTGTAGTTTCCTTTGCTGTGCAAAAGATTTTAAGTTTCATTAGATCCCATTTGTTTATTTTTATTTCCATTTCTCTAGGATTTGGGTCAAAAAGGATCTTGCTGTGATTTATGCCATAGAGTGTTCTGCCTATGTTTTCCTCTAAGAGTTTTATAGTGTCTGTCCTTACATTTAGGTATATAATCGATTTTGGGTTTATTTTCATGTATGGTGTCAGGGAGTGCTCTAATTTCATTCTTTTACATGTAGCTGTAAAGTTTTCCCAGCACCACTTGTTGAAGAGGCTGTCTTTTCTCCATTGTATATTGTTGTCTCCTTTGTCAAAGATAAGGTGACCATATGTGCATAGGTTTATCTCTGGGCTTTCTATCCTGTTCCATTGATCTATATTTCTGTTTTTGTGCCAGTACCACACTGTCTTGATTGCTGTAACTTTGTAGTATAGTCTGAAATCAGCAAGACTGATTCCTCCAGCTCCATTTTTCATTCTCAAGATTTCTTTGGCTATTCAGAGTCTTTTGTGTTTCCATACAAATTGTGAATTTTTTAGTTCTACTTCTGTGAGAAATGCCATGGTAGCTTGATAGGGATTGCATTGAATCAGTAGATTGCTTTGGGTAGTATAGTCATTTTCACAGTGTTGCTTCTTCCAATCCACGAACATGGTATATCTCTCCATCTATTTGTATCATCTTTAATTTCTTTCATCAGTGTCTTATAATTTTCTGCATACAGGTCTTTTGTCTCCTTAGGTAGGTTTATTCCTAGGTATTTTATTCTTTTTGTTGCAATGGTAAATGGGAGTGTTTTCTTAAATTCACTTTCACATTTTTCATCATTAGTGTATAGGAAGCCAGAGATTTCTGTGCATTAATTTTGTATCCTGCTACTTTACCAAATTCATTGATTAGATCTAGTAGTTTTCTGGTAGCATCTTTAGGATTCTCTATGTATAGTATCATGTCGTCTGAAAAGAGTGGCAGCTTAACTCCTTCTTTTCCTATTTTTATTCCTTTTCTTTTTTTTTTTTTTTTGCAGTACACGGGCCTCTCACTGTTGTGACCTCTTCCGTTGCAGAGCACAGGCTCTGGATGCACAGACTCAGAAGCCATGGCTCATGGACACAGCCACTCTGTGGCACGTGGGATCCTCCCAGACTGGGGCACGATCCCATGTTCCCTGCATCGGCAGGCAGACACTCAACCACTGTGCCACCAGGGAAGCCCTCAATTCCTTTTATTTCTTTTTCTTCTCTGATAGCTGTGGCTAAAACTTCCAAAACTATGTTGAATAATAGTGGTGAGAGTGGACAATTTTGTCTTGTTCCTCATCTTAGAGGAAATGGTTTCCATTTTTCACCATTGAGGACAATGATGGCTGTGGGTTTGTCATATATGGCCTTTATTATGTTGAGGTAAGTTCCCTCTATGCCTACCCTCTGGAGTGTTTTTATCATAACTGGGTGTTGAATTTTGTCAAAAGCTTTCTCTGCATCTATTGAGATGATCATATGGTTTTTCTCCTTCAGTTTCGTAATATGATCTATTGCATTGATTGATTTGCATATATTGAAGAATCCTTGCATTCTTGGGACAAACCCCACTTGAATATGGTGTATGATCCTTTTAATGTGCTCTTGGATTCTGTTTGCTAGTATTTTGTTGAGGATTTTTGCATATATGTTCATCAGTGATATTGGTCTGTAGTTTCCTTTTTTTGTGACATCTTTGTCCGGTTTTGGTATCAGGGTGATGGTGGCCTCGTATAATGAATTTGGGAGTGTTCCTCCCTCTGCTGTATTTTGGAAGCATTTGAGAAATGTAGGTGTTAACTCTTCTCTAAATATTTGACAGAATTCGCCTGTGAAGCCATATCGTCCTGGGCTTTTGTTTGTTGGAAGATTTTAAATCACAGTTTCAATTTCAGGTCTTGTGTTTGGTCTGTTCATATTTTCTATGTCTTCCAGGTTCAGTCTTGGAAGGTTGTGCTTTTTGAAGAATTTGTCCATTTCATCCAGATTGCCCATTTTATTGGCATATAGTTGATTGTAGTAATCGCTCATCATCCTTGTATTTCTGCAGTTTCAGTTGTTACTTCCCCTTCTTCATTTCTAATTCTACTGATTTGAGGCTTCTCCCTTTTTTTCTTGATGAGTCTGGCTAATGATTTATCAATTATGATTATCTTCTCAAAGAACCAGCTTTTAGTTTTATTGATCTCTGCTACTGTTTCCTTCATTTCTTTTTAATGTATTTCTGATCTGATTTTTATAATTTCTTTCTTTCTGCTCACTCTGGGGTTTTTTGTTCTTATTTCTCTAACTGCTTTAGGTGTAAGGTTAGGTTGTTTATTTGAGATGTTTCTTGTTTCTTAAGGTAGGATTGTACTGCTATAAACTTCCCTCTTAGAACTGCTTTTGATGCATCCCATAGGCTTTGGGAGGTCGTGTTTTCATGTCATTTGTTTCTAGGTATTTTTGGATTTCCTCCTTGATTTCTTCAGCGGCGTCTTGGTTATTAATAGTGTATTATTTAGCCTCCATGTGTTTGTAATTTTTACAGATTTTTTTCATGTAATTGTTATGTAGTCTCATAGCTTTGTGGTACAAAAATACACTTGATGCAATTTCAATTTTCTTAAACTTACCAAGGCTTGACTTGTGACCTAAGATATGATCTATCTTAGGGAATATTACATGAGCACTTGAGGAAAAGTGTGTTCTGTTGTTTTTAAATTGAATGTCCTATAAATATCAATTAAATCCATCTTGCTTAATGTATCATTTAAAGCTTGTGTTTCCTTATTTATCTTCATTTTGGATGATCTATCCATTGGTGAAAGTGGGGTGTTTAAGTCCCCTATACTATGATTGTGTTACTGTTGATTTCCCCTTTTATGGCTGTTAGTATTTCCCTTATGTATTGAGGTGCTACTATGTTGGGTGCATAAATATTTACAATGGTTATATCTTCTTCTTGGATTGATCCATTGAATATTATGGAGTGTCCTTCTTCATCTCTTGTAATAGTCTTTGCTTTAAACTCTCTTTTTTCTGATATGAGAATTGCTACTCCAGCTTTCTTTTGATTTCCGTTTGCATGGAATATCTTTTTCCATCCCCTCACTTTCAGTCTGTATGTGTCCCTAGGTCTGAAGTGGGTCTCTTGTAGACAGCATATATATGGGTTTTGTTTTTGTATTCATTCAGCCATTCTATGTCTTTTGGTTGGAGCATTTAATCCATTTAAATTTAAGGTAATTATCAATATGTATGTTCATATTACCATTACCTTAATTGTTTTGGGTTTGTTATTGTAGATCATTATTTCCTTGTCTTGTGTTTCCTGCCTAGAGAAGTTCCTTTAGCATTTGTTATAAAGCTGGTTTTGTTGTGCTGAATTCTTTTAGTTTTTGCTTGTCTGTAAAGGTTTTTATTTCTCCCTCATATCTGAATGAGATCCTTGCTGGGTAGAGTAAACTTGGTTGTAGGTTTTTCCCTTTCATCACTTTAAGTATGTCCTGCTACTCGCTTATGGCTTGCAGAGTTTCTGCTGACAGATCAGCTGTTCACCTTATGGGGATTCCCTTTTATGTTATTTGTTGTTTTTCCATTGCTGCTTTTAATATTTTTTTCTTTGTATTTAATTTTTGAGTTTGATTCATATGTGTCTTGGTGGCTTTCTCCTTGGATTTATCCTGAATGGGACTCTGTGTGCTTCCTGGACTTGATTAATTATTTCCTTATCCATATTAGGGAAGTTTTCAACTATAATCTCTTCAAATATTTTCTAAGTTCCTTTCTTTTTCTCTTCTTCTTCTGGGACCCCTATAATTTGAATGTTGGTGCATTTAATATTGTCCCAGAAGTCTCTGAGACTTCCTTAAATCTTTTCATTCTTTTTTCTTTATTCTTCTCTGCAGTAGTTATTTCCACTATTTTATCTTCCAGGTCACTTATCTGTTCTTCTGCCTCAGTTATTCCACTATTGATGCCTCCTAGAGAATTTTCAATTTCATTTATTGTGTTGTTCATGAATGTTTGTTTGCTCTTTAGTTTTTCTAGGTCTTTCTTAAATGATTTTTGTATTTTCTCCATTCTATTTCCAATATTTTGGATCATCTTTACTATCATTATTCTGAACTATTTTTCAGTTAGACTGCCTATTTCCTCTTCATTTTTTAAGTCTGGTGGGTTTTTACCTTGGTCCTTCATCTGCTGTGTGTTTCTTTGTCTTCTCATTTTGCTTAACTTACTGTGTTTTGGGTCTCCTTTTCACAGGCTGCAGGTTGGTAGTTCCCATTGTTTTTGTTGTCTGCCCCCAGTGGCTAACGTTGGTTCAGTTTGTTGTGTAGGCTTCCTGGTGGAGGGGACTAGTGCCTATGTTCTGGTGGGTGATGCTGGATCTTGTCTTTCTGGCGAGCAGATCTACATTTGGTGGTGTGTTTTGGGGTGTCTGTGACTATATTATGATTTTAAGCAACCTTTCTGCTAATGAGTGGGGTTGTGTTCCTGTCTTTCTAGTTGTTTGGTATAGGGTGTCCAGCACTGTAGCTTGCTGGTTGTTGAGTGGAGCTGGGTCTTGGTATTGAATTGGAGATCTCTGGGAAATATTTCCCATTTGATATTATGTGGAGCTGGGAGGTCTCTGTTGGACCAATATCCTGAACTTGGCTCTCCCACCTCAGAAGCACAGCCCTGACACCTGGTTGGAGCACCAAGAGCCTGTCATCCACACGGCTCAGAATAAAATGGAGAAAAAAGAAAGAAAGAAAGAAAAAGGTAAAGTAAAATAAGGTAAAATAAAAGTTATTAAAATAAAAAACAAAAAATAAATATTAAAGAAAAATTTTAAAGTAATTAAAAAAAGAAAGAAAAAAGAAGAGAACCACCAAACCAAAAAAAATCTACCAATGATAACAAGTGATGAAACCTATACAAAAAAAACACAAAAAAACAAACAAACAAACAAAAATGGACAGACAGAACCCTAGGACACATGGTAAAAGTAAAGCTATACAGACAAAATCACACAGAGAAGCATACGCATACACACTCACAAAAAGAGAAAAAGGGAAAAATACATACATATCATTGCTCCCAAGGTCCACCTTGTCAATTTGGGATGATTCATGGTCTATTCAGGTATTCCACATAGGCAGGGTACATCAGGTTGACTGTGGAGATTTAATCCGCTGTTCCTGAGGCTGCTGGGAGAGATTTCCCTTTCTCATCTTTGTTCACACAACTCCTGGGATCCAGCTTTGGATTTGGCCCTGCCTCTGCGTGCAGGTTGCCTGAGGGCATCTGTTCTTCTCTCAGACAGTACGGGGTTAAAGGATCAGCTTCTTCGGGGTTTCTGGCTCACTGAGGCCGGGGGGAGGGAGGGTTACGGAGTGCAGGGCGAGCCTGCGGCAGCAGAGCCCAGCGTGACATTGCACCAGCCTGAGGCATGCCGTGTGTTCTCCTGGGAAAGTGTCCCTGGATCACGGGACCCTGGCAGTGGCGGGCTGCACAGGCTCCAGGGAGGGGAGGTATGGATAGTGACCTGTGCTTGCACACAGGCTTCTTGGTGGCTGCAGCAGCAGCCTTAGCGTCTTATGCCTATCTCTGGTGTCCGTGCTGATAGTTGCGACTTGCGCCTGTCTCTGGAGCTCCTTTAAGCAGCGCTCTTAATCCCCTCTCCTCTCGCACCGTGAAACAAAGAGGCAAGTAAAAGTCTCTTGTCTCTTCGGCTGTTCCAGACCTTTTCCCGGACTCCATCCCAGCTAGCCATGGTGCACTAGCCCCTTTCAGGCTGTGTTCACACAGCCAGCCCCTGTCCTCTCCCTGGGGTGTGACCTCCGAAGCCGGAGTCTCAGCTCCCAAACCCCACCTGTCCCAGCGGGTGAGCAGACAAGCCTCTTGGGCTGGTGAGAGCACAGATCCTCTGTGTGGGAATCTCTCTACTTTGCCCTCTGCACCCCTCTTGCTGCACTCTCCTCCGTGGCTCTGAAGCTTCCCCTCTCTGCCATCCACAGTCTCCGCCCATGAAGGGGATTCCTAGTGTGTGGAAACCTTTCCTCCTTCACAGCTTCCTCCCACTGGTGCAGGTCCCGTCCCTTTTCTTTTGTCTCTGTTTTTTTTCTTTTTTCTTTTGCCCTACCCATGTACATGGGGAGTTCCTTTCCTTTTGGGAGGTCTGAGGTCTTCTGCCAGCTTTCAGTAGGTGTTCTGTAGTAGTTGTTCCACATGTAGATGTATTTCTGATGTATTTGTGGGGAGGAAGGTGATCTCCATGTCTTACTCTTCCACCATCTTGAAGCTCCTCCTTCTTTTTATAATTTTTAATCAGCACAGCAAATCTCTCCACACTGGCTAGGCTGCTGGCTGAGGCAGGGAATGTGGAAGTGAGCTGAGAAAGTTTTCTGACCTCTCACTAGAATTACTTTTAAAGGTTCATTCACAGAAATATAGGCTTTTTCTAGCAAGCCCTTCCAAACTCTTCCAGCCTCTACTTATTACCCAAATCCAAAGCTGTTTCCACAGTTTTAGGTATTTATTACAGCCATCCCTCGCTCCATCAGTGCTAGTTTTTGTCTTAGTCAGTTGGGCTGCTATGGCAGAATACCATAGACTAGGTGACTTAGAAATTTATTTATCACAGTTCTGAAGTCTGGGGAGTCCAAGATCAAGGCACCGGTAGATTCCGTGTCTGGTGAGAATTCAAGGAATGTTCATTTTTAGATCACACTTGTTTAGGCAGGTTGAAGCCCTTCATTCCTCATCACTTGTCCCTTAAGTCAATGTTTTTTTCTATCCACTGCTTCTATACACACAGAGCTGAAGCATCCTAGAAGTCTCAGCCATCTATTATTGGGATGGTTTTATAATCAGGAAGAGTAGACATTACTTTGGAAGGCTTTCAATACTTATTCATTTTCTACCCATCACCTAGATAAAACTAAAATTATTTATTAAGAACTCATTATGCTTTCAGAGTCCTGCATACTATATTTATTCAGTCATTTCCTGACATTCTCTTCCTTGTATTTCATTCTATCATATTATCAAACTGTTTATAGTCTCCTTTTCCATTTGTCTGTGTTCAAGTTATCATCACTCGTTCTATAATTCTGCTTAGCCTTTTATCAATTTTCCAATCTCATATTGATGAGCTTTCCCAATAGAAGATTTGCTTAAACAACTAGGTAGAGCTAGTATCCTTTGCTGTGTTGCCATTGTAACCTGAGTATACCTTTATCACAACACTAATATATACATACAAACTTATTTACTTACCTTCTTATTATGTATTCTTAGATTATAAGAACTTCATAAAAACATTTTTCATAATTATCTCTATGTTTTCAGTAAGAAGAAGAATGCCTAGACATAACTGTCAGTCAATAAACATTTTTGAGCCACTGTTGATAAAAATCCATGTTATGTTAAAGGTAAAGCATCATCTGTGTGCAATAAATTCCAGAGCCACAGTTAGTCATTTTTATACAGAAACTCTAACATAACCAAAATACACTTTTACAACATTCTGTTATATTTTACAAGATGCTATAATTGGGGGTGGAGAGGATGCATATTGCAATATTAACATCTGGAGTTTGCATCTTTATTATATTTTATGACTTTGATAAAGTAATTTTCCTTCAGTTTTGCTCTGCAAAATTGAAATAATACTGATAACATAATTAGATGTAAAAATACATGTGAATCTTCCTTATATTAACACACTAAACTTATTTTTACATATGCAACATATTTAAAATTTAGAAAAAATATGTGTTTATAAGAACACTGATATGGGGGCTTCCCTGGTCGTGCAGTGGTTGAGAATCTGCCTGCCAATGCAGGGGAAATGGGTTTGGGCCCTGGTCTGGGAGGATCCCACATGCCGCGGAGCAACTAAGCCCATGCACCACAACTACTGAGCCTGCGTGTCTGGAGCCTGTGCTCCGCAACAAGAGAGGCCACGATAGTGAGAGGCCTGCACACTGTGATGAAGAGTGGCCCTTGCTTGCCACAACTAGAGAAAGCCCTTGCACAGAAACGAAGCCCCAATGCAGCCAAAATAAAAAAAAAATAAAAATAAAAATAATAAAAACATAAAAATACCCTAAAAAAAAGAACACTGATATGAAATATTGCATAAATTTAGTATTATACTCACTCATCTTACTCCTAATTCAAACACATCTACCTTTACCAAAATTCCTCCTAGTAATACTTTATATCACTTATTACGTATTTAATATATGTCCATGATAAATATTTTAATGTTTTCCTAAGAAGTGTTCACAACAAATATCTTTTAGGTAGTCATTAGCAATGCTATTGTTTGCAATGTGAAATTGCCCTCTCTAAGACTTAAAAATATCGTATAAATATGAATTACTATGTTTAACTAGAATAAAAATCTCATATAAATTACTATGTTTAACTTGACCCTAGATCTCTGAGTTTTCTAGAGCAATTTGTATATAGGTAGGTTGAATTAATACTCTCCATATAACAAATTAGTTGGGATATTTTTATCCATATTTTTTAAACCTCTATAAAAGTCTTAGGTAGGAGTAGTTGTGGTATCTGACAATTGATCCAAGCTATTATTTCACTTTATAAACCCACTCTTCCTTAGGTGACCCCAACTTACCCTGTCAGATAATTTTGATATCTGTAAAGATCCTATTGAATCTTTCTAGGGTGAGACAGCCCATCCTTACCTTACACTGACCCTAGTAAAACTCATCCATTGATTCATTTCTCTCTTTAGTAAATATTTATTGAACATCTACTGCATGTCAGGTGTTGATTTAGACATTCAAGAAAAATTTGTTAATGAAATAAGCAGATCACTGTAATACAGTCTGAATTCTGGGACATCTCTAGTTAATGACACATTTGGTAGTTTTCTGTTGTTCTTCCTACCAGAGTAATTCTGATGCTGTAATTCTATTGTCATTGCATTTCGTGGACTATTCACAAGGTGGCAATAGCATGCCCTTGTTCCCATGGCCTATCTCTTGAAGCCTTAAAAAGATACCAAATTGTTGCCAATGGTTGATTCCCCTGACTCAATGATCCCTTCTAAAGGAGAAGTCCTTTCCTTAAATAATATTTAGCACATTCAGAAGGAGACCACATCACAGTACATAGAGATGCATATAGTTACCTCTATAAATTTTTCTTCTGCTTTTTTTCTAGAACTCACTGGTACTTAAAAATATGGATTTGGGGGTAGACTTTGTCTTGGTGCACAAAAGGAACTCTCCTAGTAGCTGGAGCCACTATTCCTTCCTGGAACTTAAAAGTTGGCTGTAAAAGTAGACTATTAGGGTAGAACTTCGCAGTCATTCAGGGTATTTTTCCCTCTCTTTGAGTGTCCATTTCCCACACTCTCCACTATATTTGTCAGGAATTTCATAATACAGCAGGACAGGGTTTAAGGTTTACCCCATGTGGTATCCAAACTCTAGGTAAGTTAGAAAAGTCAGGACACCAGTTTCAGTGCCTCAAAACATTCCAAGTGAGTTAGATAGGATAGGAGTTGGGGGGCCTGAACTTGGCATTTGTCAAGTACCACTATTATATATATATATATATATATATACTGGTGCAGTTTTTTTAAAAAGACAGAATATTGGTAATTTAATGGTTGATTAATTAACTACTAATGTGTAAGAAATATTCCAAAAATATGATGATTTAAAGCAACACTTAATATGTATTATCATACATATTTTCTGGTTCAAAAATCTTGCAGCAGCCCAGCTGATGGAGTGGTGGCTCAGTACCTCTAATGACTTCAGCTAGGATTCTTAAGGTTGCTATTCCAAATTTAGGTTATTAATCTTAAACTTTTCAGATTTAGTACTGTTTCATTATAGGATATAAGTTGTCTGTTAAAATACAGTGTATTTTACTCATATATATATTCTCTCATTCACACATATATTTAAAAAGAAACAGCAAATCAATAATATTTTTTAAAATTCATTTAACAAAAAATGTGAAGAAGATAGAGTTTTCATCAGTTTATTAAAATGTTTAAATCCATATTTTAAACTATATTTCCATTTTCTCTCCACATGTACTCTAAATTCATAGTATACTTTTCCTCTTCATGGGAAGCTGATTAATTTTAGGTATTTGTTATTTAATGTCTCACCTCCTACTCTTTAGGGTAATTTGTTTTCCATTTCTGAGCTAACTCTGTTTCTCCTCAGTGTGATGGCAGTCTCCATGTTGACAGGTAGCAGTGTTGAACCAGGAGTGGCTGGAGTGGGATCCCAGAGCAGGGTGGTAGTGTGTGTGGGGTGTGCTCTGGGCCAGTCCTGGAAGGCAAGTCATAGCTCCAGACAATTTTCAATATGCTGCCTCTCTGTTGGGCCAGGGAGCAAGAAAATATGTGTCCACAGTCTTCAAGTGGGGCGTCTCAGTTTCCCATAGCCCTCCTATAAGTCCCACTGGTTTTCAAGTCAGCCAAGAATCTTGTATTCTTGGCACCAGACCTCAGGGCTGGGATGCTTACTATATGTGGTCCAAACATGTAACTCCTCAGGGAGGATCCTTGAGACTGTGATACTCCTCTCTGGGTCACCTGCCAGTGGTGTGTTTCCCAACTGGATCATTTCTGCATCACGCATAACAGACTCCATGTAGTTCTTTCTTTATAACTTTGGTTGTAGAAAAGCCATTCTGCTAGTCTTCAGATCATTCTCAGAGAGAGTTGCTGCATATATAGTTGTGGTTTTGATGTGCTTATGAGGGGAAGTGAGCCCAGAATCTTTTTACTATGACATCTTAATCCATCCTCCTGCATGCTCTCATTTAAAGCTCATAAGAACTCCATGAAAGAGATTCTATAAATGTTCTTTGCATCTGAGGCTAAGCAACATAGTTTTCCAAGTTTACACAGTTTAGAAAAATTAGAATTAAACTTTTAAATAACTGTAACTCAAACCCATAAGAAGTAAACTTAACTGTAAGATTTGTTAATATTATTTTGCCTGAGAATGATGAACTTCTTTTTAGGTCATATTGAATTTTAGATGATTGTAGTCCAATCAAGTGAAGGTATACATTTTCATTTTAGAGCTAGAACCAGGCAGATGAATCTGCCTGAGATTAAAAATGTGGGGAGGTCTTCCCTGGTGGCGCAGTGGTTGAGAGTCCACCTGCTGATGCAGGGGACACGGGTTCGTGCCCTGGTCCAGGAAGATCCCACATGCCACGGAGAGGCTCGGCCCGTGAGCCATAGCCGCTGAGCCTGCGCGTCCAGACCCTGTGCTCTGTAACGGGAGAGGCCACAACAGTGAGAGGCCCGCATACAGCAAAAAATAAAACTAAAAAGTGGGGAAGCTCAACAGTGGAACATTTCTTTTTTTTATTATTATTATTTGATAATCCTCCTTGTATACCGTATTCTACTTCTTGCTTTAGAATCCTGATAGCATGGGTGATGAATCTCTTGGATTGGTCTTTACTGTTGTCATTTTCTTCTAACATGTTAAATATTTTTGTATTTTTCTGCATTTTAATTATTTCCTCAGTTTAATTTATAAATAACAAGCTTTACTTTTAGGGCTATACTTAAAATTAGACAGTCAAAATGACATATTTTCTTTTTTTAGTTTCAATATCATGTTTCTTTTAAAAAAATACCATATACTACTTTGTTTTCTTATTTTTTAATAAACTTTTTTATGGATAAATTATTCTCTCAAACCTCTCTGAAAATATATAAGATCTTTAAAACATTTTACTTATTCCTATAAATGTTTCTATTCTGTCTGTCTGTAAGAATAGTATTATTTTACTATTTTATGAAAAATTCAAAAACCCCATAAATAATGATATATTATAAAGAAAGTCTATATTTTTATCACCATTCAATAATCAAACTGTGGACAGTGTTGTTTAATTTAAATTCTCATTAACTTATCCACCTAGATTATTTTAAAGAAGACCCCAGACATAATATTATATAATCAAGAGAAATACTACATTTTTTATGGCTGAGGAATATTCCATTTTATATATGTACCATAGCTTTATCCATTCATCTGTTGATGGACATTTAAGTGGATTCCATGTCTTGACTATTTTAAACAGTGGTGCAAGAATATTGGGGTGCATGTATCCTTTCAAACCATGGTTTTCTCCATATATATGTCCAGGAGTGGGATTGCTGGATCATATGTTAGCTCTATATTTAACTTCTTAAGGAACTTCTATACTGTTCTCCATAGAGGCTGTAACAATTTACATTCCCACTAACAGTGTAGAAAGGTTCCCTTTTTTCCACACCCTCTCCAGAATTTATTGTTTGTGGACTTTTTGATGATGACTATTCTGACTGGGGAGAGGTGATATCTCATTGTAGTTTCGATTTGCATTTCTCAAATAATTAGTGATGTCGAGCATATTTTCATGTACCTCGTGGCCATCTGTATTTCTTCTTTGGAAAAAATGTCTATTTAGGTCTTCTGCCCAGGTTTTGATTGGGTTATTTGATTTTTTTTTTTTCATAATGAGCTGAATGAGCTGTTGGTAATTTTGGAGACTAATCCCTTGTCATTCACATAATTTGCAAATATTTTCTCCCATTCTGTGGGTTTTCTTTTCATTTTGTTTATGGTTTCCTTTGTTGTGCAAAAGCTTTTGAGTTTAATTAGATTCCATTTGTTTATTTTTGTTTTTATTTCCATTACTCTAGGAGACAGCTCAGAAGAATATTACGGTGATTTATGTCAAAGAGTGTTCTGCTTATGTTTTCCTCTAAGACTTTTATAGTATCCAGTCTTACATTTAGGTCTTCAATTCATTTTGAGATTATTTTTTGTGTATGGTGTTAAAGAATGTTCTAATTTCATTTTATTTACATGTAACTGTCCAGTGTTCCCAGCACCATTTATTGAAGAAACTGTCTTTCCTCCGTTGTATAGTCTTGGCTCCTTTTTTCTAGATTAATTGACCATAGGTGTGTGGGTTTATTTTGGGTCTTTCCCTCCTGTTCCATTAATCTATATTTCTGTTTTTCTACCAGTACCATACTGTTTTGATGACTATAGTTTTGTAGTCTGAAGTCAGGGAGCCTGAGTCCTCCTGCTCCATTTTTATTTCTCAAGATTGCTATGGGTATTTGGGTTTTTTTATGTCTCCATGCAAATTTTAAGATTTTTTTCTTCTAGTTCTGTGAAAAATGCCATTGGTAATTTGATAGGGATTGCACTGAATCTGTAGATTGCCTTGGGTAGTATAGTCATTTTGACAATATTGATTATTCCAATCCAAGAACGTGGTACACCTTTCCATCTGCATCATCTTCAATTTCTTTCATCAGTGTTTTATAGTTTTCAGAGCATAGGTCTTTTGTCTCCTTAGGTAGGTTTATTCTTAGGTATTTTATTCATTTTGATGTGGTGGTAAATGAGATTGTTTCTTGAATTTCTCTTTCTGATCTTCTGTTGTTAGTGTATAGAAATGCAACAGATTTCTGTGTATTAATTTTGTATCCTGCAACTTTACCAAATACATTTATGAGCTCTAGCAGTTTTCTGGCATCATCTTTAGGATCTTCTATGTATAGTATCATGTCCTCTGCAACCAGTAACAGTTTTACTTCTTTTCCAATTTGGATTCTTTTATTTCCTTTTCTTTTCTGATTGCCATGGCTAGGACTTCCAAAACCATGTTGAATAATAGTGGTGAGAATGGACATCCTCATTTTATTCCTGATCTTAGAGGAAATGTTTTCAGCCTTTCACCATTGAGTATGATGTTTGCTGTAGGTTTGTCATATATGGCCTTTATTATGTTGAGGTAGGTTCCCTCTATGTCTACTTTCTAGAGAGTTTTTATCATAAATGGTTGTTGAATTTTGAGGGTGTTCCATGTTGCATGCATATATATTTCAATTGTTAAATCTTCATCTTGGATTGATCCTTTGTTTATTATGTAGTATCCTTCTTTGCCTCTTATAACAGTCTTTATTTTAAAGTCTATTTTTTCTGATATGAGTATTGCTACTCCAGCTTTCTTTTGATTTCCATTTCATGGAATACCTTTTTCCATCCCCTCACTTTCAGTCTGTATATGTCCCTAGATATGAAGTGGGTCTCTTGTGGACAGCATATATACAAGTCTTGTATCCATTAGGCCAGTCTATTTCTTTTTGTTGGAGCATTTAATCCATTTATTGTACATTTAAGGTAATTTTTGATATATATGTTCCTATTGTCATTTTCTTAATTGAAAGAATGAAATAATGCCATCTACAGCAACCTGGATGGGCCTGGATTATCATACTCAGTGAAGTAAGACAGACAGAAAAAGACAAATGCCATATGATATTGCTTATATGCAAGAAAAAGAATGATACAAATGAACTTATTTAGAAAGTAGAAAGAGACTTACAGACTTAGAGAACTAAGAAGGGTAAGGGAGAGAGATTGGGAGTTTGGGATTGACATGTACACACAGCTATATTTAAAACAGATAATGAAAAAAGACCTACTGCATAGCACAGGGAGCACTGTTCATTTAGGTTATATTCTGTAATAACCTAAATGGGAAAAGAATTTGAAACAGAATAGATACATGTGTACATTTAACTGAATCACTTTGCTGTACACCTGAAACTAACACAAAATTATTAATCAACTATGCTCCAATATAAAACAAAAATTAAGAAAAGAAGAAATAGAAATACTTCATTATCTATGTTTAAAATGTGTGGACAATCATGATGTATCAAAATGCCAATATCATATGTTAAAGAATAGCATTAATGCTTTAATGTCATCAAACATTATATCTAGTCAGCAATCAAATCCCTCTGTCTGTATATTTATTTTACAGTTTAGTTGTTGAATTCAGAAAAGAAAATATATATATTTTTAGAGTATCATAATTTGAGTCTTATTAATAGTCATTTCTCCTCTCTCTCTCTCTCTCTCTTTCTCTCTCTTTTTGCTTTGCAATTTGGCCATTAAATAACATATAATAACATTCCTCCTTTCTGGATTTGCTTGTTCACTGTTTTATTTAAAATGTTTATATTTGCTCTCTGTTTACTGGAAGTTACATCTTGATAATTTATTGGATTAATATGAGGTTTATTCATGTACTTTCAAGAGAAGGTATGCAATGTCTAATTTTCTATGTTTTTGTGATACAAATCACCATTGTTTATTATTGCTTAGAACTGTTAATTCATTAGGGATTGTAACGTGAAAATATTCTAATATCATTCCCTTTTCACTTATTAGCTAGAATGTCCCTATAGGGAAAACATCTCTTCATCAACTCTTGTGTTACCTTGAAGTAAGTTTCTAACAATAAAGAAAGATAAATGCCTGATTTTCTATCACCCCCACCTTTATATATTAGTATTCAGAATATCTGGTAATATCACTAGAATTGCCTCAAAGTGACCAAAGTTTATTTTGTTTGTTTCTGAATCATTGCACACACTGAGACTTAGTGTGCTATGGTCCACTCTAGTTACTATAGTTATTGAAAATTATTCTATTTTGTCAGTGTGCAGCTCTTCTTTCTGTTTCCTTTACATATGATTGCAGTAGTTTTTACCTTATTGTATGATCATACTCCAGACTCATTTTCTAAGTATTTTGTCCCAGCACAGATGTAAGTTATTTCTACCAGGACTCCTGACTTTAATAGAAAATATTATTTGGACACCATAATTGAGACAGTAGAAATTATCATTGCTGCTTGGTTAATAAGTCTTTTATGTAGAGTAAATAGTCATCCTTATTGAAGAAAAAATACATTATGAGTTCATTCTGATATTTCCTACTCAAATTTATGATCATGGGGGTTTTACTTAACAATTTTTAGGCTGATATTTTTATTTTAAAATAAAACACATACAGAAAAGGGCAGAAAACAAATGTATAGGTTAATGAGAAAACAACTTTTTGTATATAGGTAGATGTAGGTTTTTATTAAAGTAAGAACAAACTATGTGGGAGAATAAATTTTCAGGAGAAGACAATAAATTCAGTTAAGCTGGAGTTGCAATTCATGTTGAGATATTAATGTTGAGACCTATCTTAGGCTGCAGAATTCTATAGTCATCAGAGTGAAGGTGGTTATAAACATAGACATAAATAGGATTGAAAATATGCTTAAAGTTTATAAAGTTAGAGGGGAAAAGATTAAAATTGGGTTTCTATGAATTTGGGTTATGGTAAGAGTAGAAAAAAGGAAGTAGAACCAAACATAAAGATCAAAGCTGACAAAAGGGAGGCTAAATCAAAAGTTTAAAGTGGAAAGAAAATAGAAAAAAATATGTTCCTGCATAAAAAATAAATTCATATGTCATAACTATAACAAAAAAAGAAGAGAAGAGAAAAAAGAAGAGAAGAGAAGAGAAGAGAAGAGAAGAGAAGAGAAGAGAAGAGAAGAGAAGAAGAGAAGGGAAGGGAAGGGAAGAGAAGAGAAAGAAGAGAAGAGAAGAGAAGAGAAAAGAAGAGATGAGGTGACCAGGAAATGGCCATGAGGTGATCATCCACGACATTATTCAGGAGAGTTGGATTAGATTGTTGGGTCAGGAATCATATTTCTATGGTTGGGAAAGTGAATGTGGGGAAGAAGAAATAAACAGCTAAAATGATAAAGAAACTTTAAAATTGAAAATCAAATTTCAGCTATCCAATTCTGCCCACTTTTTCAATCAGGCTAGTTTTGAAATGATGTTCTCAGAGACTCTCACTAGTCATAAGAGAAGCCAGGCTGATTCAAATTTTATAAAATATTATATACTAGACTTCCTGTGAATATGCTACTTAAATAAGTTGTTCTCTTTTTTTAAAGCCAAAAATTTGAAAGCCATTGCTTTCATATCATATTTTATTGAATTAATTTTATACTTCTTTTAAAGCAGACCAAGAAATACATGGCTTTAAGAAAGATATGTAAACACTTTAACAAAACAACATATTTTTATTTTGTAATCATTTGTAATGAAAACTTTTATTTTCTTCTCATGGTCTTTGTGTATTATTAAATTATGTGGTGTAATGTAAATCATCTGAAGTTTTCTAAATTTTAGAAATCAAAAATATAGAAAATTATGACATATTTTCAATAGATAATAAAATTATAAATATCAATTTCTTTTAAAAAATAAAGTCATCTTAACTTTTCTCACTTATTAGAAGACAATTTTCTTGCAGGTTCCCAAGTACTAAATTAGAATATTATTGGAATGTTCTCCTATGTAGAAATGATATTTACCAAATTTACCTGTTTTTCCATCAGTGGAAAAAGCTGGTAAAATTCTCTATTATTAAACATTATCTTTCATATATGTTTTCTCTTAATCTAAAACAAAAAAATATATGGATCTATTTTGAAAAAAAGTAAAATAAATTGATAAAAATGAGAATTTTGTGATTTAGTTGACACAAATTAATTATAATAAAATATTACTTTATTAATAGTCTTTAGATAAGTACAATGACACTATAGCCTCCTTTAAATACACCAATTATTTGAAAATTAAAACTTGTTGAAAATCCTCCATTAATAAATTGCTTCAGTTTTCTATCAATATGAACTTTACCTTCTAACTATTATTTGAAAATTTAGGCCATAAGTTTGCAGATTATTCTCATATGAATTATTCCTTTTTTTCTGTGCTAAATATAGTAATTCTCTAAAATTTTTTCCTTCAGGTGGTTGCTAACTTTACAGTATTTTTTAAAATAGTATTTTGTTAAACAAATATACCAATGTGTCCACTCCCTTCCCTCAACAGATGGTTAACAGCAGATGGTGCAGGTGATTGCTCATATATTTTCTCAGAACAGAATAAGAAGAAAAATTCAGGTGTGTTTATTTACCCAAATTTAACCAATTAAATAGGTTCAAAAGAGTCTCTGAATTTAACACCACTTATATGACCCTAAGAAAGATATTTATTGTACTTATAGTCTTCTTTTGATTGATTTAGCCAGTTTTCTTGTCACTTTCATTCTTAGAGATCCATGGCTTCTCCTTGATAATTTTAAATATTTCAACTTTTAAAAGTTGACCAATAATGTATTGACAGAGGCAAAAAACAACAACAACAACAAAAAACACATGAACAAAACAAAAGCAGTACATTGGAGTTTACGATAAAACTTCCGTTTCCTCCTAGTCCTTGTTGCATATATCACAAGAAAAACTGTGTCCTATATGAGTATAAACATACTCATAAATACATATATACATGCATGTATACATATATGTGTGTATTCATATTCATGTATTCATATCCTTGCCAAAATCTTTTCTGCTTTTTTGGTTTATTAATTGTTTTATTTCATTCTACACATGATTTTAATGTTTACTGCTTTTTAAAATTAACAATCGTTCATGAGAATTGTGTAGTTATTTTGTGTGCTCTCTCTGTTCTATAGGAATGTTGTAATGGAGAATACAGGCATACTTAGTTTAATTGCACTTCCTTTTATTGTGCTTCATAGATATTGCATTTTTTACAAATTTAAAGTTTGTAGCAACCTTGTGTGGAGCAAATCTGTAGTTGCCATTTTTTCCAACAGCATTTGCTCACTTCATGCCTCTGTGCCATATTTTGGTAATTCTTGCAATATTTCAAATACTTATATTACTAATATATTTGCTTTGCTGATCTGTGGTCCATGATCTTTGATGTTACAAGTGTAATTATTTGGGGGTGCCACGAAACATGCCCATATGAAAAAGGGAACTTAATTGATAAATGTGTGTGTTCTGACGGTTCCACTGACCAGCTGTTTCCCCATCTTTCTCTCCTCAGGCTATTCTATTCACTAAGACATGATATTAATGACTAATATTAGTCTAGAAATGATTAAGTTTAGTGAGAATGGCATGTTGAAAGCTGAGATAGTCCAAAAGCTAGACCTCTTGTACCAAACAATTAGTCAAGTCATGAATGCAAAGGAAAAGTTCTTAAAGGATATTAAATGTGTTACTCTAGTGAACCCTAGAATGATAAGAAGATAAAGTAGCCTTATTGCTGACAGGGAGAAAGTTTTAGTGATCCAGATAAAAGATTAAACCTGCTACAACATTTCCTTAAGTCAAAGCCTAATCCAGAGCAAGGCCCTAATTCCCTACAATTCTATGAAGCCTGAGAGAGGTGAGGAAGCTGTAGAAGAAAAGTTTGAAGCTAGCAGAGGTTGATTCATGAGGTTAAAGGAAATAAGCCATCCCCATAACATAAAAGTGTAAGGTGAAGCAGCAAGTGCTGATGTAGATCAAGTGCTGATGAAAATCATTCTATGCAGCTAGTTTTTTATGGTTCTTTAGATGAAAACTCTCTGAGAAATTCTTAACATATCTAAGCCTTAATTTTCTTTGTACAGTTAAAGAATAAATAGCACCCACAATATAAGGTTTTGTTTAGGTATTTGTAATTTGCTTAGAACCGTGCCTGCATAGACGAAGTGTCATACAAATGACTGTTTATAAAACTTGGACTATCAAAAGCACCTCTTTTTTTCCAGCTTTGTTACTTCAAGTCTGAATCCTTGTTTGGGATGGTGTGAGGGTACATTCAGAGCCTCATTTCCATTTCCATGCATTCCATTTCTCTCTCTTCTTCCAGTAGACAGCTACTATTTTTACGATGTTCTTGGATCCTGGTGAAAGAGAAATATGGTTATAGAAATATCTTACCTGCCTTGATTTGGCATAGCAGGTTCATGGATTGGCACCTGCTAATTTTGCTCTCATTGTGACTATATAATTGTAACTCTTTTGATGTTTCTTCACTGACTTCTTAAGACAATGTCCTTGAAGTTGTGAAAATGAAATCTCATTGATGATTAGAGTGTATATTGGTAAAATTATTTTGGAGAGATTTTAATTATACAAGAAAGTTAAAATGCATGTACTCCGTGACCTTTAAATTTCATTTCTAAATGTCTCCCCTACAGAAAATCTCATATATGTGTACAAGGACACTAATATGAGAATGTTTATTGAAAAACTCCCTGTAATAATGGACAAGAAAAACTACCTAACCAGGCCTTAACTGATATTTAAACTAGTTATTCACACATATTACTTGAACTCTCAATATAACTGGTCAAAATTTCTCCACTAATTTTTACACTCCTTCTTTCTATACTATTTCATTTGAAAGCATTAACTCATTTAAGTTATAATGCCTTTCCTATATCTGCCTTCTTACCCAGTTTATGACTATAATTTTTAAGTATGCATGGATTTCCAATTTACTAGCTTTGAAGACCACTATACTTAATGTTTATCTAAGGTGACTATTAATAGAGAAAGTTCTGGACTAGTACAGCCAATGAAAATTTAAACCATTTTATCCCTCTCCATATATTCACTACAATAAAGTCACTCAATTTATTTTTAATGCTTTTAACGTGATCAGTGAGGTCCAACATGATTTGGTTATAGCCCGGATTCTTCATTTTTATAGAATTTACCTCCCATATTATCCTTCTGTGGTTTTCTAAATGGATTAGTGGCTTTTCATGTCATAGCCTAAAAATACCTTTACATGCCAAAGTTAACACCCTCATATTTTTTCTTTCCTGTCTCCCTGTCTCTCATACACACACATACACATACACATCACATACACATACACCCATTCATACACTACATATATGCACACAACATTAACTTTGTCTGTACTGATACAATTTCAATGTCAGTGTTTAAACATTACTTCCCTGGGGAAGTCTCCTTTGATCACATATATGGCCATAAGCTCTAACTGCAAACTGCAATCTGTTTTCATAGTTATCATTATAACTACAATTGGATAATTATGTTTCAATTACTTTTGTTTTATATCCATCTCTCCCACTATACTGTGCATTTATTATTAAATAAATGGATGAATGCATGCATGGATGAATGCATGCATGAATGAATGGACAGAAACAAACCAAACTAAATTAGGATTTCCAATAAATGTCAATAAGCCACAGGTTTCTTATCTGAAAAAAAAATAGCTAGAGACATACTCTATTTTACAGAAGAGTGAAGATTAAAGAAATATATATATATATATATATATTGCAGTAAGTTATAAAATATATACATAGTAAATTAGTAAGTTACTGACTCACTGTCAGGCAGTAATTCTTTTCTCTTTTTAGAAGCTCTTTCAACATCATAAAAGAAATTGTAAATTTATAGTAAAAGGCTACAGGAGAGATTAGATAATCTGAAAACCCTCTTACTTAAAATATTTTAAAATGCTTCATAAAGTCCCATTAAATGACTAGATAATTTGCAAATAAACAAGAAAATTTTCCAGGAGATAAAATCAAGGGAAAAAAAGAACACTGAATAATTCTTTACTTCTTTTTTTACTTTTATTTTTATTTAACACCTTTATTGGAGTATAATTGTTTTACCTTGCTGTGTTAGTTTCTGCTGTATAACAAAGTGAATCAGCTACATGTATACATATATCCCATTATCCCCTTGTATCTGCGTCTCCCTCCCACCCACCCTAACCAACCCAACTAGGTGGACATAAAGCACTGAGCTGGTCTCCCTGTGCTATGCAGCTGCTTCCCACTAGCTATCTATTTTACATTTGGTAGTGTATATATGTCCATGCCACTCTCTTAATTTGTCCCAGCTTACCATTCCCCATGCCTGTGACCTTAAGTACATTCTATATATCTGTGTCTTTATTCCTGTCCTGCCCTTAGGTTTTTCAGACCCAATTTTTTTTTGTTTGTTTTTAGATTCCACATATATGTGTTAGCATATGGTATTTGTTTTTCTTTCTGACTCACTTCATTCTGTATGACAGACTCTAGGTCCATCCACCTCACTACAAATAATTCAATTTCATTTCTTTTTATGGCTGAGTAATATTCCATTGTATATATGTGCCACATCTTCTTTTTTTTTTTTTTTTTTTTTGCGGTATGCGGGCCTCTCACTGTTGTGGCCTCTCCCGTTGTGGAGCACAGGCTCTGGACACACAGGCTCAGCAGCCATGGCTCATGGGCCTAGCCGCTCCGCGGCATGTGGGATCTTCCCAGACCGGGGCACGAACCCGTGTCCCCTGTATCGGCAGGCGGACTCTTAACCACTGCGCCACCAGGGAAGCCCGCCACATCTTCTTTATCCATTCATCTGTTGATGGACACTTAGGTTGCTTCCATGTCCTGGCTATTGTAAATAGAGCTGCAATGAACACTGTGATACATGACAATTTTTGAATTATGGTTTTCTTAGAGTATATCCCCAGTAGGGGGATTGCTGGGTCGTATGGTAGTTCTATTTTTAGTTTTTTAAAGAACCTCCATACAGCTCTCCACAGTGGCTGTATCAATTTACATTCCCACCAAGAGTGCAAGAGGCTTCCCTTTTCTCCCCACCTTCTCCAGCATTTATTGTTTGTAGATTTTTTGATGATGGCCATTCTGACTGGTGTGAGATGATACCTCATTGTAGATTTGATTTGTATTTTTCTAAAGATTAATGATGTTGAGAATCCTTTCATGTGTTTGATATCTTCTTTGGAGAAATGTCTGTTTAGATCATCTGCCCATATTTGTATTGGGTTGTCTGTTTTATTTGATATTGAGCTGCATGAGCTGCTTGTATATTTTGGAGATTAATCCTTTGTCAGTTGCTTCATTTGCAAATATTTTCACCCATTTTGAGGGCTGTCTTTTTGTCTTGTTTATGGTTTCCTTTGCTGTGCAAAAGCTTTTAAGTTTCATTAAGTCCCATTAGTTTATTTTTGTTTTTATTTCCATTTCTCTAGGAGGTGGGTCAAAAAATATCTTGCTGTGATTTCTGTCAGAGTGTACTACCTATGTTTTCCTATAAGAGTTTTATAGTGTATGGCCTTACATTTAGGTCTTTACTCCATTTTGAGTTTATTTTTATGTATGGTGTTAGGGAGTATTCTAATTTCATTCTTTTACATGTAGATATTCAGTTTTCCCAGCACCACTAATTGAACAGGCAGTCTTTTCTCCATTGTATATTCTTGCCTCTTTTATCAAAGATAAGGTGACCATATGTGCGTGGTTTACCTCTGGGCTTTCTATCCTGTTCCATTGATCTATATTGCTGTGATTGTACCAGTACCATGCTGTCTTGATTGCTGAAGCTTTGTAGTATAGTCTGAAGCTCCATTTTTAGTTCTCAAGATTGCTTTGGCTATTCGGGATCTTTTGTGTTTCCATAAAAATTGTGAAATTTTTTGTTCTAGTTCTGTTAAAAATGCCATTGGCAGTTTGATAGGGATTGCTCTGAATCTGTAGATTGCTTTGTGTAGAATGATCATTTTCACAATGTTGATTCTTCCAATTCAAGAACATGGTATATCTCTCCATATGTTTGTACCATCTTTAATTTCTTTCATCAGTGTCTATAATTTTCTGCATACAGGTTTTTTTCTCCTTAGGTAGGTTTATTCCTAGGCATTTTATTCTTTATGTTGCAGTGGTAGATGGGAGTGTTTCCTTAATTTCTCTTTCAGATTTTTCATCAATAGTGTGTAGGAATGCAAGAGATTTCTGTGCATTAATTTTGTATCTTGCTTCTCAATGAAATTCATTGATTAGCTCTCATAATTTTCTAGTAGCATCTTTAGGATTCTCTATGTATATTATCATGTTATCTACAAAGAGTGACACTTTTACTTCTTCTTTTCTGAGGTGGATATCTTTGATTTCTTTTTCTTCTCTGATTTCTGTGGCTAAAGATTCCAAAACTATGTTGAATAATAGTGGTGAGAGTGGGCAACCTTGTCTTATTCTTGATCTTAGTGGAAATGATTTCAGTTTTGCACCATTGAGAACAATGTTGGCTGTGGGTTTGTCACATATGGCCTTTATTATCTTGAGGTAGGTTCCCTCTATGCCTAATTTCTGAGGGGTTTTATCATAAATGGGTGTTGAATTTTGTCAAAGGCTATTTCTGCATCTATTGAGATGATCATATGGTTTTTCCCCTTCAATTGGTTATTATGATTTACCACATTGATTGATTTGTGTATATTGAAGAATCCTCACATTGCTGGGATAAACCCAACTTGATCATGGTGTACAATCTGTTTCAAGTGCTGTTGAATTCTGTTTGCTAGTATTTTGTTGAGGATTTTACATCTATGTTCAGCAGTGTTATCAACTTGTAGTTTTCTTTCTGTGTAACAGCTTTGTCTGGTTTTGATATCAGGGTGATGGCCTCGTAGAAGGAGTTTGGGACTGTTCCTCCCTCTCCTATATTTTGGAGGAGTTTGAGAACGATAAGTGTTAGCTCTTCTCTAAACGTTTGATAGATTTCGCCTGTGAAGCCATCTGGTCCTGGGCTTTTGTTTGTTGAAAGATGTTTAATCACAGTTTCAATTTCAGTGCTTCTGATTGATCTATTTATGTTTTCTGTTTCCTTCTTGTTCTGTCTCAGAAGGTTGTGTTTTTCTAAGACTTTATCCATTTCTTCCAGCTTGTTCATTTTATTGCCATAAAGTTGATTGTAGTAATCTCATGATCCTTTGTTTTTCTGCTGTGTCAGTTGTTACTCCTTTTTCATTTCCAATTCTATTGATTTGACTCTCCTCCCTTTGTTTCTTGGTGAGTCTGGCTAATGGTTTATCAGTTTTCTTTATCTTCTAAAAGGACCAGCTTTTAGTTTTATTGATCTTTGCTATTGTTTCCTTCATTTCTTTTTCATTTATTTCTAATCTGATCTTTATGATTTCTTTCCTTCTGCTAATTTTGGGGGTTTTTTTGTGCTTCTTTCTGTAATTGCTTTAGGTGTAAGTTTAGGTTGTTTCTTTGAGATGCTTCTTCTTTCTTGAGGTAGGATTGTATTCGTATAAACTTCCCTCTTAGAATTGTTTTCGTACATCCCATAGGTTTTGGGTTGTTGTGATTTAATTGTCATTAGTTTCTAGGTATTTTTGATTTCCTCCTTGATTTCTTCAGTGATTTCTCGGTTAATTACTATCATACTGTTTAGTCCCCATGTGTTTGCATTTTTTACAGTTTTATTCCTGTTATTGATATGTAGTCTCATAGCATTGTGGTCAGAAAAGATACTTGATACAATTTCAAATTTCTTAAATTTACCAAGGCTTGATTTGTGACCCAAGATATGATCTATCCTGGAGAGTGTTCCATGAGCACTTGAGAAGAAAGTGTATTCTGTTGTTTTTGGATGGAATATCCAATAAATATCAGTTAAATCCATCTTGTTTAGTGTGTCATTTAAAGCTTGTGTTTCCTTATTTATTTTCATTTTTGATGATCTGTCCATTGGTGAAAGTGGTGTGTTAAAGTCCCCTTCTATTATTGTGTTACTGTGGATTTCCCCTTTTCTGGTTGTTAACATTTGCCTTATGTATTGTTGTGTTTCTATGTTGGGTGCATAAATATGTACAATTGGTATATCTTTTTCTTGGATTGATCCCTTGATCATTATGCAGTGTTCTTGTTTGTGTCCTACAATAATTTATTTTAAAGTCTATATTGTCTGATATGAGCATTTCTCTAAGAGCTTTCTTTTGATTTCCATTTGCATGGAATAGCTTTTTCCACCTCCTCACTTTCAGTCTGTATGTGTCCCTGTGTCTCAAGTGGGTCTATTGTAGAGAGCATATATACAAGTCTTGTTTTTGTATCCATTCAGCCATTCTACGTCTTTTGGTTGAATCATTTAATCCATTTATATTTAAGGTAATTATCGATATGTATGTTCATATTACCATTTTCTTAATTGTTTTGGGTTTGTTGTTGTATGTCTTTTCCTTCTCTTGTGTTTCTTGCCTAGAGAAGTTCCTTTAGCTTTTGTTGTAAAGCTGGTTTGGTGGTGCAGAATTCTCTTAGCCTCTGCTTGTCTGTAAAGGTTTTAATTTCTTCATCAAATCTGAATGAGATCCTTGCTGGGTAGAGTAATCTTGGTTGTAGGTTTTCCCCTTTCATCACTTTAAATATGTCCTTCCACTCCCTTCTGGCTTGCAGAGTTTCTGCTGAAAGATCAGCTGTTAACCTTATGGGGATTCCCTTGTATGTTATTGTTGTTTTTCCCTTGCTGCTTTTAATATTTTTTCTTTGTATTTAATTTTTGACAGTTTGATTAATATGTGTCTTGGCAGGTTTCTCCTTGGATTTATCCTGTATGGGACTCTTTGTGTTTCATGTATTTGCCACATTAGGAAAGTTTTCAACTGTAATCTCTTCAAATATTTTCTCAATCCCTTTATTTTTTGCTTCTTCTGGGAACCCTATAATTTGAATGTTGGTGCCTTTAATATTGTTCCTGAGGTCTCTGAGAATGTCTTCTATTCTTTTCATTTTTTTTTCTTTATTCTGCTCTGCTCTGTGATAGATGTTTCCACTCTTTTACCTTCCAGGTCACTTATCCATTTTCTGCCTCAGTTATTCAGCTCTTGTTTCCCTCTAGAGAATTTTAAATTTCATTTATTGTGTTGTCTATCATCATTTGTTTGCTCTTTAGTTCTTCTAGGTTCTTTTGAAAGTTTCTTGTATTTTCTCCATTCTATTTCCAAGATTTTGGATCATCTTTACTAACATTACTCTGAATTATTTTTCAGGTAGACTGTCTATTTTCACCTCATTCATTATTTTCTGTTTTTTTTTTTTTTTTTTTTTTTACTTTGTTCCTTCATCTGCTGCATATTTCTCTGTCTTCCCATTTTGTTTAACTTACTGCTTTTGGTGTCTCTTTTTCACAGGCTGCATGTTCGTAGTTCCCATTGTTTTTGGTGTCTTTCCCCAGTGGGTAAGGTTGTTGGATCAGTGGGTTGTGTAGGTTTCCTTGTGGAGGGGTCTTGTGCCTATGTTCTGGTGGATGAAGCTGGAAATTTTTCTTCTGGTGTGCAGGACCTTGTCTGGTAGTGGGTTTGGGGTGTCTGTGAATTTATTACGATTTTAGGAGCCTCTCTCTAATGGATGGTGTTGTGTTCCTGTCTTGCTAGTTGTTTGGCATGGGTTGCCTAGCACTGTAGCTTGCTGGTCATGGAGTAGAGCTGGGTTTTACTGTTAAGATGGAGTTCCCTGGTAGAACTTTTGCCATTTGATATTCTGTGGGGCTGGGAATTTTCTGACCTACAAATATCCTGATCTTGACTCTCCAACCTCAGAGGCTCAGGCCTGACACCTGGCTGAAGTACCAAGACCCTGTCAGCCACATGGCTCAGAAGAAAAGAGTGAAAATAAAGGAAATAAATAAAATAAAATAATATAAAATTAAAGTTATTAAAATAAAAAATATTAAAAATAAGAAAATTAAAAAGCAATTAAAAAAATGGACAGACAGAATCCTAAGATAAATGTTAAAAGCAAAGCTATACAGACAAAATCACAAAAAGAAGCATACACATACATACTCACAAAAATAGAAAAAGAAAAAAAAAACATATATATATATGTTTTATATATACATATATATATATATATATATATATATATACATATAAAGGAAGAGAGCAACCAAATCAATAAACAAATTTACCAATGTTAATAAACTGTAAATACTAAACCAAGATATACCTAAAAACAGAAACAAATTAGATGTAGAAAGCAAACCCCAAGTCTACAGTTGCTCCCAATGTCCACCACCTAATATTTGGGATGAATCATTGTTTATTCATATATTCCACAGATGCAGGTACATCAAGTTGATTGTTGATATTTAACCTGCTGTTCCTGAGGCTGCTGGGAAAAATTTGCCTTCTTTGTTTTTTTGTTTGCAGAGCTCCTGGGGTTTAGCTTTGGATTTGTTCCCACCTCTGTGTGTAGGTCACCTGAGAGCATCAGTTCCCTGCCCAGACAGGACGGGGTTAAAGTAGCAGCTGATTAGGGGGCTCTGGCTCACTCAGGCTGGAGGAAGGGTTGGGTATGGAATATGACGTGAATCTGAATCAGCAGAGGCCAGCGTGATGTTGCAACAGCTTGAGGTGTGACATTTGTTTTCCTGGGGAAGTTGTCCCTGGATCACGGGACCCTGGCAGTGGTGGGCTGCACAGACTCCTGGGAGATGTGTGGATAGTGATCTGTGCTTGCATACAGGCTTCTTGGTAGCTGCAGCAGCTGCCTTAGATTTTCCTGTTGGTCTGGTGTCTACACTGATAGCCATGGCTCGTACCTGTCTCTGGAGCTTATTTAGGCAGTGCTCTGAATCCCCTCCCCTCTCGCATCCTGAAACAATGGTCTCTTGCCTCTTAGGCAATTCCAGACTTTTTCCTGGACTCCATTTCA
Organism: Aethalodelphis obliquidens; assembly: GCF_003676395.1. Classification (NCBI taxonomy): domain Eukaryota; kingdom Metazoa; phylum Chordata; class Mammalia; order Artiodactyla; family Delphinidae; genus Aethalodelphis; species Aethalodelphis obliquidens. The sequence continues at coordinate 5,994,494 of NW_020837960.1, forward strand.
GCTAGCTGTGGTGCACTAGCCCCCTTCAGGCTGTGTTCATGCAGACAACCCCAGTCCTCTCCCTGGGATCTCGAAGATTAAGTTTTGATGCCTCACTGGGGGCAGGAATTGAAACTTTGAACATGAGAAGTAGATTAGAATTTAGATATATATCTATCTTTAGCATTCATGAAAGGCTTCATACTGAGCAAGGAGTTGGCTAGAAAAATAAAGGCATTAGTACAGAGACAATAAGAAACTATTGTATAAAAAAGATCATCCCTGAGGGATGACAAGAAACAGTTTTTCTCAGAGTGTGGGCCAAAATAATGAGCTTACAATCCAAAATTATAAAGCACATGAGGAAAACCTACTGTGGTTTATAGTTAGCACATATATCAAATATATAAACAGATTGCATATAAAAATCTCTTTAACAATACTAAAAAAATAGACAAAATTTTGAGAAATTTATAAATTAAATAAAAGCAAGAGACACATAAACAGTAGTAAGATATAAAATGCTTGTTTGTAATTCTTGGACTACAGGATTATTAAATACTAGAAAACACATCTCTTAATCCCCAGAACCTGTCAAGATTCTGTTATATTACGTTGTTAGGGTAAATAAAGGTTACAAATGGAATTAAGGAATTAAACTGTTACAGGAACTAATACAGTTGCATTTTGCCTTCACCTTCAAAGTAACACAATAGAGTTTTGCATGTTGTGAGGTACCTCAGTAGTCTCACACACATTTGCATGCAAGATCTTAGCCACATGCAACTCCTCCAGAAGCTCATGTATGATATCACACTGATGACATCTTCCTCTGAGGACAATTTTTTGAACACTAATTCAGAATACACAAATATTCACAAAGGAGGCTCTAGAAGGGGATGGACCATTTTATGACACATGGTACAACCCCAACACCTCAGTTAAATTCCTAACAAGGCTATTCCATCCCTGACACCATCAATTAACAGCCATTAACTCTCCCAGCACCCATGACTTTAACACAAACCCAACATCTTTTAGTCCTTTTTGAGTTCTAGAGGCAACATACTCTTCATTGACATTTGCTGTTACTTGCAAATCAGCACAACTTACATGGGACCTTCTCTAGCAAAGGGTTCTAAGTTGAAATACAAGAAGTGTTTCCATTAATCCCACCCAGAGGCTTTAGCAACCTCTTCTCATGCCTGTTGGAGTCTTAGGACCACTAATGATGTCCATAATTACCCATGTGCTTCTGATGAATAAACCGCCCTTCTTGGACCCATTTTATGTTAATTAAAGGGACAATTGCTGGGCACATATTCAGCTCTCCTGCAAAGAGGGTTTAATAGGCTCTGAGCCCCTGACCCTCTATACCTAGTTCTCTATTATACCTGGGGTCACAAGAACCAATGCCCCACACATTAGGCATGGCATCCAAAGCCTGTCTGCTATGGGATGGAGACAACCTGAGAACTCTGGCATACTCAATATGCAGGAGGGCTGGCCTCTCTGTCTTCTATCCTTTGCCAGTCCCAGTAGGAGGTCACTCTTGGTATTGTGATCTGAATGTGTCCCCCCCAAATTCATATGTTGAAATCCTAATGCACAATATAATGGTATTAGAAGGTGGGGTCGTTGAGAGATGCTAAAGTCATTGGTGTGGAGCTCTCATAAAGAAGATTAGTACCATTATAAAAAAAGGCCCCACAGATCTCCCAATCACCCCATGCCATGTGAGGACACAACTAGAGGTCTGCAGTCTATAATCCAGGAGAAGGGCTTCACTGGAACCTGATCATGCTGGCACCTAATCTTGGACGTCCAGCCTCCAGAACTATGAGACATAAATTTTTATTTATAAGTCACCCAGTCTGTGGTATTTTGTTATGGCAGCCAGAATGGACTAAGACAGTTGGTTACCTGTGGAACTGTTTGGGATCAACTAAGTGAGTCAGAGGGAGTTTACACACTTTATAGATGATATCACCATCATTAAAAATCAGGAAACTCATTGGGGTGTTGCTGCATTTTTCATCTCTTAACCAGGATGTCCCTAGTAAAGGTCAGGACCAGGATTAGCACAATTAGTCAAACATCAAGCAGGCATCTTGGCAAAGCATGCCCTGACCAAAAATAAGCAATATATGCACATTTACACAATTTTTTTTGGCCATCTCCTGTCCAATGGCAGCAACTAAGATTTTTTAGTTTAGGGAGAGCCATTGTCTTTCTTCACAGATACTCAAAATGTAAGTCAAGGTAGTACATGTCTCTATACCTATTTCAATGATACCAGGCCTCCCCAGGACATTCTTTATACCATTTGTAGTAGTTCTGACATCATTGATAATGACCAAGGCACTAATTTTACTTCAAAGAATACCCAGTCCAGGACTCTCTTTTTTTAATTTTTTTAATTTTTTATTATTATTATTTTTTAACATCTTTATTGGGGTATAATTGCTTTACAATGGTGTGTTAGTTTCTGCTTTATAACAAAGTGAATCAGTTTTACATATACATATGTTCCCATATCTCTTCCCTCTTGCATCTCCCTCCCTCCCACCCTCCCTATCCCACCCCTCCAGGCAGTCACAAAGCACCAGGCCGATGTCCCTTTGCCATGCGGCTGCTTCCCATTAGCATTCTACCTTACGTTTGTTAGCGTGTATATGTCCATGACTCTCTCTCGCCCTGTCACAGCTCACCCTTACCCCTCCCAATATCCTCAAGTCCGTTCTCCAGTAGGTCTATGTCTTTATTCCTGTCTTACCCCTAGGTTCTTCATGACACTTTTTTCTCTTCTTAAATTCCATATATATGTGTTAGCATACGGTATTTGTCTTTTTCTTTCTGACTTACTTCACTCTGTATGACAGACTCTAGGTCTATCCACCTCATTACAAATAGCTCAATTTCGTTTCTTTTTATGGCTGAGTAATATTCCATTGTATATATGTGCCACATCTTCTTTATCCCTTCATCCAATGATGGGCATTTAGGTTGTTTCCATCTCCAGGCTATTGTAAATAGAGCTACAATGAACATTTTGGTACATGACTCTTTTTGAATTTTGGTTTTCTCAGGGTATATGCCCAGTAGTGGGATTGCTGGGTCATATGATAGTTCTATTTGTAGTTTTTTAAGGAACCTCCATACTGTTCTCCATAGTGGCTGAACCAATTCACATCCCAACCAGCAGTGCAAGACTGTTCCCTTTTCTCCACACCCTCTCCAGCATTTATTGTTTCTAGATTTTTTAATGATGACCATTCTGACTGGTGTGAGATGATATCTAATACTAGTTTTGATTTGCATTTCTCTAATGATTAATGATGTTAAGCATTCTTTCATGTGTTTGTTGGCAGTCTGTATATCTTCTTCGGAGAAATGTCTATTTAGGTCTTCTGCCCATTTTTGGATTGGGTTGTTTGTTTTTTTGTTATTGAGCTGCATGAGCTGCTTGTAAATTTTGGAGATTAATCCTTTGTCAGTTTCTTCATTTGAAAATATTTTCTCCCATGCTGAGGGTTGTCTTTTGGTCTTGTTTATGGTTTCCTTTGCTGTGCAAAAGCTTTGAAGTTTCATTAGGTCCCATTTGTTTATCTTTGTTTTTATTTCCATTACTCTAGAAGGTGGGTCAAAAAGGATCTTGCTGTGATTTATGTCATAGAGTGTTCTGCCTATGTTTTCCTCTAAGAGTTCGATAGTTTCTGGCCTTACACTTAGGTCTTTAATCCATTTTGAGATTATTTTTGTGTATGGTGATAAGGAGTGATCTAATCTCATACTTTTACATGTATCTGTCCAGTTTTCCCAGCACCACTTATTGAAGAGGTTATCCCTTCTCCATGTACATTCCTGCCACCTTTATCAAAGATAAGGTGTCCATATGTGTGTGGGTTTATCTCTGGGCTTTCTATCCTGTTCCATTGATCTATCTTTCTGTTTTGGTGCCAGTACCATACTGTCTTGATTACTGTAGCTTTGTAGTTTAGTCTGAAGACAGGGAGCCTGATTCCTCCAGCTCCATTTTTCGTCCTCAAGATTGCTTTTGCTACTCGGCATCTTTTGTGTGTTCATACAAATTGTGAAATGTTTTGTTCTAGTTCTGTGAAAAATGCCAGTGGTAGGTTGATAGGGATTGTATTGAATCTGTAGATTGCTTTGGGTAGTAGAGTCATTTTCACAATGTTGATTCTTCCAATCCAAGAACATGGTATATCTCTCCCTCTATTTGTATCATCTTTAATTTCTTTCATCAGTGTCTTATAATTTTCTGCATACAGGGCTTTTGTCTCCTTAGGTAGGTTTATTCCTAGATACTTTATTCTTTTTGTTGCAATGGTAAATGGGAGTGTTTTCTTGATTTCAATTTCAGATTTTTCATCATTAGTATATAGGAATGCCAGAGATTTCTGTGCATTAATTTTGTATCCTGCTACTTTACCAAATTCATTGATTAGCTCTAGTAGTTATCTGGTAGCATCTTTAGGATTCTCTATGTATAGTATGTCATCTGCAAACAGTGACAGCTTTACTTCTTCTTTTCCGATTTGGATTCCTTTTATTTCCTTTTCTTCTCTGATTGCTGTGGCTAAAACTTCCAAAACTATGTTGAATAACAATGGTGAGAGTGGGCAACCTTGTCTTGTTCCTGATCTTAGTGGAAATGCTTTCAGTTTTTCACCATTGAGGATGATGTTGGCTGTGTGCTTGTCGTATATGACCTTTATTATGTTGAGGAAAGTTCCCTCTATGCCTACTTTATGCAGGGTTTTTATCATAAATGGGTGTTGAATTTTGTCAAAAGCTTTCTCTGCATCTATTGAGATGATCATATGGTTTTTCTCCTTCAATTTGTTAATATGGTTTATCACATTGATAGATTTGCGTATATTGAAGAATCCTTGCATTCCTGGAATAAACCCCACTTGATCATGGTGT
>NW_020837960.1:6004422-6146274 GCF_003676395.1 Aethalodelphis obliquidens
CCCTCCCTATCCCACCCCTCCAGGCAGTCACAAAGCACCAGGCCGATGTCCCTTTGCCATGCGGCTGCTTCCCATTAGCATTCTACCTTACGTTTGTTAGCGTGTATATGTCCATGACTCTCTCTCGCCCTGTCACAGCTCACCCTTACCCCTCCCAATATCCTCAAGTCCGTTCTCCAGTAGGTCTATGTCTTTATTCCTGTCTTACCCCTAGGTTCTTCATGACACTTTTTTCTCTTCTTAAATTCCATATATATGTGTTAGCATACGGTATTTGTCTTTTTCTTTCTGACTTACTTCACTCTGTATGACAGACTCTAGGTCTATCCACCTCATTACAAATAGCTCAATTTCGTTTCTTTTTATGGCTGAGTAATATTCCATTGTATATATGTGCCACATCTTCTTTATCCCTTCATCCAATGATGGGCATTTAGGTTGTTTCCATCTCCAGGCTATTGTAAATAGAGCTACAATGAACATTTTGGTACATGACTCTTTTTGAATTTTGGTTTTCTCAGGGTATATGCCCAGTAGTGGGATTGCTGGGTCATATGATAGTTCTATTTGTAGTTTTTTAAGGAACCTCCATACTGTTCTCCATAGTGGCTGAACCAATTCACATCCCAACCAGCAGTGCAAGACTGTTCCCTTTTCTCCACACCCTCTCCAGCATTTATTGTTTCTAGATTTTTTAATGATGACCATTCTGACTGGTGTGAGATGATATCTAATACTAGTTTTGATTTGCATTTCTCTAATGATTAATGATGTTAAGCATTCTTTCATGTGTTTGTTGGCAGTCTGTATATCTTCTTCGGAGAAATGTCTATTTAGGTCTTCTGCCCATTTTTGGATTGGGTTGTTTGTTTTTTTGTTATTGAGCTGCATGAGCTGCTTGTAAATTTTGGAGATTAATCCTTTGTCAGTTTCTTCATTTGAAAATATTTTCTCCCATGCTGAGGGTTGTCTTTTGGTCTTGTTTATGGTTTCCTTTGCTGTGCAAAAGCTTTGAAGTTTCATTAGGTCCCATTTGTTTATCTTTGTTTTTATTTCCATTACTCTAGAAGGTGGGTCAAAAAGGATCTTGCTGTGATTTATGTCATAGAGTGTTCTGCCTATGTTTTCCTCTAAGAGTTCGATAGTTTCTGGCCTTACACTTAGGTCTTTAATCCATTTTGAGATTATTTTTGTGTATGGTGATAAGGAGTGATCTAATCTCATACTTTTACATGTATCTGTCCAGTTTTCCCAGCACCACTTATTGAAGAGGTTATCCCTTCTCCATGTACATTCCTGCCACCTTTATCAAAGATAAGGTGTCCATATGTGTGTGGGTTTATCTCTGGGCTTTCTATCCTGTTCCATTGATCTATCTTTCTGTTTTGGTGCCAGTACCATACTGTCTTGATTACTGTAGCTTTGTAGTTTAGTCTGAAGACAGGGAGCCTGATTCCTCCAGCTCCATTTTTCGTCCTCAAGATTGCTTTTGCTACTCGGCATCTTTTGTGTGTTCATACAAATTGTGAAATGTTTTGTTCTAGTTCTGTGAAAAATGCCAGTGGTAGGTTGATAGGGATTGTATTGAATCTGTAGATTGCTTTGGGTAGTAGAGTCATTTTCACAATGTTGATTCTTCCAATCCAAGAACATGGTATATCTCTCCCTCTATTTGTATCATCTTTAATTTCTTTCATCAGTGTCTTATAATTTTCTGCATACAGGGCTTTTGTCTCCTTAGGTAGGTTTATTCCTAGATACTTTATTCTTTATGTTACAATGGTAAATGGGAGTGTTTTCTTGATTTCAATTTCAGATTTTTCATCATTAGTATATAGGAATGCCAGAGATTTCTGTGCATTAATTTTGTATCCTGCTACTTTACCAAATTCATTGATTAGCTCTAGTAGTTATCTGGTAGCATCTTTAGGATTCTCTATGTATAGTATGTCATCTGCAAACAGTGACAGCTTTACTTCTTCTTTTCTGATTTGGATTCCTTTTATTTCCTTTTCTTCTCTGATTGCTGTGGCTAAAACTTCCAAAACTATGTTGAATAACAATGGTGAGAGTGGGCAACCTTGTCTTGTTCCTGATCTTAGTGGAAATGCTTTCAGTTTTTCACCATTGAGGATGATGTTGGCTGTGTGCTTGTCGTATATGACCTTTATTATGTTGAGGAAAGTTCCCTCTATGCCTACTTTATGCAGGGTTTTTATCATAAATGGGTGTTGAATTTTGTCAAAAGCTTTCTCTGCATCTATTGAGATGATCATATGGTTTTTCTCCTTCAATTTGTTAATATGGTTTATCACATTGATAGATTTGCGTATATTGAAGAATCCTTGCATTCCTGGAATAAACCCCACTTGATCATGGTGTTTGATCCTTTTAATGTGCTGTTGGATTCTGTTTGCTAGTATTTTGTTGAGGATTTTTGCATCTATGTTTATCAATGATATTGGCCTGTAGTTTTCTTTCTTTGTGACATCCTTGTCTTGTTTTGGTATCAGGGTTATGGTGGCCTCATAGAATGAGTTTGGGAGTGTTCCTCCCTCTGCTATATTTTGGAAGAGTTTGAGAAGGATACATGTCAGCTCTTCTCTAAATGTTTGATAGAATTCGCCTGTGAAGCCATCTGGTCCTGGGCTTTTGTTTGTTGGAAGATTTTTAATCACAGTTTCAATTTCAGTGCTTGTTATTGGTCTGTTCATATTTTCTATTTCTTCCTGATTCAGTCTTTGCAGGTTGTGCATTTCTAAGAATTTGTCCATTTCTTCCAGATTGTCCATTTTATTGGCATAGAGTTGCTTGTAGTAATCTCTCATGAGCTTTTGTATTTCTGCAGTGTCAGTTTTTACTTCTCCTTTTTCATTTCTAATTCTATTGATTTGAGTCTTCTCCCTTTTTTTCTTGATGAGTCTGGCTAGTGGTTTATCTATTTTGTTTATCTTCTATAGAACCAGCTTTTAGTTGTATTGATCTTTGCTATTTTTTCCTTCATTTCTTTTTCATTTATTTCTGATCTGATTTTTATGATTTCTTTCCTTCTGCTAGCTTTGCGGGTTTCTTGTTCTTCGTTCTCTAATTGCTTGAGGTGCAAGGTTAGGTTGTTTATTCGAGATGTTTTCTGCTTCTTAAGGTGGGCTTGTATTGCCATAAACTTCCCCCTTAGAACTGCTTTTGCTGCATCCCATAGGTTTTGGGTCATTGTGTCTCCATTGTCATTTGTTTCTAGGTATTTTTTAATTTCCTCTTTGATTTCTTCAGTGATCACATCACTATTAAGTAGTGTGTTGTTTGTTTAGCCTCCATGTGTTTGTATTTTTTACAGATATTTTCCTGTAATTGATATCTAGTCTCATGGTGTTGTTGCCAGAAAAGATACTAGATACAATTTCAATTTTCTTAAATTTACCAAGACTTGATTTGTGACCCAAGATATGATCTATCCTGGAGAATGTTCCATGAGCACTTGAGAAAAATGTGTGTTTTGTTGTTTTTGGATGGAGTGTCCTATAAATATCAATGAAGTCCATCTTGTTTAATGTATCATTTAAAGCTTGTGTTTCCTTATTTATTTTCATTTTGGATGATCTGTCCATGGGTGAAAGTGGAATGTTAAAGTCCCCTACTATGAATGTGTTACTGTCGATTTCCTCTTTTATGGCTGTTAGTATTTGCCTTCTGTATTGAGGCGTCCTATGTTGGGTGCATAAATATTTACAATTGTTATATCTTCTTCTTGGATCGATCCCTTGATCATTATGTAGTGTCCTTCTTTGTCTCTTCTAATAGTCCTTATTTTAAAGTTTATTTTGTCTGATGTGAGAATTGCTACTCCAGCTTTCTTTTGGTTTCCATTTGCATGGAATATCTTTTCCCATCCCCTTACTTTCAGTCTGTATGTGTCTCTAGGTCTGAAGTGAGTCTCTTGTAGACAACATATATAAGGGTCTTGTTTTTGTATCCATTCAGCCAATCTGTGTCTCTTCATGGGAGCATTTAGTCCATTTACATTTAAGGTAATTATCGATATGTATGTGCCTATTCCCATTTTCTAAATTGTTTTGGGTTCGTTATTATAGTTCTTTTCCTTCTCTTGTGTTTCTTGTCTAGAGAAGTTCCTTTAGCATTTGTTGTAAAGGCGGTTTGGTGGTGCTGAACTCTCTCAGCTTTTGCTTGTCTGTAAATGTTTTAATTTCTCCATCAAATCTGAATGAGATCCTTGCTGGGTAGAGTAATCTTGGTTGCAGGTTTTTCTCCTTCATCACTTTCAGTATGCCCTGCCACTCCCTTCTGGCTCGTAGGGTTTCTGCTGAGAGATCAGCTGTTAACCTTATGGGGATTCCCTGTGTGTTATTTGTTGTTTGTCCCTTGCTGATTTTAATATGCTTTCTTTGTATTTAATTTTTGACAGTTTGATTAATATGTGTCTTGGCGTATTTCTCCTTGTATTTATCCTGTATGGGACTCTCTGTGCATCCTGGACTTGATTAACTATTTCCTTTCCCATATTAGGGAAGTTTTCAACTATAATCTCTTCAAATATTTTCACAGTCCCTTTCTTTTTCTCTTCTTCTTCTGGAACCCATATAATTCGAATGTTGGTGCATTTAATGTTGTCCCAGAGGTCTCTGAGACTGTCCTCAGTTCTTTTCATTCTTTTATCTTTATTCTGCTCTGCAGTAGTTATTTCCACTATTTTATCTTCCAGGTCACTTATCTGTTCTTCTGCCTCAGTTATTCTGCTATTGATCCCATCTAGAGTACTTTTAATTTCATTTATTGTGTTGTTCATCGTTGCTTGTTTCATCTTTATTTCTTCTAGGTCCTTATTAACTGTTTCTTGCATTTTGTCCATTCTATTTCCAAGATTTCGGATCATCCTTACTATCATTATTCTGAATTCTTTTTCAGGTAGACTGCCTATTTCCTCTTCATTTGTTAGGTCTGCTGCATTTTTATCTTGCTCCTTTATCTGCTGTGTGCTTTTCTGTCTTCTCATTTTGCTTATCTTACTGTGTTTAGGGTCTCCTTTTTGCAGTCTGCAGGATCGTAGTTCCCGCTGTTTTTGATGTCTGTCTCCAGTGGATAAGATTGGTTCAGTGGGTTGTGTAGGCTTCCTGGTGGAGGGGACTAGTGCCTGTTTTGTGGTGGATGAGGTTGGATCTTGTCTCTCTAGTGGGCAGGTTCACGTCCTGTGGTGTGTTTTGGGGTGTCTGTGGCTTTATTATGATTTTAGGCAACCTCTCTGCTAATGGGTGGGATTGTGTCCCTCTTTTGCTAGTTGTTTGGCATAGGTTGTCCAGCCTTATAGTTTGCTGGTCATTGAGTGAAGCTGGGTGCTGGTGTTAAGATGGAGGTCTCTGGGAGATTTTCACCATTTGATATTATGAGGAGATGGGAGGTCTCTTGTTGACCAGTGTCCTGAAGTTGGCTCTCCTACCTCAGAGGCAGAGCCCTGACTCCTGGCTGGAGCACCAAGAGCCTTTCATCCACACGGCTCAGAATAAAAGGGAGAAAATGTAGAGAGAATTAGTAGAAGTATGAAGAAAGAAAGAATGAAAGGAGGGAAGGAATGAAGGCAGGAAGGAAGGAAGAAAAAAAGAAGCAAAGAAGGAAAGAAAGGAGGGAGGGAGGGAGGGAGGAAGGAAGGAAGGATGGAAAGAAGGAAAAAAGACAGAAAGAAAGAAGATACAGTAAAATAAAATAAAATAAAGTTATTGAATTTAAAAATACTTATTTAGAAAAAAAAAAGGAATGGATAGAACCTTAGGACAAATGTTGGAAGCAAAGCTATACAGACAAAATCTTACACAGTAGCATACACATACACCCTCACAAAAAGAGGTAAAGGGGAAAAAATCATAAATCTTGCTCTCAGAGACCACCTCCTCAATTTGGGATGATTCATTGTCTAAAGGAGGGAAAGAAGGAAGGAAGGAAGGAAGGAAAGAAAGAAAGAAAGAAAGAAAGAAAGAAAGAAAGAAAGAAAGAAAGAAAGAAAGAAAAGTATAACAAAGTTATTAAAATCAATTATTAAGAAAAAAAAAATTTTAAAAAACACCATGGACGGGTAGAACCCTAGGACAAATGGTAGAAGCAAAACTATACAGACAAGATCTCACACAGATGCATACACATACACATTCACAAAAAGAGGAAAAGGGAAAAAATCATAGATCTTGCTCTCGAAGCCCACCTCCTCAATTTCGGATGACTCGTTGTCTATTCATGTATTCCACAGATGCAGGGTACATCAAGTTGATTGTGGAGCTTTAATCCTCTGCTTCTGAGGCTGCTGGGAGAGATTTCCCTTTCTCTTCTTTGTTCTCACAGCTCACAGGGGCTCAGCTTTGGATTTGGCCCTGCCTCTGCGTGTAGGTCGCTGGAGGGCGTCTGTTTTTTGCTCAGACAGGAGGGGGTTAAAGGAGCCGCTGATTCGGGGGCTCTGGCGCTCTCAGGCCGGGGGTGGGGGGAGGGAGGGGCACTGCGTGCGGGGCGGGCCTGCGGCGGCAGAGGTCGGCGTGACGTTGCACCAGACTGAGGCCCGCCGTGCGTTCTCCCGGGGAAGTTGTCCTTGGATCCCGGGACCCTGGCAGTGGCGGGCTGCACAGGCTCCGCGGAAGAGGGGTGTGGATAGTGACCTGTGCTCACACACAGGCCCGTAGGTGGCGGCAGCAGCAGCCTTAGTGTCTCCCACCCGTCCCTGGGGTCCGTGCTTTTAGCCGTGGCTCGCGCCCGTCTCTGGGGTTCCTTTAAGCAGAGATCTTAAACCCCTCGTCTCATGCACCAGTAAACAAAGAGGGAAGAAAAAGTCTCTTGCCTCTTTGGCAGGTGCAACTTTTCCCCGGACTCCCTCCCGGCTAGCTGTGGTGCACTAACCCCTTCAGGCTATGTTCAAGCTGCCAACCCCAGTCCTCTCCCTGCGCTCCATCCGAAACCGAAACCCGAGCCTCAGCTCGCAGCCCCGCCCGCCCCGGCGGGTAAGCAGACAAGCCTCTCGGGCTGGTGAGTGCTGGTCGGCACCGATCCTCTGTGCGGGAATCCCCCCGCTTTGCCCTCCGCACCCCTGTTGCTGTGCACTCCTCTGCGGCCCCGAAGCTCCCCCCTCCACCTCCCGCAGTCTCCGCCCGCGAAGGGGCTTCCTAGTGTGTGGAAACTTTTCCTCCTTCACAGCTCCCTCCCACTGGTGCAGGTGCCATCCCTATTCTTTTGTCTCTGTTTTTTCTTTTTTTTCTTTTTTTTTTGCCCTACCCAGGTACGTGGGGAGTTTCTTGCCTTTTGGGAGGTCTGAGGTCTTCTGCCAGCCTTCAGTAGATGTTCTGTAGGAGTTGTTCCACGTGTAGATGTATTTCTGGTGTATCTGTGGGGAGGAAGGTGATCTCCGCGTCTTACTCTTCCGCCATCTTCAAGGTCTTCCAGTCCTGGACTCTTAAACAAGGTTTTTAATGTAATTGTCCCCTCCCTTACCAGTTTCAGTCTACAAATCTTATAGGGTACAATAATGGCTTACTTAAGTTGAAATTCAATTAAATGAAACATGACACATTCCATTCATTAGACAACCATCAGAAATTTATTGTAAAAATGAATCTGACAATTTTTTGCTCTTTGGCTGCTGACAACTTTTATGCCTTACTCTTCCTTCTTCCTATTCTGTTCCATAAACAAGGAAACTGATGAGAAAGTTCAGGTGCTCCCTTCTTTTGTGCCTCCAGGAGTTTAAAGTTTAAATCATGTATGGGAAGCCTCAGCCAGGTCTCACCTCGTACCACCATAAATACCACATGTCAGTCTTCTGTGCCTGCTGTCTCAAACCAGTTTTGGACCAGCTTGGTATGACTGTCTTGATTTCTGCATAATGTTTATGTGAGTAATAAAAATTTCACACCCTCTTCGTGCATATGTGCATCATTATCTTCACATTGAAAACCTAATTTTGATTGAATATATATAACACCTTTGTGGGGTGATCATAAAACACAGGGCATACAAAGATTTACCAAAAATCAACTGGGTAAAGACAAACCCAAAAGTTAATGAGTAATTGATCTGTTCAGAAATTTTAGGAGAAAAATCTTAAATAGACAACAAGCATCAACCTTGCAGATAACCATGGGTATGCTAATTAATACTATAATGGTATATTTTTAATATATCATATTTGAAAAAAAAAACTGACCACTAAGTATAACATTAACCTTTGGCTAGGATGGCGATCCAAGGAAAATCTCAAATATTGTTGGTTTTATCATAGCTCAGCACTAATTTGTGATTTAGCAGTGTCTAGTTAATTTGAAGAGACACATACTATATGATTAAGACAACTCAAACATCAGTTTTCATGGAATAGTCCTAGTATTTACCTGTTTTCCTGGTATAGTAATTCATAACTTCCCTTTTTATTCTAAAAATAATCCCAGTTTGAGCAACAAGTTATTTAGCTATCCTATCTATAATCTTGTATTTATACTACTACATATACTCTAGAGAAATTCATATACCTGTGTGCAAAGATAAATCTACAATAATGTTATTGTGGCATTATTTTCCATAAAAAAATATAAACATCATCTATTCTCTTTTTCTTAAAAACATAAGGTGTATTTTACTTGGGTGTTATTGTGCCCAACCAAAAAAGAAAAAAAAATTGCCAATCCTCAATTGAGTATCCACATGACATGGAGCTGGTTAATGATATACATGTGGAAAACTTTGGGTGGGGGTTTCAGGAAAGCACTCTGAAAAGATCAACTGACATATACCTTTATAAACACTTTTTTCATCCTCTTCCTTTCAAAATGATAACAATACCTATAATTGCAGTCTCTGTAATACAGTTAAGCAGCGAAGACCAAGAGAATCACACAAACTGCAGCACTGATATCTATGAGCTGCAGATTGAATACTAGCAAGCAACTAATTCCCCATGGGTAAACATTACTTGAAAAAAGTATCCCCTTTTTAGTTAGGTTAATATTGTTGTTGTTGTTTTTTTCCTAAATATCCAAAGACTGAATATAACAAAGGTGGGGTATAATTACAGAATGAATCATTATACAGTGATTAAAATGAATGAACCAGAGTTACGTTAACAACATAGACTTTTGTTTTTTTTAAGTTTTGGAAGTGTGTGTCAAATTTTATATAAAAATTTTAAATATGCAAAAATTTCTACTGTATGAGTTGATGTACTTATATGTGGAAAATTTATACAAGTATATTTGGAAAACTTATCACAAGTAATACCATTCTTGTCTGAGGTTGGAGAGAGAAATTAAAGTTTAAGGAGAGGTACACAATGACCTAAATTTTATGGCTCCATGGCTCACATGATTAGTTATATTATTCACTAGATTTTGGGCCTTCCCTCTAATAATTGATGATAAGTGATAATTGGATATATATAAGAATTATGTGGGAGAGAGAAAAGAGCAAAATCCTTGTTCACTACTGTGTGATTTCTTTTGTATCTAACATCTTGTATGATATAGTTAGAGAGGAAATATTACTGTTACTCAAGGTAGGGTTTTGGTCAAATTGTTATACTTAAATGGAGTTCAATTGAGAACCATATATTTCATGTAGTTATATAAACACGGAAAATTACAAGGCATTTTATAACTGTTCATTTTGAAATTATGCTCATTAAGTCTCAACTATTCATATATCTTGCTCTTTCCTGGAACATTTGACCTACCATACATATTTTCCCAGGGCTGCTGTTTAATAAATTATATACTCAATGATCTGTTTACCTATTGATAATTATTCTGTTTCCTTTTTTAAAAGATACTGTACTTGTTAATTATCATGTATTTTTCTCCTTCAATGAAACTCTGAAATTCCCTTGTAGATCGATGAAAACTATAAATATAAACCTTGAAAAAAGATTTTATGCCTTTTAATTATTTCTTGTTATAGGAACAATCACACATTTTACATTAAATTTATGTTATTAAGTGGAAACTGCAAGTGGTTAATTATTTTACTTCATTATTAGCTAAATTTCCATATCAATATCATGCTGGTAAGTATCATCAGCTATTTCATCAGTTTTATCTAAATTAATACAAACAGTAATACCCCATTAGCAAATAAAATAGTGTATGAACTAAATAATCATTTACTTCAAATGTTTCTAAATGTATCCATTTTACCCTACTGCATCTATTTGCAGCAATGGGAGTATATATTCTGTCTATGCATTTGCGGGATTTTACTCTTTCCTATATTCAATATAAGTGAGTCAATGCCATACATTATAGGTTATTCCCACTCACCTACTTATTAAAGAACATCCTACGTGTTGAGGCTTAACATTTTACCCACTTCTCTATTATTTTCTGAGTAATAATTAGTGTTACTGGGGTTCTGTAGTAAGTGATATATTGTTTTTTTCTCTCACCGCTTTCAAGGATTTTTCTTTAACTTTGGTTTTTTACATTTTAACTGTTATGGGACTGGGTTGAATCTCTTTCAATTTACCCTTTTTGAAATTTGCTAAGTTTTCAGTACATGTAAAATAATGTTTTTCTTCAAATTATGGGAAACTTTCAGTCATTGCCATTATGTCCTTGCATAGTATTTTCTGTCAGTTTTCCTCTAATCTCTCCTTGTAATATTCCTATTATTCATATTTCTGTGGAATTAATGGTGTTCCATATTTCTCTGAGGCTCCGTCTGCTTTCCTTTGCTCTCTTTTTCAGATTGTATACTCTATTAGACTACCATCAGGTTCACTAAGTCTTTTCTGTCAGCCAAAAATCTATTGTTGAGACACTGGGAATTTTTCATTTCACTTATTATACTTTTTAAATACCGAATTTCCATTTTGTTCCTTTTTTAAAGCAATATCTTTAGTGATATTCTCTAATTGATGCAACATTGCTTCATATCCTCCTTTATATTTTTAAATGTCTCCTTTAGTTCTTCGAACATATTTAAAATAGCTGGCTTGAAATGTGTGTATCCTGAGTCTACACTTGGGCCCCTTCAAGGCGAGTTCCTATTGCCTGTTCTTTTGTTCTTGGGTGTGGCTCACACTTTCCTACTTTGTTTTGTTTTTACTCATTTGTTTGTTTGCTTTGATGTCTCAATGTTTGGTTTTATAAAATTTGACTTTTTAATAATATAATATAGCACTTCTGGGTAATGATGCCCATCTGCCTCCCTACTCTGGTGGTAGTTGTTACTGTCATTATTGGTTTAGTTGTTTTCTTTGTTTATTTGTTTGTTTAAGCGACTTGGCTTCAACTTATCCTGCAAACTATTTCTCATGCAGTGTGCAGCCTCTGGTGTACCTGCTCATTTTCTCCCTTGGTTTTCATCTTTCAGCTTATCTACAAAACTGTCACCTCTGTGTTTTCCTATTCCATTTACTGATCAAAGATTATGCTAAAATCTGTCAGTCAGTTAAGTTGTTTCACATATATTTGGAGAAATATGTCTTTGGGAGAATGCTATTACAGTTCAGGGAGTTTACATTTTTGCCCCACATTCTACCTGGGACTAGTAGTTTAAAAACTTTCCCTCACCCACGGTTGAAGAGAAGGAGCAGGTGGCCATGTCTACAATCTTCCAAACTACAAGGATGAGTACAATTTCATTTTTAAACCATTTCCTAACGGTTGTTACTGGGTTAAGGAAGCTGATTTTCAGTCAGTGTTTGGTCAGAGGTTCTTTTCAAGCCCCTTGTGAAGCTTGAGGAATGCTTTCCCACCTGTCTTGTGTCCAGTTTTATTGCTTCTAAGTGGGTGCAGCCGAGTTCACATGCACAACTTTTCTAACTCCCAGTGTTGGCTGTGATTACAGGAGGGTTATTCTTAACTGTCACCTCCCCTGAGTCTCTCAAACTTTTGGCTGCTTGTATCAGGCAGCTACCAATTTCCTCTTAATTTCTGTCTCCCAATATTTCCATTCTTTTCAACAATGCCTTTAGACAAGGAATTCTCTAAGTTTTGTTCCAGATAGTCAGTCACCTCAAGTGGAGCTGCAAAAATCTTTGCCTTTATGGCTTATCTTTACCCTGGGCAGAATCCCTATTCTGTTGTCTGAGAGAAGAAGACAGAGACCTCCTATTACCAGAGTGATACACCTATTCCTATTAGGCACTTGATGGGGGGTGGTCTAGTGATCACTGATCCTTTTGGATTTCCCCTCTATTGTGGACACTTCTTCCCTACAAGCAAGCTGGGGGCCAAGATGATTGGGGCCCATGTAGTCTCAATCTGCTATGGCTGAGGTAGAGTTTCTGGCCTATAATTGAGGATGGGATGGAACCTAGGAGATTCCAACTTCATAGCTGTACCTGCCTGCAGTAGAGTTTCTGCTCTATGTTTTTGGGACAGTGGGTAGTGAGAATGTCAGGAAATTTTCCTTCTCATGTTGAAATAATAGTACATGGACCAGACTGGAGCTGAGAGGTGAAAGAGTTCCCACCTTCTTGACCCCACCTACCCAAAGTAGAGCACCTTGTATACTGCTTCCATAGCTCAGAGCTAGGGTGGGAGTAAGAGAGTAAGTCTGACTCACATGCCACAGATGCTCTTGCTCTTCTCACTGGGATTTTGTAGATTGAATGAATGATTCTCCATTTACTGTAATCCCTCAGGACAATTTCCACAGCCCTTAAATGATATTATTTTTTATAGTTTTCACTAATGAAATTGTACTTTTGATGAAAAGAGGTTTTTTATCTCTCTTTTCTGCCATTACAAAAGTCCTACATCAAAATATATTAATCATCACAATATAAAGAAATTAATATATATAATGCATGTTTGTTATTAGCTTCTACTATTTTTTTGATGGGCTTAAATATCATGTTACCTCAGCAGCCATCTTCACATGTGCAATCTAAACTTGGCTGACCCCCTTCCCTTAAAGCATGTCAGTTATTTTCTCTCTTATCACCTGTTTTACTTTCATAGCAATCAGTATAACATGTTATAACCTCTTTAATATACCATTTGATGGGGTACTTGCTGTTTCACACAGACTATGTTCATTTATTTACCACTTATTCAGAACACATATATGTGTGAATTTACTATTTCTTAAGTGAATGCATGAATAAATGAATGTATAATTTTACCATAAATCTGAATTATGTAAATTTATAGTAAATACAACAAAATTCCACATTTTGACTAGTGTGGTATAATACTAATGTGGTGTCACCATTTGTGAGAAACTTATTTTGGACAGAGCTACCTTGAATGTAATGAAGCTTAAGCTTCAGGGTTTTTCACTTGAAAGGGTGCCTTCAGTATATATAGCATATGAGTATACTTATATATCATGTGAGTATATAAACTATGTAAGTTATAGTATATGAGTAAATATATATTTGCTATGAGTTAATGTAATACCTAAATATTTAAGTCTATACACTATCATGTCAATTTTAAAAAGAGTTAGAATTACTCTTCCATATGCTTTTTGTCTGATTAAATTACTTGTTTTGCAGAAAAAATGATTATATAAAATTAAAATATAATTGAAAATGCTATTTTAGTTGAGACCCAAAGCATAAAGTGAAAGGAAGAAGATGTCACACACTTTGAAATGTGAAAACTTCTATATATGAAATAGAAAGTAAAATTTGATAGTCAACTTACAAAGATAGAGAATGGAATCATGATAGTCACTAAATTATACCTAATGAAAAATTACGACAAAAGATAAAGAACATTGTGAGAATCAGAACACTGCCAAACTAGAAATGGAAAATAAGGGAAATGCAATAATAGTTAAGTAGTGCACAGTTTGTATGGTCTGAAAAGCACAAAAGAATACAGATAATAAGGTAGTTATTTAGTTCACAAAATGTTAAACATATTGTCACCATATGATGTAACAATTACACTACAAGGTATATTCCCAACATAAATGAAAATGTATGTTCTCAGAAAAACTTATATATGAAGGTTTATAGCATTATTACTCCTTAAAGCCAAAAAGTGGAAATAATCCATGTTTCCATCAATGGATGCCAGAATGAATAAAATGTTATATGTTCACCTAATGGAGTATTATTCAGCAATAAAGGTGATGTACTGACACATGCTGCAACATGGCAAAACTTTGAATATTTATGTTAATATGAAATTTCTGTTAAGTGAAAGAAGTAAGTCAGAAAAAACACTTATTGTATGATTCTATTTATATGCAATGTAATGGAAGGAAAACCTATAAATACAGAAAACAGTTTAGTGGTTGTCTAAGTGCTGGGGTGTTAGGGGTAAATTGGTAGTGACTAAGTGGTATTGCTTTTCTTTGGAATTGTGAAAATGCTATGGATTGTGATGTTTGCAACTCCGTGAATATACTAATAAACTTTGAATTGTACACCTAAAAGAATACTGATAACATCTTCATTTTGAGGAATTATTTAACTTTGATAGGCACAGTGAACTTTGATATCATAGTAAAATACACTTTATATTGCAATAACGTAATTTCATAATAAACCAATTTGAAGCTGACAGCAAAATAGTGAATAAATGTCAGGAATTAAAAATTATTTATAAATAGTCATTAAGTAAGGATAGTTAAAATATCTTGAAATCTCTCAGACCATATAATGAAAACACTTGAAGAAGTTTTCCTGTGTTTGACAAGTCTAAACATGTACATGACATTACCAATTAAATTTTGCAAAGCTGAAGGAAATTTCTCTAAATGACCAATACTAATAAAGAATATTAATCAACCATGTTAAAGAAAAGATTGAATTTTATTTCTGTTCTCTCTGTGGAATATATTTATTTTACAATTTTTTGTATTCTGAGAGAAAATTTAAAAAATAAGGAACGAAAGGGTAGGAAAAATATACTTCTTTCAGAAAGTTAATATCTTTTGTTCTGGCTCTCATTATGTTTGTGATATAATCCTTTCCTAATTTGTAGTTGTTGTAATTTATTTTATCATTTCAAATATTCACTTTCATACATCATTTAACATTCATAATTTTGTGGACTATGAAATTATGTATAATTAGAGTTTCACAAAGTCTGGATATGGCCCAGTGTGGTGTTCAATCATTTAATAGATTTTCACATTTCACTCATTCTTATAACATGCAACAATACTTTTAACAAAAAACATGTAACGAGTATTCATAAGGCGCTGATAGGGCACTTCCCCTTCATCTGCGAGCAATAGGATATTGCTCACAGGTGACTCCATTGTCACTCAGTTTTCAAAAACCCACATCAAAGAGGTTCATGTGCTACTTCTTGTTGGGAAATTCCCATCAGTCTGAAAGTGCTATGATAAACAAAACACGATGATGTTTAGCAAATTTAGGAGATCCTGAAACCTGAGAACGTCTGGTGACTTGAAACTGCTGCTAGAGATCAAAACGCTACATGTGTTGCCTCTCAAGGACGATTGGGTTGGTTTTGATAAATACTACAATAAGAAACCACTGCAGATGACAAGAATGCAAAATTGTTCAAGGATATTAATACAACTCCAATCAAGGAGACATGGGGGCCTCTCCATTCTACACTGAAGGCACCTGATTGTGCCTTTAATACCATCACCAAACCTTATTGTCAGATCAGTGGCCCTCTCTGCTGCCAGAGGTATTGTGTCTTCATGATTGGAATCAAGTTGGAGACAAGAGGGGGAAGGTCCGAGAGAAATAAAGGCATGAGGACTGGTGAAGAGCTTGTTCATCTTGAACTCCAAATCACTGAAGACTTAACTTGATCATGTGCTGAGTGAATGTGTAAACTTAAAATCAAATATGAAATTGAATAATTAAAATGCAAAATACTTCATCTTAAAAACATAAAGTGACAGAAAATATACAGAATTGCCCCAAGTGGTCATTTAAGTCTTATTATTCTTTGGAAACAAGTAGATAATTTCTCAATAGAGTGGGTAGTTGTTACTGAAAAATAAATAAACAAATAAAAGTGTTCTTGTTTATAATTCAATAAATTAACAGTAACAATAAGTACTTAATAAAAAATGTGAAAACATTTTAGGAATATTATATTTAGTTGTAGACTTAAATTTCTACCCTTTGGATATTTATAAAAATAACAGAGTAAATATGCTTCAAAATGTTATTTCAATAAATGGTTGTGTACTAAATATTCTGGTAAAAACACTGATAAAATACTATGGCATTTTAGAGAAGGGAAATACTTCTTCCAGTTATGGTTATTAGAAAAATGTCTGTGGACATTGACCTTGAAAGATTAGTGGATTATAAATTTCTGGAGAGATGTGAAAGAATATAACATATAGGACAGAAATTTTAAATAACCGCTATCATTTGCATGGAAGATTATGTTCATGAAGGAAATACAAGTAATTTTACTCAACACCAGTTTTTAATAATATTTATTTCTTTGTAGTATAAATGATAGAATTAAATATATATATGCTTATATCAAACAATTAATGCATTTTACATACTTATGGTTTGTTATTGTACCATAGTGGGAAAAAAAGAAGAAAAGTAAAGTTTTACATATTTTATTTTTATATTCTTTTTATTACTAATTCATAAAGCACTAATATCTTGAGTAAAAACATTTTTTTTCTAATAAACTACTATGGAACACATAGTTTAGTTATTAAATTTTAAAAGGGGGCATGAAATCAGATGAGGAGTAGACAGATGATCCATAGATGAAAACAATATCAGCAAAGTCTCATCTGCCAGAAAGACTTAAATCGTTTGATTAGTTAAAATGTTGCCTGCATTGCTCACAATTACATAGGCAACACAAAAGATAAATTGTACCATTTCTACTTAGTTCCTAAATGGGATCTTAGAAGTGTACTTAAAAGAATCCCTGGGAGAGATGGAAGCAACCTAAGTGTCCATCATAAGATGGATGGATAAAGAAGATGTGGCACATATATACAATGGAATATTACTCAGCCATAAAAAGAAACTAAATTGAGTTATTTGTAGTGAGGTGGATGGACCTAGAGCCTGTCATAGAGAGTGAAGTAAGTCAGAAAGAGAAAGACAAATACTATGTGCTAACACATATATATGGAATCTAAGAAAAAAAAATGTCATGAAGAACCTAGGGGTAAGATGGGAATAAAGACACAGATCTACTAGAGAATGGACTTGAGGATATGGGGAGGGGGAAGGGTAAGCTGGGACAAAGTGAGAGAGTGGCATGGACATATATACACTACCAAACGTAAAATAGATAGCTAGCGGGAAGCAGCCGCATAGCACAGGGAGATCAGCTCGGTGCTTTGTGACCACATAGAGTGGTGGGATAGGGAGTGTGGGAGGGAGACTCAAGAAGGAAGAGATATGGGAACATATGTATATGTATAACTGATTCACTTTGTTATAAAGCAGAAACTAGCACACCATTGTAAAGCAATTATACTCCAATAAAGGTGTAAAAATAAATAAATAAATAAACGAAAGAATGAAGCATTTCAACTGGGAAAAAAAAAGGAAAGGAAAAAATTAGTAAAAGAAAGAATGAGCCTGATCTTCCCAAGGCCTAAATTAGTCCCTAGTCACACACGCTTTGGCAACAAGTGTTTTTTTCAGGCTTCCAGGGTACCACTTAGGGCTCTACAGAGGAGACACTTGAGCACTAGAGAGAACAGAGCCTGTAATTATGAAAGGTACCAAATATCACAGGAGGCTGAAATTTGCCTTCTGAGGCTGTTAACTAGTTTTAGTTTGGATGATTTCTTGACAGAGGTTTAAATCTTTATGCCACCACCTTGTAGTTTTATAAAGTCTCAAATTGCTGGAATGCTGAGAGAAGAGGGAAAAAAGAGAAAATAGGAAGGGAAAGGAAAAAATAAAATGAAAAGAATCCCTGGGAATGAAAAGCAGGAATTCTCAATTATTCCCATATCTCCTCCCTCTTGCATCTCACTCCCATTTTGTTATATAGTAGAAACTAACACACCATTGTAAAGCAATTATACTCCAGGAA
Organism: Aethalodelphis obliquidens; assembly: GCF_003676395.1. Taxonomy (NCBI): domain Eukaryota; kingdom Metazoa; phylum Chordata; class Mammalia; order Artiodactyla; family Delphinidae; genus Aethalodelphis; species Aethalodelphis obliquidens. Next base: position 6,022,377 of record NW_020837960.1, read on the forward strand.
AGATGTTAACAAAAAAGAATTCTCAATTATTTTCTAAACATATGCATAAGAAACTTCTTTAGGGTAGAAATAAACTGAGCAAAACCCATTCTCCTTGAAAACAGTCTTTAGCTGGAAACAGTAATTTCCTGTGACAAAAACACTCTTGTAAAAAACACAAAAAAGAAAAATGGTTATCTTACTATGCTTGTTTTTGTTAGTTTAAAAGTGTTTGGCAAACATCTTGAACATACTGGAATTTGATTCATATATAAGTTATTTCAAAATGAAAAATAAATTTCTTTTCACTGTATTTTAAAGAAATCTTATGAGAAGTCAGAATGGTATAAAACATGTCTTATTCTCTCCTTGTGTCAATTGGAGAGACACATATTTTCAAAGGTTGCTTCCTTATTTCAAAGGTTGCTTCCTTATTCCAGAATATATTTTTGAAAAATGTAAAGATCTTATTTCTCTAATTTGCTTTTATTAGTGCATAGTAAAGCAGAAATTTAGGTTAAAATGTGAAATAATTATGTAGGATGTTTATATCACACGAATGCATTTGTTTGGAAAACAGAATAAAATTACCAATCAGATTAACACTTGCTTATGCTACATGATTGATACATATATCAATGGATATCTTTTGTTTTGCAAAGTTAGGTTAGTATACGTATATTCATGGATGTGTGTCATGATCTTATTTTAAGGATATAATTTATTTTTCTTAAAAATGGTGTATACTTACAGTTACTGTAATTTCCCTGACAGAACTTTGAGTTGACAAAGTTTGAATACAACATAGGGTGGAATGGGGGTACATTTGTAATTAAGAGATAACAGGTAATAAATTTACAGCAACTTTCACCAAATTAAGGTCATAATTACTGAAATAAATTACTGAAATTTCTGAAATGTGCAAGTATTTCATGCCTAACAGAAATCAGAATTTATATTTCAGAAATTATATTTCAAAGTGAAAGTTTTTCGAAAGCAACCATGTCTTGAAAGGTACATAATTGAATAGCATGATAACCGTGGAAGTTATATATATACACACATATATATGTCTTTTACATACGTGCTTTGTAATTTTTGCTGAATGTTCTAGTGTTGTTTAAATTGCATATATTTTCAAGTTTTCTATGAAAAAATTCTAGGCCTTAAAAATGTACTCAACTCAAAATTGCTGCAAAAATTAATCTGTTTGAAGATTATTTTACATACACTTTATTGAAATAGTATACAATACTATAAAAATACAGAAAGGCACATAAATCATAAGTGGATTTTCCTCAAGTGACCAGCACTGAAGATCAAGCAATAGAACATTGCAAGTACCACAGAAGTCACTACTCCCTCTCCAAGGGTAAACAATACAGTGACTTTTAAAATAATTGTAGATTACTATGAACTGTTTTTAAATTTCATCAAAATGAAATCATATAGTATGTTGTTCTTACTATCTGGCCACATTAGCTAAATTTTTTTTGTGTGTGAGTGTCATCACAGTATCATGTGTAGCAACAGATTGTTATTCCCATCATTTTATAACTTTCTAAGGAATTAATATGTAACAACTTATTTCTTCACTCTACTATTATTTTTTTAACATCTTTATTGGGGTAAAATTGCCTTACAATGGTGTGTTAGTTTCTGCTCTATAACAAAGTGAATCAGTTACACATATACATATGTTCCCACATCTCCTCCCTCTTGCGTCTCCCTCCCACCAACCATCCCCATCCCAACCCTCCAGGTGGTCACAAAGCACCAAGCTGATCACCCTGTTCTATGGGGCTGCCTCCCACCAGCCATCCACCCTACGTTCGGCAGTGCATACATGTCCATGCCTCTCTCTCGCTCTGTCACAACTCACCCTTCCACCTCCCCACATCCCCAAGTCAGCCCTCCAGCAGGTCTGTGGCTTTATCACTGTCTTACCCCTAGGTTCTTCATGACATTTTTTTTCTTAAATTAAATATATATGTGTTAGCATACAGTATTTGTCTTTTTCTTTCTGACTTACTTCACTCTGTATGACAGACTCTAGGTCTATCCAACTCATTACAAATAGCTCAATTTCATATCTTTTTATGGCTGAGTAATATTCCATTGTGTATATGTGCCACATCTTCTTTATCCATTCATCCAATGATGGGCACTTAGGTTGTTTCCATCTCTGGGCTATTGTAAATAGAGCTGCAATGAACATTTTGGTACATGACTCTTTTTGAATTATGGTTTTCTCAGGGTATATGCCCAGTAGTGGGATTGCTGGGTCATATGGTAGCTGTATTTGTAGTTTTTAAAGAAACCTCCATACTGTTCTCCATAGTGGCTGTACCAATTCTCATTCCCACCAGCAGTGCAAGAGTGTTCCCATTTCTCCTCACCCTCTCCAGCACTTATTGTTTCTAGATTTTTTGATGATGGCCATTCTGACTGGTGTGAGATGATATCTCATTGTAGTTTTGATTTGCATTTCTGTAATGATTAATGATGTTGAGCATTCTTTCATGTGTTTGTTGGAAGTCTGTATATCTTCTTTGGAGAAATGTTTATTTAGTTCTGCCCATTTTTGGATTGGGTTGTTTGTTTTTTTGTTATTGAACTGCATGAGCTGCTTGTAATTTTGGAAATTACTCCTTTGACATTTGCTTCATTTGCAAATAATTTCTCCCATTCTGAGGGTTGTCTTTTGGTCTTTTTCATGGTTTCCTTTGTTGTGAAAAAGATTTGAAGTTTCATTAGGTCCCATTTCTTTATTTCTGTTTTTATTTCCATTTCTCTAGGAGGTGGGTCAAAAAGGATCTTGCTGTGATTTATGTCATAGAGTGTTCTGCCTATGTTTTCCTCTAACAGTTTGATAGTTTCTGGCCTTACATTTAGGTCTTTAATCCATTTTGAGCTTATTTTTGTGTATGGTCATAGGGAGTGATCTAATCTCATATTTTTTACATGTATCTGTCCAGTTTTCCCAGCATCACTTATTGAAGAGGCTGTCCTTTCTCTACTGTACATTCCTGCCTCCTTTATCAAAGATTAGGTGACCATATGTGTGAGGGTTAATCTCTGGGCTTTCTATCCTGTTCCATTGATCTATCTTTCTGTTTTTGTGCCAGTACCATACTGTCTTGATTATTCTAGCTTTGTAGTATAGTCTGAAGTCAGAGAGCCTGATTCCTCCAGCTCCATTTTTCATTCTGAAGATTTCTTTGGCTCTTCGGGGTCTTCTGTGTTTCCATACAAATTGTGAAACTTTTTTGTTCTAGATCTGTGAAAAATGGCAGCGGTAATTTGATAGTTATTGCATTGAATCTGTAGATTGCTTGGGTAGTAAAGTCATTTTCAAAATGTTGATTCTTCTAATCCAAGAACATGGTATATCTCTCCATCTATTTGGATCATCTTTAATTTCTTACGTCACTGTCTTATAATTTTCTGCATACAGGTCTTTTGTCTCCTTAGGTAGGTTTATACCTAGATATTTTATTCTTTCTGTTGCAATGGTAAATGGAAGTGTTTTCTTGATTTCACTTTCAGATTTTTCATCATTAGTGTATAGGAATACCAGAGACATCAGTGCATTAATTTTGTATCCTGCAACTTTACCAAATTCATTGATTAACTCTAGTAGTTATCTGGTAACATCTTTAGGATTCTCTATGCATAGTATCATGTCATCTGCAAACAGTGACAGCTTTACTTCTTCCTTTCCGATTTGGATTCCTTTTATTTCCTTTTCTTCTCTGATTGCTGTGGCTAGAACTTCCAAAAGTATGATGAATAAGAGTGGTGAGAGTGGACAACCTTGTCTCGTTCCTGATCTTAGTGGAAATGGTTTCAGTTTTTCACCATTGAGGATGATGTTGGCCCTGGGCTTGTCATATATGGCCTAGATTATGTTGAGGAAAGTTCCCTCTATGCCTACTTTCTGGGTTTTTATCATAAATGGGTGTTGAATTTTGTCAAAAGCTTTCTCTGCATCTATTGAGATGATCATATGTTTTTTCTCCTTCAATATCTTAATATGGTTTATCACATTGATTGATTTGCGTATATTGAAGAATCCTTGCATTCCTGGAATAAACCCCACTTAATCATGGTGTATGAACCATTTACTGTGCTGTTGGATTCTGTTTGCTGGTATTTTGTTGAGGATTTTTGCATCTATGTTCATCGGTGATATTGGCCTGTAGTTTTCTTTCTTTGTGACATCCTTGTCTGGTTTTGGTATCAAGGTAGAATGAATTTGGGAGTGTTCCTCCCTCTACTATATTTTGGAAGAGTTTGAGAAGGATAGGTGTTAACTCTTCTCTATATCTTTGATAGAATTCGCCTGTGAAGCCATCTGGTCCTTGACTTTTCTTTGTTGAAAGATTTTTAATCACAGTTTCAATTTCAGTGCTTGTGATTGGTCTGTTCATATTTTCTATTTCTTCCTGATTCAGTCTTTGCAGGTTGTGCATTTCTAAGAATGTGTTCATTTCTTCCAGGTTGTCCATTTCATTGGCATAGAGTTGCTTGTAGTAATCTCTCATGAGCTTTTGTATTTCTGCAGTGTCAGTTGTTATTTCTCCTTTTTCCTTTCTAATTCTATTGATTTGAGTCTTCTCCCTTTCTTTTTTTTGATGAGTCTTGTTAATTCTTTATCTATATTGTTTATCTTCTCAAAAAACCAGCTTTTAGTTTTATTGATCTTTGCTACCATTTCCTTCATTTTTTTTTTCATTTATTTCTGATCTGATCTTTATGATTTCTTTCCTTCTGCTAACTTTGGGTTTTTTTTGTTTGTTTGTTTTCTTTCTCTACTTTCTTTAGTTGCAAGGTTAGGTTGTTTATTAGAGATGTTTCCTGTTTCTTAAGGTGGGCTTGTATTGCTATAAACTTCCCTCTTAGGACTGCTTTTGCTGCATCCCATAGGAGTTGGGTTGTTGTGTCTCCATTGTCATTTGTTTCTAGGTATTTTTTGATTTCCTCTTTGATTTGTTCAGTTATCACTTAGTTATTAAGTAGTGTATTGTTTAGCCTCCATGTGTTTGTATTTTTTACACATCTTTCCCTGTAAATGATATCTAGTCTCATGGTGTTGTTGTCAGAAAAGATAACTTGATACAATTTCAATTTTCTTAAATTTACCAAGGCTTGACTTGTGACCCAAGATATGATCTATCCTGGAGAATGTTCCATGAGCACTTGAGAAAAATGTGTATTCTGTTCTTTTTGGATGGAGTGTCCTATAAATATCAATTGAGTCCATCTTGTTTAATGTATCATTTAAAGCTTGTGTTTCCTTATTTATTTTCATTTTGGATGATCTGTCCATGGGTGAAAGTGGGGTGTTAAAGTCCCCTACTATGAATGTGTTACTGTCGATTTCCTCTTTTATGGCTGTTAGTATTTGCCTTATGTATTGAGATACTCCTATGTTGGGTGCATAAATATATACAATTGTTATATCTTCTTCTTGGATCGATCCCTTGATCATTATCTAGTATCCATCTTTGTCTATTCTAATAGTCTTTATTTTAAACTCTATTTTGTCTGATATTAGAATTGCTACTCCAGCTTTCTTTTGGTTTCCATTTGCATGGAATATCTTTTCCCATCCCCTTACTTTCAGTCTCTATGTGTCTCTAGGTCTGAAATGGGTCTCTTGCAGACAGCATATATATGGATCTTGTTTTTTTTATCCCTTCAGTCAATCTGTGTCTCTTCATGGGGGCATTAAGTCCATTTACATTAAAGGTATTTATCGATATGTATGTTCCTATTCTCATTTTCTAAATTGTTTTAGGTTCGTTATTGTAAGTCCTTTCCTTCTCTTGTGTCTCTTGCCTAGAGAAGTTCCTTTAGCATTTGTTGTAAAGCTGGTTTGGTGCTGCTGAACTCTCTCAGCTTTTGCTTGTCTGTAAAGATTTTAATTTCTCCATCAAATCTGAATGAGATTTCTGCTGGGTAGAGTAATCTTGGTTGCAGATTTTTGTCCTTCATCACTTTCAGTATGTCCTGCCACTCCCTTCTGGCTTCCAGAGTTTCTGCTGAAAGTTCAGCTGTTAACCTTATGGGGATTCCCTTGTGTGTTATTTGTTGTTTTTCCCTTGCTGCTTTTAATATGCTTTCTTTGTATTTAGTTTTTGACAGTTTGATTAATATGTTCTTGGCATATTTCTCCTTGTATTTATCCTGTATGGGACTCACTGTGCTTCCTGGACTTGATTAACTATTTCCTTTCCCATATTAGGGAAGTTTTCAACTATAATCTCTTCAAATATTTTCTCAGTCCCTTTCTTTTCCTCTTCTTCTTCTGGAACCCCTATAATTTGTATGTTGGTGCATTTAATGTTGTCCCAGAGGTCTCTGAGACTGTTCTCAGTTCTTTTCATTCTTTTTTCTTTATTCTGCTCTGCAGTAGTTATTTCCACTATTTTATCTTCCAGGTCACTTATCCGTCCTTCTGTCTCAGTTATTCTGCTATTGATCCAATCTAGAGTATTTTTCATTTCATTTATTGTGTTGTTCATCATTGTTTGTTTCATCTTTAGTTCTTCTAGGTCCTTTTTAAATGTTTCTTGCATTTTGTCTATTCTATTTCCAAGATTTTGGATATCTTTACTCTCATTATTCTGAATTCTTTTTCAGGTAGACTGCCTATTTCCCCTTCATTTGTTTGGTCTGGTGGGTTTTTAAGTTGCTCCTTCAACTGCTGTGTGTTTTTCTGTCTTCTCATTTTGCTTATCTTACTGTGTTTGTGGTCTCCTTTTTGCAGGCTGCAGGTTTGTAGTTCCCGTTGTTTTTGGTGTCTGTCCCCAGTGGCTAAGGTTGGTTCAGTGTGTTGTGTAGGCTTCCTGGTGGAGGGGACTAGTGCCTGTGTTCTGGTGGATGAACCTGGATCTTGTCCCTCTGGTGGGCAGGTCCATGTCTGTTGGTGTGTTTTGGGGTGTCTGTGGACTTATTATGATTTTAGACAGCCTCTCTGCTAATGGGTGGATTTATGTTCCTGTTTTGCTACTTGTTTGGCATAGGGTGTCCAGCACTGTTACTTACTGGTCGTTGAATGAAGTTGGATGCTGGCGCTGAGATGGAGATCTCTGGGAGATTTTTGCCATTTGATATTATGTGGAGCTGGGAGGTCTCTTGTAGACCAGTGTCTTGAGGTTGGATCTGCCACCTCAGAGGCACAGCACTGACTCCTGGCTGCATCACCAAGATCCTTTACTCCACACGGCTCAGAATAAAAGGGAGAAAATGTAAAGAGAAATAATTAGTAGATGTAGGAAGAAAGAAAGAAAGAAAATGGAAGGAAGGAAGGATGGAAGCAAGTAAGGAAGGAAGGAAGGAAGAAAGAAAGAAGAAAAGAAGGAAAGAAAGAAAGAAAGGAAGGAAGGAGGGAGGGAGAGATGGAGGTAGGGACAGAGGGAGGAAGGAAGGAAGGAAGATAGGAGGGAAGGAAGGAAAAAAGAAAGAAAGAAAGAAAAAAGAAAGAAAGAAGGAAGATGAAGTAAAATAATATAGAGTAAAATATAATAAAGTTATTAAATTAAAAAATAATTATTAAGAAAAAAAGTTAAAAAGAAAACAAAACCAAAAACAGATGGATAGAACCTTAGGACAAATGGTGGAAGCAAAGCTGTACAGACAGTCTCATACAGAAGCATACACATACACACTCACAAAAAGAGGAAAAGGGGAAAAAAATCATAAATCTTGCTCTCCAAGTCCACCACCTCAATTTGGGATGGTTTGTTGTCTAAAGGAGGGAAGGAAGGAAGGAAGGAAGGAAGGAAGGAAGGAAGGAAAGAAAGAAAGAAAGAAAGAAAGAAAGAAAGAAAGAAAGAAAGAAAGAAAGAAAGAAAGAAAGAAGTTAAAATAAAATAAAGTTATTAAAATTAATTATTAAGAACGAAAAAAAATTCAAAAAAACGGACGGATAGAACCCTTGGACAAATGGTGGAAGCAAATCTATACAGACAAAATCTCATACAGAAGCAAACACATACACACTCACAGAAATAGGAAAAGGGGAAAAAATCAAAAATCTTGCTCTCAAAGTCCACCTCCTCAATTTGGGATGATTCGTTGTGTATTCATGTATTCCACAGTTGCAGGGTACATCAAGTTGATTGTGTAGTTTTTTTTTTTTTTTTTTGCGGTATGCGGGCCTCTCACAGCTGTGGCCTCTCCTGTTGCGGAGCACAGGCTCCGGACGCGCAGGCTCAGCGGCCATGGCTCACGGGCCTAGCCGCTCCGCGGCATGTGGGATCTTCCCATACCGGGGCACGAACCCGTGCCCCCTGCATTGGCAGGTGGACTCTCAACCACTGCGCCACCAGGGAAGCTCTGATTGTGTAGTTTTAATCTGCTGCTTCTGAGGCTGCTGTGAGAGATTTCCCTTTCGCTTTTTTGTTCTCACAGCTCCCATGGGCTCAGCTTTGAATTTGGCCCTGCCCCTGCGTGTAGGTCACCGGAGGGCATCTGTTTTTCACTGAGACAGGACGGGGTTAAAGGAGACGCTGATTTGGGGGCTCTGGCTCACTCAGGCCTGGGGGATGAAGGGGCGCGGAGTGCGGGGCGAGCCTGTGGTGACAGAGGCTGGTGTGACGTTGCACCGGCCTGAGGCTTGCCGTCCATTCTCCCGGAGAAGTTGTCCCTGGATCCCGGGACCCTGGCAGTGGTGGGCTGCACAGGCTTCCTGGAAGGGAGGTGTGGATAGTGACCTGTGCTCGCACACAGGCTTCTTGTTGGTGGCAGCAGCAGCCTTAGCTTCTCATGCCTGTCTCTGGGGTCCTTGCGTTTAGCCGTGGCTTGTGCGTGTCTCTGGAGCTCCTTTAAGCAGCGCTCTTAATACCTTCTCCTCGCCCACCAGGAAACAAAGAGGGAAGAAAAAGTCTCTTGCCTCTTTGGCAGTTCCAGACGTTTTCCCGGACTCCCTCCCAGCTAGCCGTGGTACACTAACCCCTTCAGGCTGTGTTCACACTACCACCACCAGTCCTCTCCCTGCGCTCTGACCAAGGCCCAAGCCTCAGCTGGCAGCCCCACCTGCCCCGGCAGGTTAGCAGACAAGCCTCTTGGGCTGGTGAGTGCCGGTCAGCACCGATCCTCTGTGCGGGAATCTCCCCGCTTTGCCCTCCATACTCCTGTTGCTGCGCTCTCCTCTGTGGCTCCGAAGCTCCCTCCTGTGCCGCCACCCACAGTCTCAGCCTACGTAGGGGCTTCCTAGTGTGTGGAAACCTTTCCTCCTTCACAATCCCCTCCCACTGGTGCAGGTCCCGTCCCTATCCTTTTGTCTCTTTATTTTTTCTTTTGCCCTACCCAGGTACGTGGGGGAGTTTCTTGCCTTTTGGGAGGTCTGAGGTCTTCTGCCAGCGTTCAGTAGGTGTTCTGTAGGAGTTGTTCCACGTGTAGATGTATGTCTGGTGTATCTGTGGGGAGGAAGGTGATCTGCACGTCTTACTCTTCCTCCATCTTCCCCTCGTCCCCACTCTACTATTAATAGACAATTGTGTTGTTTCTAGGATGAGGCTGTTACAAATAGTGCTTTAATAAACATTCTGGAGTACGTTTTTTGTGAATACATATATAAATTTCTCCTTGATATATATGGAAGAAAGAAATTTCTGAATCAAAGAATGTAAGTATTTTGTGTTTTAGTAGGTATCACCAAGAAGATTTCGGAATTAGTTACACCAGTTTTCATCTGCATGATGAATGAATTTTATATATGACTAGTGATTAATGAACTTGATAGTTTTAATGTGTTTTTTAATGATTTCAGTGTCCTTATCTTGAAGTTTCAAGTTTTGCCCATATATATCAAATTACCCATTTTTTTGTCATTGTTTTGTAAAGTTATTTTTTTTTTTAAATTCAGGATACAGTCTTTCTTCACATAAGATACATTCTCTCTTTTCTCTGACTTGAGGCTTAACTTTTTTTTTTTTTTAACATCTTTATTGGGGTATAATTGCTTTACAATGGTGTGTTAGTTTCTGCTTTATAACAAAGTGAATCAGTTATACATATACATATGTTCACATATCTCTTCCCTCTTGCGTCTCCCTCCCTCCCACCCTCCCTATCCCACCCCTCCAGGCTGTCCCAAAGCACCAAGCCAATATCCCTGTGCCATGCGGCTGCTTCCAACTAGCTATCTACCTTACTACGTTTGTTAATGTGTATATGTCCATGACTCTCTCTCGCCCTGTCACAGCTCACCCTTCCCCCTCCCCATAACCTCAAGTCCGTTCTCTAAGAGGTCTGCCACTTTATTCCTGCCTTACCCCTAGGTTCTTCATGACATTTTTTTTTCTTAAATTCCATATATATGTGTTAGCATACGGTATTTGTCTTTTTCTTTCTGACTTACTTCACTCTGTATGACAGACTCTAGGTCTATCCACCTCATTACAAATAGCTCAATTTCGTTTCTTTTTATGGCTGAGTAATATTCCATTGTATATATGTGCCACATCTTCTTTATCCATTCATCCGATGATGGGCACTTAGGTTGTTTCCATCTCCGGGCTATTGTAAATAGAGCTGCAATGAACATTTTGGTACATGACTCTTTTTGAATTATGGTTTTCTCAGGGTATATGCCCAGTAGTGGGATTGCTGGGTCATATGGTAGTTCTATTTGTAGCTTTTTAAGGAACCTCCATACTGTTCTCCATAGTGGCTGAACCAATTCACATTCCCACCAGCAGTGCAAGAGGCTTAACTTTTCATTCTCTAATGGTGTCTTTTACTGGACAAACTCTTTTCATTTTAATGTGACTCAAATGATTTTTGTGTCCTATTTGCAATCATAAAATTATTCTCATATATCCTAAGCCTAAATATTTTCTTTCACATTAAAGCTAAAATTCATCTGGAATTAATTTTTAATGTGGTATGAGGTAGATTGCAAAATTCATTTTATTTTCCAAATGGATATCCAATCAACCCAGTACCATCTATGTAAAAAGTTATCATTGGGCTTCCCTGGTGGCACGTGGTTGGGAGTCCACCTGCTGATGAGGGGATGTGGGTTCATGCCTCAGTCCAGGAGGATCCCACATGCCACAGAGCACCTGGGCCTGTGAGCCATGGCCACTGAGCCTGTGCTCTGTAGTGGGAGAGGTCACAGCAGTGAGAGGCCCGTGTACCGGAAAAATAAATAAATAAATAAAAAGTTATCATTTACCCACTTAATTATGAGAGTTTATTTATAAACTCTACATTCTAGTCTATTAGTCAATCATTTTTTATTTGTGCCAACTTCATACAGTCTTAATTAATGAATATACAAATTCTTTATACTGGTTATAATAAGTCCTCGATTTCTAATTTCTAAATATTACATTGGTGATACTATATCTTTCTATCTATATATCTATCTAAATTGTCAGATTACATAAAAATCTGAGTTAATCACACACACACACACACATACACACAGCTACATGCATATAGACAGGGGTAGATGCATATTCTTCCATTTGTTTAGATCTTTTAAAGTTTCCTCAGTAATGATTTATGGCTCATGTTTTTATTCTCATGTATGTGATATTTTTTGATGATATTGAAACAGGTGTCAGTTTACATTTGCTCATTCCTGGTATATACATGTGTATCTGATATTTTTTTTCAATTTCTAATACTTTACTGAAGTATAATTTACAGAAAATAAACTGCACATATTTAAGATGTAAAATTTGACAAGTCTTAACTTATATAAACATTCATAAAAAATCACCAGAATCCCGGAATCAATGTGTTTATCACTCACAAAAATTCCTTTATATTATTTTGTAAATCATTCCTCCCATTTCCTGACCATGAACCCAATCAAACACTGATCTGTCACAGTATATTAGGCTGCATGTTCTAGTTTACTACTAGAAATGAAATCAAACAAGTGATTTTGGGCTGAGTACTTTCACTTAGCTTATATATTTGGAGATTCATCCATGTTATTGTATGTGTCAGTAGATCATGACTCTTAATTGCTGAATATCACTTAGCAATATGGTGTTGAATATTATTATATATGTATATCATAATTTTTTTATTCATCCACCTGTTTATGGACATACGGGTCATTTTGATATTTAACTATTATGAATAAAGCTGCTAGAAACATTTTTATTCAGGATTTTTGTAAACATATGCTTTTATTCCTTATGTAATAAGATCAATTTAAACAAAAGAAGTAGCTAGAGTGTAAGGATTCCTTTTTGAGCTAAACATATAATTTTTCTTTTTTAGTCTACTGGTATGGTGAATTACAATGATCATCAAATTTACACATATCTTTTCCCCACAAATATATTTCTGTTTATAGTATCCATGTCAAGCCAGAAAGCCAGAAATCTGGTATACATTTTTATTAATTATTAATTTTATATCTTATTACCACATACAATGAGTTACCACATCCTAAGAATAATAAAGTATAGTTAACTTTTGTTTGACTACAAACAGTGAATGTTCACATTCAACTATTGTGAAAATAGATTGCGAAGAAAAATATAAAGTGATATTATGGCTAGAGTTAAAACATATGACTTAATGAATCGACTCTTTTTCTTAGGCATATTTTCATTAGGTGTGATCTCATAGGCCATAAAATGTTGTGCTTGATTTATATTATTTAACATATAAGATTTTTTAAAATTCCACATAACAACTTATTTAACTACCTCTCCTGAATTGAACACTTAAGCAATTTCCACTCATTTTACTATTATAAGTAATGTCTTATTGAACTTCTTTGTGCAAGACACTTTCCTTTTATTTACAGTTACTTCTATATGACTGATCCTCAGAAGTGGAATAACTGTCAATGAACATGAATAATTTGAAGACCCTTACTACCTATTACCAGCTTGTTTCCCAAAAGAGATGTAACAATTTATACAATCTCCAGCAGTGTCCATTTCCCTCTAGTCTGGATAGTATTGACTGTTTTCATTTTAAACAAAGCAAAACACATCAAAAATAAAATCTGTGCTACCTTGATATATATGTTACATTAATTCTACTTCTAAACAGTTTGCCAAATCAATCCATTATACTTTGTTACTGAAACTGGCTTGGATTTTACCCCCATATGTCATGTACTGTGTATCATTTGCCTCTTAAAGAGTGTTTCTGCCTCTCTTCTAATCTTCCTTCAGTCTTGTCAACACCATTAAAAATGAGTTTCTAAAACTTTAAGTTAGTTTTATATCTCTCATGTGTATAACATAGTCTCTCACCAACTCTGTATGCACAAAATATACACAATAGAATCCCAATTACATGATAGAGAATTAAGAAGAGACCTTATCTCAACCAAAGTATGTTTTTGTTTTGAGTTGCTGTAAAATGCTACCTGAAATCTCTACCTGTATTCCCAGTTCTTGCTTTTTTGATTGTAAGCTCTATGAGGACAGGGACATGTCTATCTTAATTTGTTCACATATCTGTAATTCTAGGCCTAGTGCGTGACACAGATATAGCATAATTATACAAGCAATTGTGAATATGTTTATAGTCTCTTCCTTACAATTTCAGTTTCATTCCCACAGATTTACAAAACAAATATTAATAATATATACTCAGTAATTTACTGACATGCAGATAGATTCCTGGGTATATTATGTTCTGCCATTCCTCTTCTCTCTGAATATGCTGTTGTCTATTCTATATCTAACTAAGAAATCACTTGTCACAGTGAAGTCTTAACATGAATTAACTATTCTTCCTCTGTAAATTTTTTGAGAACCTCTAGTTTAGCAAGTATCTAGATTCTCTCTATATATATACTTGTCAGTTTCTTGCCTTTACTGAGATTTCCTTGAGGAAAAGGACTTTGTCTCATACATCCATGAATCAAAGGCTGGTGTGATATTATTTGCCCCATTAAGCAAAAGAACAAAAAGAATCAACTACTTCAAGTATTTTGTGAGGAGAGTGGCTAATAAGCTTAAAATATAAGTGATGTGTCATGTAGGAACAAAACGTGAGTGAGTCCTTATGAGACAAAAGTCTTAACAGGCAATAGTATAATTTGGATGAACCATGGGGCCTAGTTCATATTTTTTTAATAACGTAAAGCTCTAATGCAGAGACTGTATTTGTTTACTTCACAATGTTCTGGTGAACGAGAAGACCACGAGGAAAACTATTCATAATAGTAATTTAAAATCACACGTTGGAGAGGCTTCAAGATGGCGGAAGAGTAAGATGAGGAGATCACTTCCTCTCCACAAACACATCAGAAATACATCTACATGTGGAACAGCTCCTATAGAACACCTATTGAAAGCTGGCAGAAGACCTCAGACATCCCAAAAGGCAAGAAACTCCCCACATACCTGCGTAGGGCAAAAGTAAAAAGAAAAAACAGAGACAAAAGAATAGGGATGGGACCTGCACTAGTGGGAGGGAGCTGTGAAGGAGGAAAGGTTTTCACACACTAGGAAGACCCTTCATGGGTTAAGACTGCAGGTGGCAGAGGAGGGGAAGCTTCAGAGCCACGGAGGAGAGTGCAGCAACAGGGGTGTGAAGGGCAAAGTGGACAGATTCCCGCAGAGAGGATTGGTGCTGACCAGCACTTGCCAGCCCGAGAGGCTCGTCTGCTCATCCACTGGGATGGGCGGGGTCTGGGAGCTGAGGCTCAGGCTTTGGAGGTCGGATCCCAGGGAGAAGACTGGGGTTGGCTGCATGAACACAGCTTGCAAGGGCTAGTGCACTACAGCTAGGTGGGAGGGAGTCTGGGAAAAAGTCTGGAGCTGCCAAAGAGGCAAGAGACTTTTTCTTGCCTCTTTGTTTCCTGGTGCACTAGAAGAGGGGATTAAGAGCTCTACTTAAAGGAGCTCCAGAGAGGGGTGTGGGTCACGGCTACCAGCGCAGACCCCAGAGACGAGCATGGGATGCTAAGGGTGCTGCTGCTGACACCAAGAAGCCTGTGTGCAAGCACAGGTCATTATCCACAACTCCCCTCCCTGGAGCCTGGGCAGCCCACCTCTGCCAGGGTCCCGTGATCCAGGGAACCTTCCCTGGGAGAACACACAGCACACCTCAGGCTGTTGCAACGTCATGCTGGCCTCTGCAGCTGCAGGCTTGCCCCACATCCATACCTCTCCTACCCGCAGCCTGAGTGAGCCAGAACCACCGAATCAGCTGCTCCTTTAACCCTGTCCTGTCTGAGTGAAGAACAGATGCCCTCAGGCAACCTACATGCAGAGGGGGGACCAAATCCAAAGCTGAACCCTGGGAGCTGTGTGAACAAATAAGAGAAAGAGAAATTTTTCCCAGCAGTCTCAGGATCAGAGGATTAAATCTTCACAATCAACTTGATGTACCCTGAATTGGTGGAATACCTGAATAGACAAAGAATCATCCCAAATTGAGGAGGTGGACTTTGGGAGCAAAAGTTATATATATATATTTTTTCCCCATTTTCTCTTTTTGTGAGTGTGTATGCTTCTGTGTGTGGTTTTGTCTTTAGAGATTTATTTATTTAGTTATTGCGGTATGCAGGCTTCTCACTGTTGTGGCTGCTCCCATTGAGGAGCACAGGATCTGGATGTACAGGCTTAGTGACCATGGATCATGGGCCTAGCCTCTCTGTGGCATGTGGGATCTTCCCAGACCGAGGCACAAACCCATGTCCCCTGCATCAGCAGACAGACTCTCAAACACTGTGCCACCAGGGAGACCCCTAGAGATTTACTTTTACCATTTGTCCTAGGGTTCTGTCTGCCTGTTTTGTTTTTGTTATTTTTGTTTTAATTACTTTTTAATTTTTTTCTTAATAATTGTTTTCATTTATTTTAATAACTTTATTTTATTTTGTTTTTTTATCTTCTTTCTTTCCTTCCTTCTTTCTTTCTTTCTTTCTTTCTATTTTTTCTCTCTTTTAAACTGAGCCGTGTGGACAAAAGGCTTTTGTTGCTCCAACCAGGCGTCAGGGCTGTGCCTCTGAAGTGGGAGAGCCAAGTCAGGACACTGGTCCACAAGAGACCTCCCAGAAGCATGTAATAACAAATCGTGAAAATCTCCCAGAGATGTCCATCTCAATGCCAAGACCAAGCTTCACTCAAAAATCAGCAAGCTACAACACTGGACACCCTATGCCAAACAAGTAGCAATACAGGATCACAAACCCTCAATTAGCAGAGATGCTGCCTGAAATCATAATAAGATCACAGACACCCCAAAACACACCACCAGACGTGGACCTGCCCACCAGAAAGACAAGATCCAGCCTCATCCACCAGAACACAGGTATTAGTCCCCTCCACCAGGAAGCCTACACAACCCACTGAACCAACTTTAGCCACTGGGGACAGACATCAAAAACAATGGGAACTATGAACCTGCAGCCTGCAAAAAGGAGACCCCAAACACAGTAAGTTAAGCAAAATGAGAAGAGAGAAAAACACACAGCAGATGAAGGAAAAAGGCCAAAACCCACCAGACCTAACAAATGAAGAGGAAATAAGCAATCTATCTGAAAAAGAATTCAGAAAAATCATAGTAAAGATGATCCAAAATCTGGGAAATAGAATAGAGAAAATACAAGAAACGTTTAACAAGGAACAAGAAGAACTAAAGAGCAAACAAACAGTGATGAACAACACAGTAAATGAAATTTAAAAATTCTCTAGATGGGATCAATGGCAGAATAACTCAGGCAGAAGAACAGATAAGTGACCTGGGAGATAAAATATTGGAAATAACTACTGCAAAGCAGAATAAAGAAAAAAGAATGAAAAGAATTGAGGATAGTCTCAGGGATCTCTGGGACAATATTAAACACAACAACATATGAATTACAGGGGTCTCAGAAGAAGAAGAGAAAAAGAAAGGGACTGAGAAAAATTTTGAAGTGACGATAGTTGAAAATTTCCCTAATATGGGAAAGGAAATAGTTAATCAAATCAAGGAAGCACACAGAGTCCCATACAGGATAAATCCGAGGGGAAACACACCAAGACACATATTAATCAAACTATCAAAAGTTAAATACAAGGAAAAAATATTAAAAGCAGCAAGGGAAAAACAACAAATAACACAAAAGGGAATCCCCATAAGGTTAACAGCTGATCTTTCAGCAGAAATTATACAAGCCAGAAGGGAGGGGCAGGACATACTTAAAGTGATGAAAAAGAAAAACCTACAACAAAGATTACTCTACACAGCAAGGATCTCATTCAGGTTTGATGGAGAAATTAAAACCTTTACAGACAAGCAAAAGCTAAGAAAATTCATCACCACTAAACCAGCATTACAACAAATGCTAAAGGAACTTCTCTAGGCAGGACACACAAGAGAGGAAAAAGACCTACAATAACAAGCCCAACACAATTAAGACAATGGTAATAGGAACATACATATTGATAATTACCTTAAATGTAAATGGCTTAAATGTTCCAACCAAAAGACATAGACTGGCTGAATGGATACAAAAACAAGACCTGTATATATGCTGCCTACAAGAGACCCACTCAGACCAAGGGACACATACAGACTGAAAGTGAGGGGATGGAAAAAGTTATTCTGTGAAAATGGAAATCAAAAGAAAGCTGGAGTAGCAACTCTCATATCAGACAAAAGAGACTTTAAACTAAAGACTATTACAAGAGACAAAGAAGGACACTACATAATGATCAAGGGATCGATCCAATAAGAAGATGTAACAAATGTAAATTTTTATGCACCCAACATAGGGGCACCTCAATACATAAGGCAAATACTAACAGCCACAAAAGGGGAAATCGACAGGAAAACAATCACAGTAGGGGACTTTAACACCCCACTTTCACCAATGGACAGATCATCCAATATGAAAATAAATAAGGAAATGCAAGCTTTAAATTATACATTAAACAAGATGGACTTAACTGATATATATAGAACATTCCATCCCTTAACAACAGAATACACATTCTTCTCAAGTGCTCATGGAACATTCTCCAGGATCGATCATATTTTTGGTCACAAATCAAGCTTTGGTAAATTTAAGAAAATTGAAATCATATCAAGTATCTTTTCCAACCAGAACACTATGAGACTAGATATCAATTACGGAATTAACCTGTAAAAATTACAAACACATGGAGGCTTAACAATACACTACTTAATAACCAAGAGATCACTTAAGAAATCAAAGAGGCAATCAAAAAATATATAGAAACAAATGACAATGAAAACACAATGACTCAAATCCTTCGGGATGCAGCAAAAGCAGTTCTAAGAGGAAATTTTATAGCAATACAATCCTACCTTAAAACACAAGAGACATCTCAAATAAACAACCTAACATTACACCTAAAGCAATTATAGAAAGACGAACAACAACAACAAAAAAAAAAAAACAAAGTGAGCAGAAGGAAAGAAATCTTAAGTATCAGCTCAGAAATAAATGAAAAATACATGAAGGAAATGATAGCAAAGATCAAAAATAAAAGCTCGTTCTTTGAGAAGATAAACAAAATTGATAAACCATTAGCCAGACTCATTAAGAAAAAAAGGGAGAAGACTCAAATCAATAGAATTAGAAATGAAAAAGGAGAAGTAACAACTGACACTGCAGAAATGCACAGGATCATGAGAGATTACTACAAGCAACTTTATGCCAATACAATGGACAACCTGGAAGAAATGGATAAGTTCTTAGAAATGCACAACCTTCTGAGACTGAACCAAGAAGAAATAGAAAATATGAACATACCAATCACAAGCACTGAAATTGAAACTGGGATTAAAAATCTTCCAACAAATAAAAGCCCAGGACAAGATGGATTCACAGGTGAATTCTATCAAACATTTAAAGAAGAGCTAACACCTATCCTTCTCAAACTCTTCCAAAATATAGCAGAGGGAGGAACACTTCCAAACCCATTCTACAAGGCCACCATCACCTAATTCCAAAGCTAGACAAAGATGTCACAAGAAAGAAAACTCCAGGCCAATATCGCTGATGAACATAGATGCAAAAATCCTCAACAAATTACTAGCAAACAGAATCCAACAGCACATTAACAGGATCATACACCATGAACAAATGGGGTTTATCCTGGGAATGCAAGGATTCTTCAATATACACAAATCAATCAATGTGATACACCATATTAACAAATTGAAGGAGAAAAAAACATATGATCATCTCAATAGATGCAGAGAAAGCTTTTGACAAAATTCAACACCCATTTATGATAAAAACCCTGCAGAAAGTAGGCATACAGGGAAATTTCCTCAGCATTATAACAAACCACAGCCAACATCGTCCTCAATGGTGAAAAACTGAAACCATTTCCACTAAGATCAGGAACAAGACAAGGTTGCCCACTCTCCCCATTATTATTCAACATAGTTGTGGAAGTTTTAGCCACAGAAATCAGAGAAGAAAAAGAAATTAAAGGAATTCAAATTGGAAAGAAGAAGTAAAGCTGTCACTGTCTGCAGATGACATGATACTATACATAGAGAATTCTAAAGATGCTACCAGAAAACTACTAAAGCTAATCAATGAATTTGGTAAAGTAGCAGGATACAAAATTAATGTACAGAAATCTCTAGCATTCCTATAGTAATACTAATGATGAAAAATCTGAAAACGAAATTACGGAAACACTCCCATTTACCATTGCAAAAAAAGAGTAAAATATCTAAGAAAAACCTACCTAAGGAGACAATTGACCTGTATGCATATAATTATAAGACACTGATGAAAGAAATTAAAGATGATACAAATAGATGGAGAGATATACCATGTTCTTGGATTGGAAGAATCAACATTGTGAAAGTGACTCTACTACCCAAAGCAATCAACAGATTCAATTCAATCCTTATCAAACTACCACTGGCATTTTTCACATAACTAGAACAAAAAATATCACAATTTGTATGAAAACACAAAAGACCCCGGGTAGCCAAAGCAATCTTGAGAAAGAAAAACGGAGCTGGAGGAATGAGGCTCCCTGAGTTTGGCCTATACTACAAAGCTACAGTAATCAAGACAGTATGGTACTGGCACAAAAACAAAAATATACATCAATGGAATAGGATAGAAAGCCCAGAGATTATCCCACGCACATATCGTCACCCTATCTTTGATAAAGGAGGAAAGAATATACAGTGGATAAAGTACAGCCTCTTCAATAAGTGGTGCTGGGAAAACTGGATGGGTACATGTAACAGTATGAAATTAGAACACTCCCTAACACCATACACAGTAATAAACTCAAAATGGATTAAAGACCTAAATGTAAGGCCAGACACTGTCAAAATCTTAATGGAAAACATAAGCTGCACACTCTGTGACCTAAATCACAGCAAGATCCTTTTTGACCCACCTCCTAGAGAAATGGAAATAAAAACAAAGAAACAAATGGTGCCTAATGAAACTTAAAAGCTTTTGCACAGCAAAGGAAATCATAAACAAGATGAAAAGACCACTCAGAATGGGAGAAAATATCTGCAAATGAAGCAGCTGACAAAGGATTAATCTCCAAAATTTACAAGCAGCTCATGCAGCTCATTATCAAAAAGAACAAAAAGCCCATTCCAAAAATGGGCAAAAGACCTAAATACACATTTCTCCAGAGAAGATATACAGATTGCCAAAAAACACCTGAAAGGGTGCTCAATGTCATTAATCATTAGAGAAATGCAAATTAAAATTAGAATGAGATATCATCTTATACTGGTCAGAATGGCCATCATCAAAAAATCTACAAACCGTAAATGCTGGAGAGGGTGTGGAGAAAAGGGAACCCTCACACACTGTTGATGGGAATGTAAGTTGATACAGCCACTATGGAGAACAATATGGAGATTCCTTAAAAAACTAAAAATAGAACTACCATATGACCCAGCAATACCACTCCTGGGCATATACCCGGAGAAAACAATAATTCAAATATTGTCCATCAACAGATGAATGGATAAAGAGGATGTGGCACATATAGACGATAGAATATTACTCAGCCATAAAAAGAAACAAAATTGAGTTATTTGTAGTGAGGTGGATTGACCTAGAGTCTGTCATACAGAGTGAAGTAAGTCCGAAAGAGAAAAACAAATACCGTATGCTAACAGATATATATGGAATCTAAGGGAAAAAAAAAAAAAAGCTCATTAAGAACCAGGGGCAAGATGGGAATAAACACTCAGACCTACTTGAGAATGGACTTGAGGATATGGGGAGGGGGAAGGGGAAGCTGTGACAAAGTGAGTGTGGCATGGACAAATATACACTACCAAACATAAAATAGATAGCTAGTGGGAAGCAGCCACATATCACAGGGAGATCAGCTTGGTGCTTTGTGACCACCTAGAGGGGTTGGATAGGGAGGGTGAGAGGGAGGGAGATGCAAGAGGAAAGAGATATGGGAATATATGTATATGCATAAGTGATTCACTTTGTTATCAAGCAGAAACTAACACACCATTGTAAAGCAATTATACTCCAATAAAGATGTTAAAAAATAAATATAAAATAAATAGAGTAAAATAAAATCATAGGCTTCCCTGGTGGTGCAGTGGTTGAGAGTCCATCTGCCAATGCAGGGGACACGGGTTCGTGTCCTGGTATGGGAAGATCCCACATGCCGCGGAGCAGCTAGATCCATGAGCCATGGCTGCTGAGCCTGTGTGCCCAGAGCCTGTGCTCCGCAATGGGAGAGGTCACAACAGTGAGAGGCCCGTGTACCACAAAAAAATTAAAATAAAATAAATAAAAAATAAAATAAAATCACATGTTGTATCACCAATAACTGGAAATTACTTCAATATTTTGTGCTTGTATGTATGCCTGCTATTTAAGCCATGAAAGCTAATATTAACCATAAACCTAACTCATATAATTGGGCCTTCAATTATTATAGAACTTCAATAAAATGGAAGTGCTCATAGAACTCATCTATCATTACATCTTCACCTGACTCCACTAGCATCATACTTATGGTCTTAGGTGATCAGATGGACCTGACCCCATAAATCAGGGTTTTAACTACTCTTATTGTTAACAATTTGAATTATTCCTCTGAAATTGGTGCCTCTGGTCACACTAGTTATTCAAGCAACTCAATTTAGCCCAACCAAAATCAGCTCTGTAAAATTCTTTACTTGGTGCCGTAATGGGTATGTCAAAGGTGGGTGGGTAGAGAGGGTGACTTTATCCAGTATCAACTCAATTCTTTATTAATGTTCTAATTCAAGACCCCTGTCTTTGACTTCCAGGACACAGAATAAGCTTTAATATTTTTATAGGTATTATTTAAGGCTAGTTTGAAATTTCAGAGATGATACATACAAACACAAACTAGTAAATATTAATTATAAATTAAAAATAGTCTTTATTTGAATAGCACTAAAGCCTATGGATTTTAAAAAAAATTTACAACATTTCCATAAGAATATTTAAAACTGTAGGAGATGATTTTAAGAATATGTATATATTTAATAATGGTGAATAGGCAAAGCCAGGATATGAGAAAATAGAAAATAAATGATGCTGCTTCCCAGCAGAAATATTAATATGCACATTAATGTGTTACTGGAATAGGATCAGAACAACAAAATAATCAATGTGAGTCCAGTCTCATTTTTAAAACATCTTTTTTCCTTTACTGAGTGTAATATATAAGCATGCATCAAAAACCACCCTTGAACTCTTATTCCTTTCAGGTTCATTTTTCCAGATCTTTATCTAGAATATATTGACCTCAACTAGTTTTATCTTAGAATTCTTGTTTTTCATGGTCTTAAATATTCTCAATAGTATAAAACTTTGCATGTTAAAAAGTAAAAGTGTTTTCTTATGGCAAAAGCATACGTTGTGAGAGACACATGGGAGTGCTGCTTCTCATTCAATTCTAAATCACTTTATCTGAAGCAAAAACTTATAAGAAAATATTATATTAACTTTAATAAGAAAATTCACTTAACAGTAGAAAATTTCAATGACCCCATCTAATCTAATATTTAATAGTACCATCATGATCAATATGATATTACTCATGTCTTCCTTCTTTCTTCAGATATTTTTTGGCCTATGACATAAAGGCAATTCCACAAAAAATGGCCATGTCTAAGTAAACAAAATAATGTTTTCTAATAAGCATGCAAATATATTACATGGATGTACACTAATTAATTAAATTACTCAAATTTTAAATTATATATATTAAAATAATATTTTAAGTTTTTGCTCTCATTAAAAGAGCATACAATATAAAGAGCACATTTTTTGATAGGGTCCAGTATATCAATTTTTTTCCTTTACTTATGGTAATGTATTTTGTTCTGAGAAATCCTTAGATTACCCACTGTCAAAGATTTTCCCCTTTTTTTTAGAATATTTTTTCAGTTTTTTATGTAAATATATAATTTATCTCTTATTATTATTTTTTATGATGTGTGGTAAAAGCTGAGATTTATTTTCAATTATTTTGCTCATAAAATATTCAATTGTTCTTGTATCATCTGTTGAAAAGACTAGAGTTTCTTTCAGTTGCCTGATCTTAGTACTTTTGTTCAAAATAAAATCAACTGACTTTATATATTTGACAGTATTTCTGAACTGTTTACTCTGTATTATTCTCTTTATATCCACATTTATGCTAATGTTAAATTGCCTGGGTCACTGTCTTTATATACAGTAAATCATAACATTAAATTCTCCATCTTTGATTTTCTTTTTTCAAAATTGTTAGCTAATCTAGTCCTTTGGCTTTTACATACAAATTTTAGAATCTACTTGCCAACCCTAGTTAAAAAAAAATAGAATTTTGACTGGGTTGGCATTGAAACTGTAAATCAGTTTTGTAAAAAATTAACATTTTGAAAATACTGAGTCAAAATTATTGTCTTCTGTTTCAAGGAGACAACTTATCTCTTTGTTTGTTTTATTTAATTCCCTTAACCAATGTTCTGTAGTTTTCAGCATGTATACAGACATATCTCATTTCATTGCACTTTTCTTTATTGTTCTTAAAAGACGTTGTGTTTTGTACAAATTGAAGGTTTGAGGCAACCATGCATTGAGCAAGTCTATTGATGCCATTTTTCCAACATTCCTTACATCAAGTCTCTGTGTCACAGTTTAGTGATTCTCACAATATTTCAAACTTTTTCATTATTATTATATTTGTTATAGTGATCTGTAACTAGTGATCTTTGATGTTACTATTATAAAAAGATTACAGTTTGCTGAAGCCTCAGATGATGGTTACAGTTTTTTAGCAATAAAATATTTTTTAATTAATAAAATAATTTTTAATTAAGGTAGGTACATTGTTTTTTTTAGGTAATATTATTACATACATTATAGACTGCAGTATAGTGTAAACATATCTTTTGATGTGCTGGGAAACCAAAAAGTCCAAGTGCAATATTCACTTTAATGTGATGATCTGGAACCAAACACCAATATCTCCAAGGTTTGCCTGGATATTGGCCATGCTTTGTTAGAATTGTGAAAGGCTAATTCAGGACTGTGCTGCCAAATTAATCTGTTGGTTGACTCTTTATATGGTTATTGTCACAATTATGTCACCTCTTAATTAGAAACTCTCATGCTCAGAAATTTCATTGCATTAATCACAGAATTGTTGACTAGTTAATAATAATATTAACTAATATTTATTTTGTGCTTATTATGTATTGGGTTGTTTCCAAAATACTTTACATACATTTTTGTCAGTAAGGCCAAAAATCCTATGAAATGAATGATATCATCATCCTCATTTTATAGAAGGGTAAATTGACATGTGTTCTTATATATTGTACTAAATGTATAAAAGTGGCAAGGGTGGGCATCATTGTCTTCTTCCTCATCTTAGAGGAAATGCTTTCAGCTTTTCACCATTGAGTATGATGTTAGCTGTGGGTTTGTCATATATGTCCTTTATTATTTTGAGGTATGTTCCCTCTATGTCCACTTTCTGGAGAGTTATTATCATCAAAAATTCTAGAAATAATGAATGCTTGAGAGGGTGTGGAGAAAAAGGAAGCCTCCAACACTGTAGGTGAGAATGTAAATTGGTGCAGACACTTTGGAGAACAGCATGGAGGTTCCTTGAAAAAACTAAAAATAGAGTTACCATATGATCCAGTGACCCCATTTCTGGACATATATCCAGAAAATATGAAAACTCTAATTTGGAAAGATACATGCACCCAGATGTTCATAGCAGTGCTGTTTACAATAGCCAAGACATGGAAGCAACCTAAGTGTCCATCAACAGACGAATAGATAAAGAAGATATGGTATATATACAGAATGGAATATTACTCAGCCATAAGAAATAATGAAATAATGTAATTTGCAGCAACATGGATGGATCTAGAGATTATCATATTAAATGAAGTAAATCAGAGAATGAAAAATGTCATATGATATCACTTATAAATGTAATCTAAAAAATGATAAAAATGAACTTATTTACAAAACAGAAATAGACTCATAGACATGGAAAACAAACATATGGTTACCAAGAGGGAAAGGGGGAGGAGGGATTAATTAGAAGTTTTGGATTAAAATATACACACTACTCTGTATAAAATAGGTAACCAACAAGGACCTACTGTATAGCACAGGGAACTATACTCAATATCTTGTAATAACCTATAATGGAAGAGAATCTAAAAAGTATATATATATATATATATATATATATATATATATATATATGTATGTATATATATAACTAAATTACTGTGCTGTACACCTGAAACTATCAGTAACACAACATTGTAAATCAACTATATTTCAATAAATAAACAATCTAGCAAAAAATCAAAATATTTTAAATGTATATGTTAATACATACATTTACTTGAAACATATACATATGCACAATTATATACATAAACACAACAAAATTCATTAAGGCAGAACAAAATTGGTAAACTGGACTTCATTAAAACTATTGGTCTTCAAAACCTCCCCTTAAAAGTAAATGAAAAGCAACAGTGGAATAAAATGTTTACAAAAAATATATAAGATCAAGAACTTGCATTCTGTGTATCTAAAGAAAATGTATAACTCAAAAATGAGATAAACACGATAAAAATGTTCAGAGAGGTAAACAAATGGCACATACACACACAGATATACATATGATTAATATGCTCAGGAAAAATGTTCAGTGTTTCAGTCATCAGGGCAATGCAATTTCATATTAAAGTCACAACAGATAACACTACACACTCCCCAGAATAGCCAAAATTAAAAGGTGGACAATACCAAGAGCTGGTGAAGATATGCAGAAACTAGAGCACTCATACATTGCTGGTGTAAATATAAAATTGTGAAACCAATTTGGAAAGCAGTTTGACAATTTTTTACAAATGTAAATATTCACTTACTAAATGTCACAGCAATTTCACTCCTAGATATTTAGCTAAGAGAAATGAAAATATATTTCAACAACAACAAAAAGTGTACAAGATTGTTCCTTGTAGCTTTCTCTTAAAGCCCCAAATTGGAAACAGTCCAAGTATTCATAGATAGGAGAACAAACACATAAATGGAATACAGTACAGGAATTAAATGTTTAAAAAATGACTATAGACATCACATCAATGTGAATTAATCTCTAAAATATTACACTATTATATAAGTATATTATTCCATTCATGTCACTTTTAAAATAGGCAACACTAATCTAATGTGATAGTAGTCAAACCAGTGATTTTCTGGGCTAAGGAGTAGAGAATTGGCTCCAGCAAGCTCTTGGAGATGATGGGAATTTTCAATATCTTAATTGTGGTATATATACTAGTTTGTCAAAGCCCATCTATCTGAACAGTTATAATCAGTGCATTTTATTGTAGGGAATTTACATTTTAATAAGGTGATATTGTCAAATTTTAGAAATAAACCAGGAATAAGATATAGTAAAATCCCATTCTGACAATTGTTCATAAGTTTAGAAATCAATTGGTTCAATCCAGATATAAAAGTTAGAGTTCTAGGAAAATTGTCTTCACTAAATAAATGAGGAAAATAGCATTATGCACATGATTGCAGATAATAGTACATGATTATGAATGCAATAGCATCCCTATAGCTTGTTATCTATAAGAATAAGATATAGATCTCTTTAACTGAGCAAGGATATAGAAAATAAATTTAAAAACATACAACACAAATATGCCCACATTTAAACAATCTTGATAATTGATATTACTTTGGAAATTTGTGGTATTTTTTGAAATTGTAAAGCAAGTTATTGTCACATTATAGATAATGTCTAATTAGTACTCTAGGATAATATTGGATTCTATTTTTAATAAATTATTTACCTATTCATGTGTTATGTATTTGTATAGCAAAATTTCTATTTTTTATTCTTTAGAAGTAATTCCTACAGGACATGCAGAGTTAAATATATTATTTTGTTTTAGATTGAAAAGAAGAATATTTGATGGTGTTTATTTTTTAACAATTGAGTTAGCCTTCTGATTTGTATAAGTAGGTTGAATTGTTTTCTGATTTTTATAAGTAGAGTGAATACACATAAAGTCAGAGTTAGTCACAACATTTAGTTTAAAACCCTCATAAATATTCTTATTCTTTTTTAAACTTTGAGAATCATTTTTGAGGTAAACTATAATCTTTTGAAGAAAATTAGCTTAACTTCAGAAACTCCTCTCCTTCACTGCCAGTATTTGTTTCTATTTAAATATGCATTTTGTGTTAAAATTATAAAGAAAATCATTAGATTTTGAAACACTAAAAAAAAGTTTTACACACATTGAAATCTTTTATTTGGGAAAAAAGAGAGTGCTATTAACATTTTAGGAAGATCTATAGAAATACATGAGATTTTCAAGGAATCACTTATGTGAAAACTCTCATTATTCAACATGTCATATTCCATATGAGAAAAAAGTACAGAAGTGAACATTAATAATTATAATCATAATAATAGCGACAACAAGAATAGAAAGTGTTTTCCTGTTTGGAGCTGACAAATGTATGCTGATACTCTCAGCACACAATATCTATTATCCGGAAGAGTTGCAATTACATATTTTTTTGTTGTTTTTAATTAATGTAGTTTCAGAGTTAAAGAATAAGGGGAGCTAATGTTTCTCTAAAAGAAGGACTTATGACAAAACAATTAGGAGTTGATCAAATGTTAAAAGTGTTGAAAAATTTATTGTGTGTTTGTGGACAAGAGGGAAAGTTTAAAGTTAGGGGAGTGTGGTAAGATACCAAATTCTAAGTATTTTGTGAAGAAATAGAAGGGAAAGGACATGATCAGTTGCAAGTAAGATTGTCTTCTGGGAATAAACAAAGCAAAACAAAACTTGTGAAAGATTTGTGAACAGGAAAAATATGTTGTTACCCTTTTCCAATAGGTTTTCTTGTTTTCTATGTGTTTCTTGGTACAGTAAGACGGAAGAATCTCATTGTAAACACCTGTGATAGTCTGTAGAACTATGGGAAAGAAAACAAATGAGGGCCAAAATAGAATGCAGAAAGTCCAAAGGAAAGAAATATGCCAAATAAATCATGATCATAAGAAACCAGTACAGTTGTTTCCAACATGTCAGTGTTGAAGGCATAAAGTTATGAGACAAAGGGAAGCATTATGTAATAAAAATATTTCCAAAAAAAAATCAAACTGAAGAGTGATGTAAAAACTGGAAATAGCTAGAATTGGAGCAATTTGAACTTTAGGTACTTATGGCAGGGCTTTATACCAAAATCTCTTAGATGCTATAAGAGGGGATATTTATGTTTAATTATCAAATGCCTATCCTTAAGAATATAGTGGGTAATCATGATCCAATAATATTCTAATGAATAAAAATTCACCTTTACACATTTAGGCATCTGTACTTCTAATAGTCTCTCCATTTTCTCCTCCTTGTTAAACCAATGATTCTCATATTCCTTTATTCAGGCCACTGTCTACTTACCCTTCAGCTGTCACCTTAGAAGTCATGTTCTCTACATCAATACACCTCAAACCATCCCAGACTGGGCTAGGTGACTCCCTATGTGATCATATATTATTCCTCACACTACATTTTATTATCCTTTGTATCTCATACTAGCCTTTGATAGTAAGGATAACAGGGCCTTGTTATTCTTTGCACATAAGCCCTTAAATGTTAGTTAACATATAGTAGGGTCTCAAAAATATTAACTGAATGAATAAATTAAAATTTGGGGGAAAATGAGCATGAGCAGAGGCATGGGGAGAAGATAATGGAGTCTGTGAGATAGGGAACAGTAGGTATCCATGGGATTTTTAGATATAAATGGAGTCCCTGAAAGCCAGCCTAATTACCTAAGGATCTGCTGGAGTAGGACATGTCAATATGCTCATATGTTTTAGTACAGAAGCAATAATGTTTATGATGGAGGAAAACAAAGAATTTAAAGATAGTAGGTGATGAGCCAAGTATCAGAAAGAAATATATATATAAGTTGTAATGTTGGAATTAGAAAGTAGAGGATTGACAGCAGCTCATGGACTTTTTATTTTATTTTTTTTAACATCTTTATTGGAGTATACTTGCTTTACAATGGTGTGTTAGTTTCTGCTGTATAACAAAGTGAATCAGCTATACGTGTACATATATCCCCATATCTCCTCCCTCTTACGTCTCCCTCCCACTTCCCTATTCCACCCCTCTATGTGGACACAAAGCACCGAGCTGATCTCCCTGTGCTATGTGGCTGCTTCCCACTAGCTATCTATTTTACATTTGGTAGTATACACTATCATGGACTTTTTTTAAAATAAGGAAAACTATAACTATAGACAGATTAAGTGTTGCAGATAAAAAAAAAGAAATTGATGAAAATTAATTTAAATTTCTACAATCAAATATGAAAGCAAGTATGAGACAAATTTGGACTTAAGATTTTAGGCAACCCTGTCTAAGTAAGTAAACTATCAAATACATTCACAAATCAAACAAAAAATTGCTCTTTAACATTATTGTTTTCTTCTTAACAGTATTCATAACTGACTAACATTCAGTCTGTCACTGAGTATGTTTGTATGAGTAAGATTTTTTTAAAAGTTACAAGTATGACTCTAAACCAGAAGCATGGTGGTACCAGTAATTCAAGTAATGAATTTGAAAGTAAAACAGTTAAGGGGAAATTTCACTGGCTGGATTCTGCACAGGTCTTTATTTTAATTTAATTGAATTAATTCATTTTTATTTTTTTCCAGGTTTTGAGACATAATTGACAATATAACATTGTGCAAATTTAAGATATACATGATAATTTAACATATGTATGTATTGTGAATTTAGTACCATAATCAGGTGAGTTAAATCCATCACCTCACATAGTTATATTTTTTCATGGTGGGAATATTTAAGATCTACTCTTTTAGCAACTTTCAAGTATGTAATATAGTCTTGTTAACTATAGTGATTACACTGAGTATTAGATCCTCAGAACTTATTCATCTTTTGACCAATATCTCATTATTCCACTTCCCCACCCCCTGCCTCCTCACCCTACCCCAGCCACTGGCAACCACCATTCTACTTTCTGTTTCTATGAGTTTGACTTTTTTTTAAATATAAGTATATATATTTATATACATATAAGTGAGATCATGCAGTATTTGTCTTTGTCTGTCTGACTTATTTCACTTAATATTATGCCTTCAAGTTCCATCTATATTGTTGCAAATGGCAGGACTTTTTTCTTTCTCTTTCTTTCTCTCTTTCTTCCCTTTTTCCTTTCTTTCTTTGTTTCTTTCTTTGTTTCTTTCTTTGTTTGTTTGTTTCTTTCTTTCTTTCTTTTTCTTTCTTTCTTTCTTTTTCTTTTTTCACCTGAATAACATTCATAATCAAAAGAATAATATTCACATTTTCTTTATGCATTCATCCATTCCATGTGTTGGCCACTGTGAATAATGCTGCAGTGAACATGGGGGTGCAAGTATCTATTCCAGATAGGGATTTCATTTCTTTCAGATCTACACAAAGAAGTGAAACTGCTGAATCATATGCTAGCTATATTTTAAATTTTTTAAGGATCCTCCATATTGTTTTCCACAATGGCTATAGCAATTTACATTCTCACCAACAATGCATGAGGGTTCCCTTTTCTTCCATCCCCCCAACATTGATATCTCTTGTCTCTTTTATAATAGCCATTCTAACAAGTATGAGGTGATATCTCATTGTGGTTTCGATTTGCATTTCCCTGATAATTAGTGACAGTGACACTGAGTATTTTTTCATGTACCTGTTAGTCATTTGAATGTATTCTTTGGAAAGATTTTTCTTTAGTACCTTTGCCCATTTTTCAACTGTATAATTTATTTATTTTTTTTTATTTTTATTTTTTGCTATTGAGTAGTATGAGTTCTTTATATATTCAATATTTTGTATATTTACCCCTTATCAGATATGTGGTTTGCAAATATTTTCTCTCATTTTGTACATTGTCTTTCCATTCTTTTGATTTTTCTTTTTTTTTTTTTTGCTATACAGAAGCTTTTTAGTTTGACATATTCCCATTTGTGTATTTTTACTTTTCTTGCTTGTGATTTTGGTCCAAAAATATTGTCGCCAATATCAAGGAACTTTCTTCCAATGTTTTCTTCTAGGAGTTTTACAGTTTCAGGTCTTACTTATAAGTCTTTAATTCTTCAATTCAACTTCTGTGAGTGGTATAAGATAGGAGGTACAAGTTCTGTCTTTTGCATATGAATATCCAGGTTTCCCAGCACCATTTATTGAAGAGAACACATTTTCTCCATTAGGTATTGTTGACACTCTTGTCAAATATTAGGACTATATATTTATGGGTTTATTTTGGGGATCTTGATTTCATTCCATTGTTCTATGTGTTTGATTTTACAAAAATACCAGACTGCTTTGATTACTATGTCTTTGCAGTATAGTTTGAAATCAAGATACATGATGACTCCCATTTTGTTCTTTTTTCTCATGGCTGCTTTGGCTATTTGGAGTCTTCCATACAAATTTTACGATGTTTTTCTATTTCTGTCAAAAATACCATTGGAATTTTGATAGAGATTGCATTGAATCTACTGATGTCTCAGGGTAGTATGGACATTTTATCAATATTAATTGTTCTGATCCACAAATATGCCATATCTTGCCATTTATTGTCTTCTTCAATTCCTTTAATCAATGTCATATAATTTTCAATACACAGAACTTTCAATTCCGTGGTTAAATCTATTCCTAAGTATTTTATTTATTTTTGATGCTATGTAGATGGGATTGTATTCTTTATTTCTCTTTCAGGTATTTTGTTGATAGTGCATAGAAATGCAACTTATTTTTCCATTTTGAATTTGTATCCTGCAACTTTACTAAATTTGTTACTTAGCTCTAACTGTCTTTTGGTGGAGTCTTCAAGATTTTCTATATATAAGATCATGTCATCTGTGAACAGAAAATGTTACTTCTTTTTTTCTGATTTGGATGTCTTTTATTTCTTTTTCTTACTTAATTGTTCTGGCTAGGACTTCTAGTTCTATGCTGAATACAGTGGCAAGAGTGGGCATCCTTGTCTTGTTCCTGAATTTAGAGAGAAAGTTTTACCTTTTCACCCTTGAGCATGATATTAGCTGTGGGATTATCATATATGGCCTTTATTATATTGACATATATTCTTTGATACCCAATTTGCTGAGAACTTTTATCATGAAAGGTTATTAAATTTTATCAATTTGTCTGTACTTATTGAGAATATATGATTTTTACCCTTCATTCTATTAATGTGATGTATCACATTTGCTTACGTTGAACCATCCTTGCATTCCAGGGATAAGTCCCTTTTGACCATGGTGTATAATCCTTTTCTTGTACTGTTGAATTTGGCTTCCTAGAATTTTCTTAAGAATCTTTGCATTTATATTCATCAAGGATACTGACCCTTGTGTTCTTTTCTTGTAGTGTCCTTATCTGGTTTTACTATCAGGGTAGTGCTGGCCTCATGAAATGAGTATGGGCATGTTCCTGCCCCTTCAATTGTTTTTCAATCCCTTCAGAAAGATTGGCATTACTTATTTTTAAAATACTTCACAGACTTCACCAGTGAAACCATCTGTCTTCAGCTTTCCTTTGTGAGAGGACTTTGAATATTGCTTCAATTTCTTTAGTAGTTATTAATATGTTCAGGCTTCTTATTTCTTTCTAGTCTTGGTAGATTGTATATTTCTAAAATGTTACCCATTTCTTGTAGGTTATCACCTTTGTCTGCATATAACTATTCATAATAACATCTTATGACCCTTTGTATTTCTGTGGTGTCATTTGTAATTTATCCTCTTTATAATTTTGTTTGAGTCCTTGACGTTTTTCTTGGTTAGTCTACCTAAAGGTTTATCAATTTTGCTTACCTTTCAAAATACCAACTCTTAGTTTTATTGATTTTTCCTATTGTCTGTCTATTTTATTTATTCTGCTCTAAACTTTATGATTCCTATCCTTCTGCTAATTTTGGGCTTAAATTTTAATTATTGGTGTAAAGTTAGTTTTTTATCTGTAATCTTTATTTTAATGTAGACATGTATTACTCTAAACTTTACTTTTTTAAAAAAGCAGTTTTATCATAGTGTGTCATGGAGTAATCTTCTTTGGGTTGACATTGCTTGGGGTCCTTTGTGCTTCCTGTACCTGGATGTTCATGTCTCACACAAGATTTGGAAAGTTTTTAGCTATTATTTCTTTAAATCATCTTTATGCCCTTTCTCTCTCTTCTTCTTCTTCTTCTGGAACTCTGTGACACAATGATCACTTGCTTGATGGTGTTGTATACTTCATGTAGGCTTTCTTTGCTCGTTTTTTTCATTTTTTCTTTTTGTTCCTCTAATTAGCTAATTTCAAATGATATTTTTCTAGTTTGCTGATTCATTCTTCTATATTATCACATCTGTTGTTGTAGATTTCTATTGATTTTTATTTTTTATTTCTGTCATTGTATTCTTTAGCTCCAGGATTTCTGTTTGGTACTATTTTATGGCTTCTATTTCTATATAAATCTACCAAATGTAAAGTAGATAGCTAGTGGGAAGCAACCACATAGCACAGTGAGATCAGTTCAGTGCTTTTTGTCCACTTAGAGGGGTGGGACAGGAGGGTGGGAAGGAGATGCAAGAGGGAGGGGATACGGGGATATATGTATAGCTGATTCACTTCATTATAAAGCAGAAACTAACACACCATTGTAAAGAAATTATACTCCAATAAAGATGTTAAAAAAAACTTATTTTGTTCATGAGCTGTTTTCTTGATTTTATTCAGTCATTATATGTGTTTTGCATTTTATTCAGTTTTTAATAGATGATTATTTTGAGTTATTTGTCATCAAATCATAGATCTCCATTTCTTTGAGGTCAGTTACTGGACCTTTATTAGCTTCCTTTGGTGTTGTCATATTTGTCTCATTCTTCATGATCCAGGTAGCCTTCCATTAGTGTCTATGTATTTAAAGGGGCAAATACCTCTTCCAGCATTTAAAGACTGGTTTTATCAGATAAATACATTTTTACCTGATGCCCAGGCTGTTGGGATGATGTCTGGAATCACGATTGTGCTGAGTTAGAGCCAGATATGTGGCTGTCATTGGGGCACAGAGTGTCTCCTGCCTCTTCCCTGTGCCAGCAGTCCTGCTCATAGATAATGGCTGGGAGGAGGTTGATTCCTAGTATATGGCCAATTTAAGATCTCTGGGGGGTGGAGATAGAATTTTTTCTCATTGGGATTCTGGACCCTCAGGACTGCTGGCAGACTGGGAGTCTGTGGTTTTGAGGAAACTGAAGCCATGTAGAGGGCTCTTTCAAGATCTCCAAGTATGCAGACAGGAGTTTCTCCTTCCTGGTCCCTATGCCAGCATGTTTGCTCACACACTGTGGCTGCGAGGGAGCTGAGGCTTAACATAGGGTCCTTTCAGGATTTTGGGGGACACAGATGGGAGTATCCCCTGCCTGGTCTCTGTGCCAGAATCTGCAGTCTAACCAAGTTTGGTGGGCTTACCTCTAGGGGCTCCCAGACCATACCAGGTGGGATAGAGGCTGCTCATGGGCCAGTTCAGGGTCCACAGCCAGGACCAAAGTCTGTATGTGTGTTACCCAACACACAGGTGGGCATGACTATGCCCAGGTCCATTAGCATATGGTGCTAGTCACAGAGTCAAAGCTAAATGGAGGTAAAACCAAGTTCTCAGAGGCATACAGTTGTGGCTGGGTTTATAGACAAGACCATAGTCAGAGGGTCACTTACCTGGGTGAGAATTCTGCCTTCTCAAGATGGCTTTCCCCAGTCCTGGAATACACCAGCTTTCATGATCTCCTATCTGAATCCCAAAGCTACCACAAAGGTACTTTTGTCCATGAATAGAAGGCAAATGATTGTTTTTAAGGAGGAATATGGGCAAGGAAGTCTTAGTTGTCCATCTTGCTGACATCACTCCTTTATTTTAATTTTTAAAAGTCTTAATATTGTACAGATACCACAACTTTTACTTACATGTTTTTTTTTCTCCACCTTCCATTCACTATGGCTTATTCAATATATACATTTTTTTTGATTCATAATGTATATAATTTGGAACAAATGCATTTATGTATAAGACAATTTCTATTCCTACATACTATTAAATTATGCAAACCTAACACAAATCTCTATAGAACCTTAAAAATATTCCAATAATTGGATTATTTAAAGTCTTTCAGAAGCACTTAACTTTTTCCTTAAAATACATTGAATTGTTAAGAGCCAGTTTGAGAAATCTGTTAATAAAAACTAATGACAGTGTAAATGTACCACACAATTTATTTTGGAAAAAAATATCATTTGACAAATTCTTTATGGAGTCAGTTTATAGAGATTGATGCAATATAATAAAAAATATAAAATGAATAATACACAGATATTTATATACACAAACATATGCATATACATGTATATATGAACCCAATAACCCAAATGATAATGTAATGTAAAATAAAATATTTTGGCTTTATTTATTCTTTATTGGCTCATTTACATAGATTGATTTGAGATAATAGATCTGCATTTTTTTTTATCAAGAATATGATATTCCAGGAAGCTAAGACTAGGCCATGGAAACAGAAGTAAATGAATAAAACAGTCACACATTTTGAAGTTTCATATGTAGAAAATAGAAAGTTCTACATGAATATAAGTAAAATATAGCACTGGAAGTTTGGAAAAAGGGAACATAGGGGACAGATCAAAACCTAGAGTGACTAGAGTTTAGCCACAGGTTTCCTGCTGTTCATATAGATTATTAGCTACTTTTTGAAGTGTTAATTAGGCACAATGGTAATTAGGCACAGATCTTCAATGTCTTTATTCCTCAAATTTTGATGCATTCCACCTTGAAAGGGACAAAAAGGACATTTTATTAAAGAAAACCCTCTCTTAGAGAATCAGTAACCTGTGTAATATAATTTCCAGAAAGACAAGGACAGAATTGTATGCCAAATTAAATTTTTCCTTCCAACAGTATAACAGTCAACTTAATTTTTATGTTCCATAGTGAAAGAATATATGAGGAAATTGTTTAATTTTAGTATTTATTTATTACTATTTCTTTGTATGGTGTGTGTGTGTGTATGTGTGTGTGTGTGTGTGTGCGTGCGTGTGTGTTGGTATATAGACTAGATAAAGATGAGATTTTTGTTTCTGTCCCTTCCACACGAAAAGATAAAACTATGTATTGTGTACATTATGCCACAAACCAAGGAAGGATAGAAAATTTGAAAAAAAAATTAGCTAAAAGCATGGTCACAGAATTTAGACAATTGTATTTAGTAGGTAAACCCAAGCTATACATAAATTTCCTAGAAACATGGTGCTTTTAAAAACTTTGGCTTTGGTCAGACAGATTTGAACTTGAATCAGTTTCTGTTTCCCCTGTGTTTCCTTGAAAAAGTCACTCATTTATTCCTGAGTTTGTTTTCTTACTTGCAATGCAAGGATAAATAAACCAGTTTTCATACATTTGTACCCTTAAATAGGAAGCCATATATAAAGGTATAAACACAGTGTTATAGTAGACAGCCAAAAATGATAGACATTATTTTTATTGTTACTATTATTCTTGTTGTTAATTGAAATTAATACTTAAATAACAAATCTTGATAAGTAAATTATAAATTATATTAGAAGGATTATTTAGAATTTTTTTAGTAGTTAACATAGAGTTTAATATGCTCAAAATTAAATGTGACAATAAATGAGTAGTTTATTCCACTGCAGAGTACTATCTATTTTTCTTGGAAAGGATTGGTATTCTAGTTATTTTGTAATTTGTGGCTTGCTACGGTTTTCCTAATCTCATTAATTGCATTTCCAAGTATAAAGTTCCATGTCCTCATTTATAGTAAATGTCAAAGTGCACTGCACATAAAACTTTAAAAACATTTTGGACATTTTTTCCCTTAAAGATTCTCCCTGGTCGTTTTTCATCCAATAGTACTTTTTCCATACTTACACACATCTTGTCATATAAAAATGAGGGGTGACCACTGGCACACAGAATCACAAAATCAAAGTTTTTCATTACAGTAGACACTAAATCATCCAAAGGAAAGATTATGTACTCTTTATTCTCCCTTGTTCAAGTGGTAGGCAGTGCTCCATATGGTTTCCATAAAAATAATAGTTTACATATTATCTATATGAAAAATGGCTTTTCTTCTTTTAATTCCAACAACAGATATAAAACAAAAAAACCTATCCTATCAAAGACAAACTGCTCACATAAACCAAAGAGTTTAAGATGCCTGAACTGAAATTAGAAATTCACCGCATCACTCTTCAAAGCACTTAAGTACAGTGCTTGATAATGATGTTATTTTGTTCCTACTGTTGACACAGTTTTAGAAACAGTTACTTCCAGTTTATATTGACATATTATCATCAATTATGTTTCACCATCTGTGGATCTAATTAAGTTTACCCTTAAATTTGATTTTACCAGACGTCATTCACAAGCAAGACATGTTTACTAAAGATCCTTTTTGCAAACAGAAGAAGCAGAAAATAAGTTAAGATGGTCCTAAATAATTTTGATGTTAACAAATTGGGCATCAAATAAAATTACTTAAGTTAGACTATTCTAAGAGTGGTGGCTGGCTATCCCAGAATAGGGCGGTTGCTGTAAGGACTCCAATGAACACCAAGAACATTTTTATATTTCACTATGTAGAAAGGTGGTAAAATTCATTTCCTTTCTCCTTCTCACTTTAATGTTCACTACACAAGTGTAATAAATGTTACATATTTTTTTAGATTTTTCAAAAGTTGCACCTCCTTAGAAATATTGGTAATGTCATACTTGATTTTTCATTTTCATACATATTAACTCAGTGCCCTTGACCAAGTAGGCTCTTAATAGCCAGTTTAAAAATGAGCAGTGCAATGAATGATGAAAAGATGAAATGACATTTTTTCTCCAAAATTTGTTTAAATGAATATACTTAAAATATGCTTTTTTATTTTTAGATTTCATGTTATTGAAGAAATGAGAAAGCACAAAGAAACAAAATAGAACATGAAATAAGTAGGGGAGCAGGGATATGATTAAGTATCATCTTTCAATCACTTTGGATTGCAAAAGCAGTATTCAGACACTATTTATTTATGGTAAAATATATTCCTCTTATTAAGGGTACATTGCAAACTACTTTTGACCTAGAAAAAAAAGGGCAAATAATCCAGAAAAGGGAAATGTGCAAATAATGACAAATAGAAGATTTTTACTTATTTAATTATAAAACTATTTTCTAAAAACTGAGCATAAGCATAAGGCAAAAAAAGAAAACAACAATATTCTATTTAGTGACTTTCCACTGGACCATATTTGCAGGTCAGCCCTGCACAGGTTAATGTAAATTATATCTCTAGGCTTACTTTACAAATAAGTGATTTGTTGGATGACAGTAAGCATCCTGCAGAAGGATATTCTATTCCAGTCACTAGGCTGAATTATTGTAAAGAGGAATATTCAATCCCCAAATAAAGGCATTATCTAGTATACTCTTCTAGTATTCCTGTGAAAATTGGTGGAAGAATTGCACCTCTAAAACAATGTTAAGAAAATCACTCAGGTGTAATTTTATTTTCAGCAGATATACTCTCAGCAATCAGAAGAAAATATATGATTACATTTAAAGATGTCTGTGAACAGATATATAGAAATAATTTTAATATTAAAACAAACCAATATATGAACATTATACTACCAAATTTCATTTGAAAATAATCAAGGTTTATAAAGTTATTCACTTGTTTTAAAGCTAATCAGATCCCAATTTATACTCATACTGTCAGAGAATATGGATCTCTCATCACCTTCATCATATTGTCATTAGTACAATTAATAAAAGCTAAAAATGAGAGAAGTTGGACCTAGAATTATGAATGTTTTAAAGGCATTAATTTTTATTACCAGTAAACTAGATCTTTTTTTCACTTTTTATATCAGTTGATAGAAATCAAGAATTATCTACACGGAGCATATTGTTGTTAGAAATAAAATTAAACAAACAATAAGTATATAAAGCACTGGGTATTTAATTACCCAATGAAATACCTTCTGAGCAAAGGGACTGGCTTCACTAATAGTGTAGTAAGTCAACTCTTATAAAATTGCCAAACAGAAAATCTATACTCAAACCGCAAAGGCATGCCTAAGTTGTGAGCATTTAAAATGTCCCTGTCTAGAATCCCAGGCAAATTCATATTTCAAAACATGAACATATAAAACAGTGTGATCAATATTGTATTGAAGGCTCTAAATACAATTCCTAAAACCCATAATCAAGTGCTAATAGCTGCACTATGGTCAATATACTCTGGAACAGTATTTCACAGAACGAAGGCCTGGAGGTTTATCAACGTCTGTAAAAAGAGGTTGTACAGGGAGATGCAGGAGAGCTTTATCCTGTCGTTCAGAGATGAGAGATCACAGATTCAAATCTTAGAATTACAATGACTGAAGTGTGTGTGTATGCATGTGTGATCTTTTTCATAAAGGGTGTTGACCTCTATCTCCTGGGATTTCCCATCTCACTTATGTCATCTTTCACTTTGTTTTGATTGTGTGGTGTTATAGCACTATTTTAACATCTTCATAGCAGGTGGACTTGGAGACGTAGTGGTACCCAATGCATACTGAACTGTGAACATGCAATACTGCTCCGGTGAGAATCATGAAATCATGGGGATTAAAGATTTAAGAGAAAGATCTGTGGATAACTTCTTAATTTAAGGAAAAAGATAAAATAAAAACAGCACATATGTTACTGAATTTTAGATTAAACTCTGGTAATCATTTTGTTCAGGTACCAGCTTTGTTTGCTTTCCATCTTCTTACTCAGTTTCCAAATATCAGATTTTTAAAGTGAGCACTTCAACTGCCACAGTTGTAGTTTATACTGCAGACTTCTTTTTGGATTGAAAGCAAAATACTCATTCACTGCAGTCATTTACAACAGCAACCATGTATCCTTTCCAAAAGTTATCATTCTTTAAAGCCACATCCACATGGCATTTAGCCGCCCTGCTTCCTGTATGCCAAGCACTGTTGTAGTTTATTTATCATTGAATTCCCCATAAGTTGATGAATCAAAAGCAATTTTATGCTAGGAAATGTGCTAAAGTCAAATAAATTATCTTTATTTTATTCCCATATCTTCCCATATTACAGATGAGAGAACAGAAACACAGGTATTTTCTTAAATCCACACTAGTAATTTACAGAGCCATAGTTAAAACCCAGGCTGCCCAACTGCAGAATGTCATCATGTCAGTCAAAACACAGCACCATCAGCCATTCACAAAAGACAATTAGCCATTGGGGGCAGAGAAGAGTGGGTGTGGAGTAGAGTTAAAGCTTTTTGCTTCCTCATGAATAAGGCGTTGGTGGACATACTTCTTCCTCCTTAACTAGTTGATAGGTAAACTTAGTGTTGTGGAAGCCAAAGTAGAAAATTCTAGAGAAGGAGACTGATCAGTGCTGTCAGATGTTGCAGCAACATCCAGAAAATGGAAAAAGATTTAGCAAAAAGTAAAGTTTTGGAGATTTTAACATAAGAGGCAGAAATCAGATCTCTGTCAGTGGTAGGTAAATGAGATGGTGAGAAAGAGAAAATATGGGATTTAGACTATTTAGGGAGATCTGGATGAAAATGGGGACAGTCTGACTAGCAGCTGGAGCAGAACATGAGTCATGGCAGTGAAATCATAAGCTTGCTTTTTAAGTTTGAAAAGGACACAGGAAGAAAGTTTCATAATGAAGCATTGGGTAACTTGATGATCTCAGAATGAAGTAAGGCGACAACATGGTGTTTATAGACTTTTAACTAGGGGTTGAGAAATTATAATTCTTGTATAAATTAATATTTTCCTATTCCTATGTGATATCTGATCAAACCATCTATTTCTTTAAAAGCTTAGACCCAGGTGGAATCACAGACACTTTGAATGGTGTTGTCATTCTCAAAATGCTTTGTTTTATGAAGACCCAACAACTTTATTATTATTATTATCATTACTTTTAAAATAGCACATATTATGAGAAAAAAATAGTTCGCTGTGCCCTGCGATGCACGTGTGTGTGAACAATTTGGTTATATCGAACGAAGCTTGAATGGCCCTTCTTCTTTTGTTGAATGAAAGTAGTACATTCAAAATAAAATTTCCTGAGAACACAATTTTCCTTCAAGAAACTAAATTGTAAATAAGACTCAAACAGCACTAAGGTTATATACAATAAAAAGGAGAATAATTATATTGGTAAATAGAAACTATAGGTTCTGGAACAACTTTTTAAAGCAGGACAGGTGACAGCAATACACATTTTGTTATGCTTATATCTATGTAAAGTGTGAAATTCCTCACTTCTTTTTCCTTCCTCTAGTATTTTGGGTAAAGAGCATTGGTGGGGCTTAACTTGATGATTTTTAGTTCATGGATAATCAGACCTTGAGCAGCTCTATGTAGACCTGGGGGGAGTCACCATGGACTTGGAGAAGGCTATAGTGACTGATGAGACATTGTGTCTCCCCTTACTTTGGGGCATAAGGGCAAATAAGAATTAAAAATAAAATATTTCATTCTCATTCTTGAAAAAAAGGGGAATCATGTTTTTTAGAATATTCACCTTAGAAAATTTGTAATTATAAATTCATTATCTGTCTCTGAAATGACTATAAATCTTGTTATGCTCTTGTAAGCCTCTTTCCATGTTTCAGGTCCAGGAGTATATTTCTCAAGGAACTGGGAACCATCTCCTTGAAATATAAACATCAAGTGAGATAGTGTCCCTCCCAGCATCTGTGGTAGGGTAAGAGACTAACTTAGGTGGGCACCTTGTTCCAAATTGCAAAATTACCTCTTGTCACAAAGAAATGAGTTCATTTTCTATAGATAAAGTCAATATGTCAACATAGATGACCACATAAATTTTCAAGTGATTTTAGGATGGCTTATGAATGACAAGTGATGCTGTTGAGTCATCTTACTTGAAGACTAGTTATTGTTTATCTTGAGAACATGTAAGTAACAGACTTTATCTGCTTGGCTGTATAAAATGTTGAGATTTCTTCCTGTTTTTGCAATCTCTTATCAAATTTCCCATGATGTTAACCATTTATGGTTCAATGATTATTGAATAATAACATTTTTTGTTCTCTTCTACATTTGTGGGGAGGTTTTCTGGGTTGGGAAGGGACTTGGTTTTTAATTATATTTTTTTCCCAACAGAGGATAAGGTGAGATAATATTATTTTGGGCAAAAGATAATTACTTCAGGTTAGGTGAAAGCA
Source organism: Aethalodelphis obliquidens (assembly GCF_003676395.1). NCBI lineage: Eukaryota > Metazoa > Chordata > Mammalia > Artiodactyla > Delphinidae > Aethalodelphis > Aethalodelphis obliquidens. The sequence continues at coordinate 6,065,171 of NW_020837960.1, forward strand.
TGAACTTTTGCTTTATAAAACATTGGTAGAGAGTTTAAAATATATGCTGATTAACAAAATGAGTAGAGCTTGACTGTCAAGTCATCTGCCTTTCTATTCTTAAATAGCTTCCCCCCACCACACATTTGCCAACCAAACCCCATTTTGTGGGTTCCCTTACCAACTACTTTCATTTAAGTCTGGATGATGGAAAGTATTGCCAGGAGATTGGGGAACAGGAGAAAGGAAGAACCTATTGTATTTCTCTCCCTCTTTCTGCTCTTGGCAGCTTCTCCCAAAAGCGACTGCCTTTTCTTCATTGACTCAGCTCTCACTGAGCAGCCCCAATTCTTGGGCCTTGGTACAAAACCCCTTCCTTGGTTTCTTCAGTTTGTTTGTTTGTTTTTTTTTAATAGATCCTTATTGGAGTATAATTATTTCACAATACTGTGTTAGTTTCTGTTGTACACCAAAGTGAATCAGCCATATGTATACATATGTCCCCATATCCCCTCCCTCTTGAGCTTCCCTCCCATCCTCTCTATCCCACCCTCTAGATCATCGCAAAGCACAGAGTGATCTCCCTGTGCTATGCTGCGGCTTCCCACTAGCTATCTATTTTACATTCGGTAGTGTATATATGTCGATGCTACTCTCACTTTGCCCCAGATTCCCCCTCCTACCCCGTGCCCTCAAGTCCATTCTCTATGTCTACATCTTTATTCCTGTCCTGCAACTACATTCATCAGTACCTTTTTTTTTTTAAGATTCCATATATGTGCTTTCACATACAGTATTTGTTTTTCTCCTTCTGACATACTTCACTCTGTATGACAGACTCTAGGTTCCATCCACCTCACTACAAATAACTCAATTTTGTTTCTTTTTATGGCTGAGTAATATTCCATTTTATATATGTGCCACATCTTCTTTACCCATTCATCTATCGATGGACATTTAGGTTGCGTCCACATCCTGGTTACTGTAAATAGTGCTGCAATGAACATTGTGGTACATCTCTCCTTTTGAATTATGGTTTTATCAGGGTATATGCCCAGTAGTGGGATTGCTGGGTCATATGGTAGTTCTAATTTTTGTTTTTTTAGGAATCTCCATACTGTTTTTCTATAGTGGTTGTGTCAACTTACATTCCCACCCACAGTGTAAGAGGGTTCCCTTTTCACCACACCCTTTCCAGCATTTATTATTTCTAGATTTTGATAATGGCCATTCTGACCAGTGTGAAGTGATACCTCATTGTAGTTTTGATATGCATTTCTCTAATAATTAGTGACGTTGAGCATCTTTTCATGTGCCTCTTGGCCATCTGTATGTCTTCTTTGGTGGAATGTCTATTTAGGTCTTCCACCCATTTTTTTTAGGCCAGTCTCCTGCCCTCCAAAGCCCCCTCCAGGCCGCATGGGTCCTTGGGGGTATAGGAGGGAGGCCGTGGAGAGCAGGAGAGGCAAGTGGGAAGAGTGGGAGAGGAACAGAGGGTGTTTGCCTCACTCACTAGGACCCAGGGAGCCTGCTAAGCTCCCAGGATGGTCCCCTGCCCTCCAAGAGCCCCCATCCCCCTGGCCGCATTTGTCCTGTGGGCATAGGAAAGAAGCTGAGGGGAGAACAGGAGAGGCAGGTGGGAGGGGCCCTCTAGACTGGAGGAGAGAGAGAGGAGCAGAGGGCATTTGCCCAGCCCACTCGAGCCCAGGAAGCCAGCTGGGCTCCCAGGTAAGGCCCGCACCTGCCAAGACCAGGGGTCCGATGCATGCCTGCACTCCTTTTGTTCCGTTGAGCCTAAGCCCCACCCCTCACAGCCCCCATGGCCATTTCCAGCCCTGTGGGTCCTAAGCAGAGGCCCCGCCCACTGCTCAAACCTCACCCTTGCTAAGGTTCCATCAGCTTTGAGGTGCACAGTATCTTCTAGGAATTGCTAACTCTGAGATTCCTCAAAATTCGCTGTTTGTCTTGGTGCTTATGACATTTTAAAAACTGATTTTCTGAACTAAAATTCTTACCTGGTTTGGGATCCTGTTAGTTTTTGCACATTTAAAATTCTTATGAGGAATTTGAGTGTGCTAGTCCTTATGGTTTTCATTTTAGAAGAGATATAAAACTATCTCTCTCATGATAAGACTAAATTGTCCACTATCAGTCATATATTTTAAAACAAATTAGTCTCAAGTAAATCACCACTGTGGAGATATATAGATATCACTTGATAAAAAGAAATCATAGGAGGTAGAGGGGAAGATGGCGGAAGAGTAAGATGCGGAAATCATCTTCCTCCCCACAGATACACCAGAAATACATCTACATGTGGAGCAACTCCTACAGAACACCTAATGAATGCTGGCAGAAGACCTCAGACCTCCCAAAAGGCAAGAAACTCCCCACGTACCTGGGTAGGAGAAAAGAAAAAAAAAAAAAAACAGAGACAAAAGAATAGGGGCAGGACCTACACCAGTGGGAAGGAGCTGTGAAGAAGGAAAGGTTTCCACACACTAGGAAGCCCCTACGTGGGCGGAGACTGCAGGTGGCAGCGCAGGAGGGAGATTCGGAGCTGCGGAGGCGAGGACAGCAACAGGGGTACGGAGGGCAAAGCAGGGAGATTCCCGCACAGAGGATCGGTGCCGACCGGAACTCACCAGTCCAAGATGCTTGTCTGCTCACCCTCCGGGGCGGGCGGGGCTGCGAGCTGAGGCTTGGGCTTTTGTCAGAGCGCAGGGAGAGGACTGGGGTTGGCTGCGTGAACACAGCCTGAAGGGGTTAGTGCACCACGGCTAGCCAGGAGGGAGTCCAGGAAAAGGTCTTGAGTTGCCGAAGAGGCAAGAGACTGTTTCTTCCCTCTTTGTTTCTTGATGCGTGAGGAGAGGGGATTAAGAGTGCTGCTTAAGGGAACTCCAGAGACAGGCGTGAGCCGCAGCTAAAAGCGCAGATCCCAGAGACAGGCGGGAGAGGCTAAGGCTGCTGCTGCCGCCACCAAGAAACCTGTGTGCGAGCACAGGTCACTATCCACACCCCTCTTCCGGGGACCCTGTGCAGCCCGCCACTGCCAGGTTCCCGGGATCCAGGGACAACTTCCCCGGGAGAACGCAAGGCGGGCCTCAGGCTGGTGCAATGTCATGCTGACCTCTGCTGCCGCAAGCTCGTCCCGAACTCTGCGACCCTCCCTTCCCCTTGCCTGATTGAGCCAGAGCCCCTGAATCAGCGGCTACTTTCACCCGGTCCTGTCTGAGCAAAAAACAGATGCCCTCCAGTGACATACACAGAGAGGCGGGGCAAATCCAAAGCGGAGCCCCTGGGAGATGTGAGAGCAAAGAAGCGAAAGGGAAATCTCTCCCAGCAGCTCAGAAGCACCGGATTAAAGCTCCACAATCAACTTGATGTATCCTCATCTGTGGAATACATGAATACACGACGAATCATCCCAAATTGAGGAGGTGGACTTTGAGAGGAAGACTTATGATTTTTTCCCCTTCTCCTCTTTTTGCGAGTGTGTATGTGTATGCTTCTGTGTGAGATTTTGTCTGTATAGCTTGGCTTCCACCATTTGTCCTAAGGTTCTATCCGTCCGTTTATTTTTTTCTTAATAACTATTTTTAATTTAATAACTTTATTATATTTTACTTTATTTTATTTTAATTTACCTTTTTTCTTTCTTTCTCATTCCTTCCTTCCCTCCTTCCTTCCTGCCTACCTTCCTCCCACCGTCCCTCCCCCCCTCCCTACCTGCTTTCTTTCTTTCTTTCCTTTTCTTCATTCCTTCTTTTCTTCTTTCTTTCTTTCTTTCTTCCATCCTTCCTTCCTTCCTTGCTTCCTTCCTTCCTTTCTTCCCTCCTTTCTTTCTTCCTACTTCTACTAATTCTTTCTCTCTAATTTTTCTCCCTATTATTCTGAGCCATGTGGATGAAAGGCTCTTGGTGCTCCAGCCAGGAGGCAGGGCTCTGTCTCTAAGGTGGGAGAGCCAACTTCAGGACACTGGTAAACAAGAGACCTCCCAGCTCCACATAATATCAAACGGCAAAAATCTCCCAGAGATCTCCATCTCAACACCAGCACTCAGCTTCACTCAATGACCAGCAAGCTACAGTGATGGACACCCTATGCCAAACGACTAGCAAAACAGGAACACAACACCACATATTAGCAGAGAGGCTACCTATAATTAAATTAAGTCCACAGACACCCCAAAACACACCAACAGACATGTACCTGCCCACCAGAGAGACAAGATCCAAACTCATCCACCAGAACACAGGCGCTAGTCCCCTCCACCAGGAAGCCTACACAACCCACTGAACCAACCTTGGCCACTGGGGACAGACATGAAAAACAACGGGAACTACGAACTTGCAGCCAGCAAAAAGGAGACAACAAACACAGTAAGATAAGCAAAATGAGAAGACAGAACAACACAAAGCAGATGAAGGAGCAAGATAAAAACGCACCAGACCTAACAAATGAAGAGGAAACAGGCAGTACTACCTGAAAAAAAATTCAGAATAATGAGAGTAAAGATGATCCAAAATCTTGGAAATAGAATAGACAAAATGCAAGAAACATTTAACAAGGACCTAGAAGAACTAAAGATGAAAAAAACAATGATGAACAAAATAATAAGTGAAATGAAAAATACTCTAGATGGGATCAATAGAAGAATAACTGAGGCAGAAGAAAGGATAAGTGACCTGGAAGATAAAATAGTGGAAATAACTACTGCAGAGCAGAATAAAGAAAAAAGAATGAAAAGAACTGAGGACAGTCTCAGAGGCCTCTGGGACAACATTAAGCATACCAACATTCGAATTATAGGGTTTCCAGAAGAAGAAGAGAAAAAGAAAGGGACTGAGAAAATATTTGAAGAGATTATAGTTGAAAACTTCCTTAATATGGGGAAGGAAATAGTTAATCAAGTCCAGGACGCACAGAGAGTCCCATACAGGATAAATCCAAGGAGAAATATGCCAAGACACATATTAATCAAACTGTCAAAAATTAAATACAAAGAAAGCATATTAAAAGCAGCAAGGGAAAAATAACACACAAGGGAATCTCCATAAGGTTAGCAGCTGATCTCTCAGCAGAAACTCTGCAAGCCAGAAGGGAGTGGCAGGACATACTGAAAGTGATGAAGGAGAAAAACCTGCAACCAAGATTACTCTACCAAGCAAGGATCTCATTCAGATTTGATGGAGAAATTAAAACATTTACAGACAAGTAAAAGCTGAGAGAGTTCAGCACCACCAAACCAGCTTTACAACAAATGCTAAAGGAACTTCTCTACACAAGAAACACAAAAGAAGGAAAAGACCTACAATAATGAACCCAAAACAATTTAGAAAATGAGAATAGGAACTTACATATTGATAATAACCTTATAAGTAAATGGACTAAATCCTCCCACCAAAAGACACAGATTGGGTGAATAAATCCAAACACAATATCCATATATATGCTGTGTACAAGAGACCCACTTCAGACCTAGGGATACATAGGGACTGAAAGTAAGGGGATGGAAAAATATATTCCGTGCAAATAGAAACCAAAAGAAAGCTGGAGTAGCAATTCTAATATCAGACAAAAGAGACTTATAATAAAAACTACTAGAAGAGACAAAGAAGGACACTAGATAATGATAAAGGGATGGATCCAAGAAGAAGATATAACAATTGTATATATTTATGCACCCAACATAGAAGCATCTCAATACATAAGGCAAATACTAACAGCCATAAAAGGGGAAATCGACAGTATCACATTCATAGTAGGGGACTTTAACACCCCACTTTCACCCATGGACAGATCATCCAAAATGAAAATAAATAAGGAAACACAAGTTTTAAATGATACATTAAACAAGATGGACTTAATTGATATTTATAGGACACTCCATTCAAAAACAACAGAATACACATTTTTCTCAAGTGCTCATGGAACATTCTCCAGGATAGATCATATCTTGGGTCACAAGTCAAGCCTTGGTAAATTTAAGAAAATGAAATTGTATCAAGTTATCTTTTCTGACCACAACACCATGAGACTAGATATCAATTACAGGAAAATATCTGTAAAAAATACAAACACATGGAGGCTAAACAATACACTACTTAATAACTAAGTGATAACTGAACAAATCAAAGAGGAAATCAAAAAATACCTAGAAACAAATGACAATGGAGAAACAACAACCCAAATCTTATGGCATGCAGCAAAAGCAGTCCTAAGAGGGAAGTTTATAGCAATACAAGCTCACCTTAAGAAACAGGAAACATCTCTAACAAACAACTTAACCTTGCAACTAAAACAAGTAGAGAAGGAGACAAAAGCCCTGTATGCAGAAAATTATAAGACACTGATGAAAGAAATTAAGAGTGATACAAATAGATGGAGAGATATACTGTGTTCTTGGATTGGAAGAATCAACATTGTGAAAATAACTCTACTACCCAAAGCAATCTACAGATTCAATGCAATCCCTATCAACCTACCACTGGCATTTTTCACAGTACTTGAACAAAACATTTCACAATTTGTATGAACACACAAAAGATGCCGAGTAGCCAAAGCAATCTTGAGGATGAAAAATGGAGCTGGAGGAATCAGGCTCCCTGACTTCAGACTATACTACAAAGCTACAGTAATCAAGACAGTATGGTACTGGCACCAAAACAGAAAGATAGATCAATGGAACAGGATAGAAAGCCCAGAGTTAAACCCACACAAATATGGACACCTTATCTTTGATAAAGGAGGCAGGAATGTACAGTGGAGAAAGGACAGACTCTTCAATAAGTGGTGCTGGGAAAACTGGATGGGTACACATAAAAGTATGGGATTAGATCACTTCCTAACACCATACACAAAAATAAGCTCAAAATGGATTAAAGACCTAAATGTAAGGCCAGAAACTATCAAACTCTTAGAGGAAAACATAGGCAGAACACTCTATGACATAAATCATAGCAAGATCCTTTTTGACCCACCTCCTAGAGAAATGGAAATAGAAACAAAAATAAACAAATGGGACCTAATGAAACTTCAAAGCTTTTGCACAGCAAAGGAAACCATAAAGAAGACCAAAAGACAACCCTCAGAATGGAAGAAAATATTTGCAAATGAAGCAACTGACAAAGGATTAATTTCCAAAATTTACAAGCAGCTCATGCAGCTCAATAAGAGAAAAACAGACAACTCAATCCAAAATGGGCAGAAGACCTAAATAGACATTTCTCCAAAGAAGATATACAGACTGCCAACAAACACATGAAAGCATGCTAATCGTCATTAATCCTTAGGGAAATGTAAATCAAAACTACAATGAGATATCATCTCACACCAGTCAGAATGGCCATCATTTAAAAACCTAAAAGCCGTAAATGCTGGAGAGGGTGTGGAGAAAAGGGAACAGTCTTGCACTGCTGGTGGGAATGTGAATTGGTTCAGCCACTATGGAGAACAGTATGGAGGTTCCTTATAAAACTACAAATAGAACTATCGTATGACCCAGCAATCCCACTACTGGGCATATACCCTGAGAAAACCATAATTCAAAAAGAGTCATGTACCAAAATATTCATTGCAGCTGCATTTACAGTAGCCCAGAGATGGAAGCAACCTAAGTGCCCATCATCGGATGAATGGATAAAGATGTGGCACATATATACAATGGAATATTACTCAGCCATAAAAAGAAACAAAATTGCGCTATTTTTAATGAGGTGGATAGACCTAGAGTCTGTCATACAGAGTGAAGTAAGTCAGAAAGAGAAAGACAAATACCATATGCTAACACATATATATGGAATTTAAGAAAAAAAAATGTCTTGAAGAACCTAAAGGTAAGATAGGAATAAAGACAGTCCCACTGGAGAACAGACATGAGGATATGGGGAGGGAGAAGTGTGAGCTGTGACAAAGCAAGAGGGAGGCATGGACATATATACACTACAAACCGTAAGGTAGCTAGCTAGTGGGAAGCAGCCGCATAGCACAGGGATATCAGCTCGGTGCTTTTTGACCACCTGAGGGGTGGGATAGGGAGGGTGGGAGGGATGGAGATGCAAGAGGGAAGAGATATGGGAACATATGTATATGTATAACTGATTCACTTTTTTATAAAGCAGAAACTAACACACCATTGTAAAGCAATTATACCCCAATAAAGATGTTAACAAAAAAAAAAATAGAAATCATAATACAATGGAAAAAGCAAGCTTCTTAGCTTTTAAGAAATAAAATACCCAAACATTTTCAGTCATATTAAAACTATAAGACACATTTTAGTATAATTATAGTAGCCTCTTATGAAGGTAGGTTATCATCAATCTCTTGTTTGGGGCCACTTTTTTTTTCAATCATTTATATAATGCACAAATAAATGTCTTTCTGAGTAAAATATTGGTCACTTAAATTATTTTTTGGAATAATTTTTTAGATGTTGTATTGTGCAAAGTTTTCAAAATGAAATTATCTTGATGTGCAATGACCAAAGGGCTTCATTAGGAGTGATTTTAATTATTGATAATATCTGCAATTATGCTATGGATTTAAATTTGAAGCACAAAATGCTTCATTTATTTATATGTAACAGTTTATAAATGATAGGTAGGTGATAGTACTATTCTTTAAATTTCTAAATACTACGTAATATGAAAATATAGTAATTCTTATTACAATAATAAAATAATTTTATATTTTGTGAATGCTTGATTTGCATTTCTCTTATCTTGCTTTGTTCATGTTATGCTGACACATTTTCTATATTTACAACTGTTTTCATGATCAGCTACCCAGTATGTTTTGCAGTAATAATTCACAATCATGTTTCAAGTAATAGCTCAAAAAGCAGCTAAAATACAAAGTTAACACAGAAAGAGTGTGCCAAAAATTAAAAAAGCATATGTTTTAAAACCAGATGGAATCGGTTTTTAATAAAAATTATAGCATTTAGGTCTTCCCTGGTGGTGCAGTGGTTGAGAGTCCGCCTGCCGATGCAGGGGACACAGGTTCGTGCCCCGGTCCGGGAAGATCCCACATGCCACGGAGCGGCTGGGCCCGTGAGCCATGGCCACTGAGCCTGTGCGTCCGGAGCTTGGGCTCCACAACGGGAGAGGCCACAACAGTGAGAGGCCCGCGTACCGCAAAAAAAAAGAAAAAAAATATTATAACATTTACTAGTTATTTGGGTGTTAGCATGTAAGTTAATTACTTTTTCATTTGACTATCTCTTTTCAAGGAATTGTTAAAATATTATACAATAAAATATTTTAATAAATCACATTAAATAATATTTTATGCTCAGTTACCATGTCACATATTTATTCTCAAACTTCTATGTACAGAAATTACAGGTAAAAAAAATGATAATACAGGTTAACAAATATGTATGGTGTTTATTGCCATGTCCACAGAAAGTGAAGAATTAAATCCTAAGTCAGAAAATGAGTTCCCTATTATTGCCCATTTCAGAGAGGCAAAAATGAGTCATCTGATGTCACTTAGATTTTCAGCACCATGAGTCAAGAGGGGGTATATACCATTTCTATCAAGAATATCAGACATTGATATTTATGCTTTAAATGCTTTAAAATTCATCCTTGTGGATTAGAAGAGTATATACCAAGGGAAAAATTGGCTTATTATTATACGGATACATGGTCCTGTATAAAAAACTGTTATAATGCCTGTAGACAGATAGGATAGGAAAAAAAAAAAAAAAGACCTCACAAAATTCTCCTGGTGGTAGGTTTTTGGCAAATAGCAGGGAAGACAACTTAAATTAATGTAATGAACAAACAGGTGATCAGCACACTCTTAAAAAATCCTTTAATCTAGCTTCAAAAGAGATGACAATTAAGTGAAAACCTGCAGAGCATGATCGCAATTACACAAACCCCCTGCCTTGCAAAATGTCTGAACTTAATCAGGCATGATTTCTTGCATAAAACAGAAACAAGGAACATGTTAAGTAAGGACATGCAAATCCCAGGGAACAGACTGAAAAGCTGGAAGACATATCCCATATATGGTATGTTACTATACACATTAATTGTTCATACAATTCTCATGGGGGAAACCAGAAGATGGGACATAATGAATATGTATATACATACCACGATACATTTCTTTTTGAGAACAGCACATGAAACAAAATCCTCTATGATGTTTTCTACTAGATATTAAAGATGATGGGCTCTGTTCACAAGGGCTGATATTCTCTCTTCGTTATTTAAGAATTGTGAATAACAAGATTTATACAATTATTTAAAAGAGTGCTTATAAACAGAAGTGACACTACATTTTCTGACCACCTTTTCTAAACAAATGCTGAACAGCAGGCCAAGAAATTTCCAATTAAGGAAAAGAACCCTTTTATTAATAAAGAACTTATCATCACAGATGCAAGTGCATTAGGGACACAAAAGGCCTCCAAAGTCAGCGCATCTCTCCATTGACCACATCTGGAAGTCCCTCTGACAAAATGGTGTGGTTCATCCCATGTCATTTTAAATCTATAGAGAAACTTATCTTCATAACATATTTTAAATTAACCCTAATACTTTTTACTTAACTGTTTTATTTGAAGAATTCTAAATGTGTAACCTAAGAAATATAAAAGCCCAGAAGAAGGTCTTTAGAAGTATAATATTCAGTATATAATTATCTTATTTTTATAATGTTTACTTTTTACTCAGTTCTAAAATGTTACAACATAAAGGAGTAGCTTCAAGATAGTGGAAGAGTAGGATGAGGAGAGCACCTTCTTCCCCACAAATACATCAGAAATACATCTACATGTGGAACAACTCCTACAGAACACCTACTGAATGCTGGCAGAAGACCTCAGACCTCCCAAAAGGTAAGAAACTCCCCACGTACCTGGGTAGTGCAAAAAAAAAAAGGAAAAACAGAGACAAAAGAATAGGGAGGGGTCCTGCATCAGTGGGAGGGAGCTGTGAAGGAGGAAAGGTTTCCACACACTAAGAAGGTGCTTCGCTGGCGGAGACTGCGGGTGGTGGAGGGGGAAGCTTCAGAGTTATGGAGGAGAGCACAGCCACAGGAGTGCGGAGGGCAAAGCGGAGAGATTCCTTCATGGAGGATTGGTGCCGACCAGCACTCACCAGCCTGAGAGGCTTGTCTGCTCACCTGCCAGGGTGGGTGGGGGCTGGGAGCTGAGGCTCACGCTTCGGAGGTCAGATTCCAGGGAGAGGATGTGGGTTGGCTGTGTGGACACAGCCTGAAGGGGGCCAGTGTGCCATGGCTAGGTGGGAGGGAGGCTGGGAAATGTCTGGAGCTGCTGAAGAAGCCAGAGCCTTTTTCTTGCCTCTTTGTTTTGTGGTGCACAAGGAGAGGGAATTAAGAGCGCTGCTTAAAGAAGCCATGGCTCTCAGCACGGACGCCAGAGATGGATATGAAATATTAAGACTGCTGCCGCTGCCAACAACAAGCCTGTGTGCAAGCACAGGTCACTATCCACTCCTCCACTCCCAGGAGCCTGTGCAGCCAACCACTGCCAGTGTCCTGTGATCCAGGGAGAACTTCCCCCGGAGAACACATGGCATGCCTCAGCCTGTTGCAATGTCATGGTCTCCTCTGCTGCTGCAGGCTCTCCCTGCATTCTGTACCCCTCCCACCCCCGACCTGAGTGAATCAGAGCCCCCACATCAGCTACTCCTTTAACCCCGTCCTGTCTGACCAGGAAGAGATGCCCTCAGGTGACCTTATGCAGAAGGGGGCCAAATCCAAAGCTGAACCCAGGAGCTGTGCGAATAAAGGAGAGAAAGGGAAATCTCTCCCAAAAACCTCAGGAGCAGCAGATTAAGTCTCCACAATCAACTTGATGTACTGTGCATCTGTGGAATACCTAAATAGACAATGAATCATCCCAAATTGAGAAGGTGGACTTAGGGAGCAATGATATACATTTTTCCCCTTATTCTCTTTTCCTGAGTGTGTATATGTATGCTTCTGTGTGTGATTTTGTCTGTATAGCTTTGCTTTTACCATTTGTCCTAAGGTTCTGTCTGTCCATTTTTCTTTTTTTTTTTTAGTATAGTTTTCAGCACTTGTTATCATTGGTGGATTCATTTTTTGGTTTGGTTGCTCTCTTTATCTTTCTTTTTTTAATTACTTTTAAAATTTTTGTAATAACTTTTTTTATTTTAATAACTTTATTTCATTTTTTTCTTTCTTTCTTTCTTTTTTCCTCTCTTTTATTTCCAACTGTGTGGATGACAGGGTGTTGCTGCTCCAGTCAGGTGTCAAGCCTGTGCCTCTAAGTGGGAGAGACAAGTTCAGGACATTGGTCCACCAGAGACCTCCAAGCTCCACACAATATCAAATGGCAAAAACTCCCAGAGATCTCCATCTCAACACTAAGACCCAGCTCCACTCAACGACAAGCAAGCTACAGTGCTGGACACCCTATGCCAAACAAATAACAAGACAGGAACACAACACCACCCATTAGCAGAGAGGTTGCCTAAAAACATAATAAGATCACAGACACCCCAAAAAACACCACCAAATGAGGACCTGCCCACCAAAAAGAAAAGATGCAGCCTCATATACCAGAACACAGCACTAGTCCCCTCTACCAGGAGCCTACACAACCCATTGAACCAACCTTAGCCACTGAGGGCAGACACCAAAAACAATGGGAACTATGAACCTGCAGCCTGCGAAAAGGAGACCCCAAACACAGTAAGTTGAGCAAAATGAGAAGTCAGAGAAACATACAGCAGATGAAGGAGCAAGGTAAAAACCCACTAGACTTAACAAATGAAGAGGAAATAGGGAGTCTACCTGAAAAAAGAATTCAGAAAAATGATAGTAAAGATGATCCAAAATCTTGGAAATAGAATGGAGAAAATACAAGAAATATTCAACAAACACCTAGAACTAAAGAGCAAACAAAAATGTTGAAAAACAAAATAAATGAAATTTAAAATTCTCTAGAAGAAATCAATATCAGAATAACTGAGACAGAAGAACGGATAAGTGACCTGGAAGATAAAATAGTAGAAATGACTACTGCAGAGCAGAATAAAGAAAAAAGAATGAAAAGAATTAAGGACAATCTCAGAGACCACTGGGACAATATTAAACACAAGAACATTCAAATTATAGGGGTCCCAGAAAAGAAGAGACAAAGAAAGGGACTGAGAAAATATTTGAAGAGATTATAGTTGAAAACATTCCTAATATCAGAAAGGAAATAGTTAAGTCCAGGAAGCACAGACAGTACCATACAGATTAAATCTGAGGAGAAATCTACCATGACACATATGAATCAAACTATCAAAAATTAAATAAAAATATTAAAATCAGCAATGGAAAAGCAACAAATAACATACAAGTGAATCCCCATAAGGTTAACAGCTGATCTTTCAGCGGAAACTCTGCAAGCAAGAAGAGAATGGCAGGACATATTTAAAGTGATGAAAGGGAAAAACCTACAACCAAGATTACTCTACCCAGCAAGGATCTCATTCAAATTTGACAGAGAAATTAAAATCTTTACAGACAAGGAAAAGTTAAGAGAAATTAGCACCACCAAACCAGCTTTACAAAAAGTGCTAAAGGAACTACTCTAGGCAGGAAACACAGGAGAAGGAAAAGACCTACAATAACAAACACAAAAGAATTAAGAAAATGGCAATAGGAACATACATATTGATAATTACCTTAAATGTAAATGGACTAAATGCTCCAACCAAAGGACATAGACTGGCCAAAAATAACACGCATATATATGCTGTCTGCAAAAGACCCACTTCAGATATAAGGACACATACAGACTAAAAGTGAGGGGATGGAAAAAGGTATTCCATGTAAATGAAAATCAAAAGAAAGCTGGAGTAGCAATTCTCATAGCAGAAAAAATAGACTTTAAAACAAATCTATTATAAGACACAAAGAAGGACACTACGTAATAATCAAGGGATCAATCCAAGAAGAAGATAAAACAACTGTAAATATTTTTGCACCCAACGTAAGAGCACCCCAATACAAAAGACAAATACTAACAGCCATAAAAAGGGAAATCGACAGAAACACAATCATAGTAGCAGACTTTAACACCCCACTTTCACCAATGGACAAATAATCCAGAAGGAAAATAAATAAGGAAACATGAGCTTTAAATGACACATTAAACAAGATGGACTTAATTGATATGTATAGGACATTCCACCCAAAAACAACAGAATACACATTTTTCTCAAGTGCTCATGGATCATTCTGAGAATAGATCATATGTTGGGTCACAAATCAGGCATTGGTAAATTTAAGAAAATTGAAATCATATTAAGTAATTTTTCCGACCACAACGCTATGAGACTAGATATTGATTAGAGGAGAAAATCTGTAAAAAATACAAACACAAGGAGGCTAAAAATACACTAACTACTTAATAACCAAGAGGTCACTGAAGAATTCAAAGAGGAAATAAAAAAATACCAAGAAACAGCTGCAATAAAAATACGATGACCCAAAACCTTTGGGATGCAGCAAAAGCAGTTTTAAGAGGGAAGTTTATAGCAATACAATCCTACCTTAAGAAACAAGAAACATCTCAAATAAACAACCTAACCTTACACCTAAAGCAATTAGAGAAAGAAGAACAAAAAAACCCCAAAGTGAGCAGAAGGAAAGAAATCATAAATATCAGATCAGAAATAAATCAAAAAGAATTGAAGGAAACGATAGCAACAATGAATAAAACTAAAAGCTGGTTCATTGAGAAGATAAAAATAATTGATAAACCATTAGCCAGACTCATCAAGAAAAAAAGGGAGAAGACTCAAATCAATAGAACTAGAAATGAAAAAGGAGAAATAAAAACTAACAATGCAGAAATATGAAGGATCATGAGAGATTACTAGAAGCAACTATAGGCCAATAAAATGGACAACCAGGATTAAATGGACAAATTCTTAAAAATGCACAATGTTCTGAGACTGAACGAGGAAGAAAGAGAAAATATAAATAGACCAATTACAAGCACTGAAATTGAAACTCTGATTAAAATTCTTCCAACAAACAAAACTCCAGGACCACCTGGCTTCACAGGCATATTCTAACAAACATTTAGAGAAGAGCTAACATGTATCCTTCTCAAACTCTTCCAAAATAAAGCAGAGGGAGGAACACTCTATGAGGCCACCACCACCCTGATACCAACATCAAACAAAGATACTATAGAAAGAAGGAAATTACACACCAATATAACTGATGAACATAGATGCAAAAATCCTCAACAAAATACTAGCAAACAGAATACCACTGCACATTAAAAGGATCATACACCATGATTAAGTGGGGTTTATCCCAGGAATGCAAGGATTCTTCAATATAGGCAAATCAATCAATATGATACATCATATTAACAAACTGAAAAAAAACCCATAAGGTCATCTCAATAGATGCAGAAAAAGTTTTCCACAAAATTCAACACCCAGTTATGATAAAAACCCTGCAGAAAGTAGGCATAGAGGGAACTTACCTCGAGATAATAAAGGCCATATATGACAAACCCACAGCCAATATTGTTCTCAATGGTGAAAAATTGAAACCATTTCCACTAAGATCAGGAACAAGACAAGGTTTCCAACTATAATCACTATTATTCAACATAGTTTTGGAAGTTTTAGCCACAGCAACCAGAGAAGAAAAGGAAGTAAAAGGAATCCAAATAGGAAAAGAAGAAGTTAAGCTGTCCCTCTTTGCAGATGACATGATACTATACATAGAGAATCCTAAAGATGCTACCAGAAAACTACTAGAGCTAATCAATGAATTTGGTAAAGTAGCAGGATACAAAATTAAGGAACAGAAATCTCTTTCATTCCTATACATTAATGATGAAATATCTGAAAGTGAAATTAAGAAAACACTCCCATTTACCACTGGAACAAAAAGAATAAGATATCTAAGAATAAACCTACCTAATGAGACAAAACTCCTGTATGTAGAAAACAATAAGACACTGATAGAAGAAATTAAACATATACAAACAGATGGAGAGATATACCATGTTCTTGGATTGGAAAAATCAACATTGTGAAAATGAATATACTACCCAAAGCAATCTACAGATTCAATGTAATCCCTATCAAAATACCACTGACATTTTTCAGAGAACTAGAACAAAATATTTCACAATTTGTTTGGAAACAAAAATGACCATGAATAGCCAAAGCAATCTTGAGAAAGAAAAAATGGAGCTGGAGGAATCAGCCTCCTGGACTCAGACTATACTACTGAGTTACAGTAATCAAGACAGTATGGTACTGGCACAAAAACAGAAGTATAGATCATTGGAACAGGATACAAAGCCCAGAGATAAACCCACACACTTATGGTCACCTTATCTTTGATAAAGGAGGCAAGAATATATAATGGAGAAAAAGCCTCTTCAATAAGTGATGCTGGGAAAACTGGACAGCTATATGTAAAAGAATGAAATTAGAACACTCCCTAACACCATACATGAAAATAAACTCAAAATGGATTAAAGACCTAAATGTAAGTCCAGCCAGTGTAAAACTCTTAGAGGAAAACATAGGCAGAACACTCTATGACATAAATCACAGAAAGATCCTTTTGACCCACCACCTAGAGAAGTGGAAATAAAATCAAAAATAAATAAAAGGGACCTAATGAAACTTAAAAGCTTCTGCACAGGAAAGGAAACCATAAACAAGATAAAAAGACCACCCTCAGAATGGGAGAAAATATTTACAAATGAAGCAACTGACAAAAGTTTAATCTCCAAAATTTATAAGCAGCTCATGCAGCTCAATAACAATAAAAGAAACACCCAATTCAAAAATGGGCAGAAGACCTAAATAGACATTTCTCCAAAGAAGATATACAGATTGCCAACAAACACATAAAAGAATGCTCAACATCATTAATCATTAGAGATATGCAAATCAAAACTACAAGGTGGTATCATCTCACACCAGTCAGAATGGCCATCATCAAAGAATCTAAAAACAATAAATGCTGCAGAGGGTGTGGAGAAAAAAGAACCCTCTTGTACTGTTGGAAGGAATGTAAATTGATACAGCCACTATGGAGAACAGTCTGGAAGTTCCTTAAAAAGCTAAAAATAGAACTACCATATGACTCAGCAATCCCACTACTGGGCATATACCCTGAGAAAAACATAATTGAAAAAGAGTCATGTACCACAATGTTCATTACATCTCTATTTACAATAGCCAGGACATGGAAGCAACCTAAGTGCCCATCGATAGATGAATGGATAAAGAAGATGTGGCACACATATACAATGGAATATTACTCAGCCATGAAAAGAAATGAAATTGAGTTATTTGTAGTGAGTTGGATGGACCTAGAGTCTGTCATACAGAGTGAAGTAAGTCAAAAAGAGAAAAACATATACCATATGCTAACACATGTATATGGAATCTAAATATATATATTTATATATATAATGTATATATACATAATATACATATATAATACATACATAATCATGAAGAACCTAAGGGCAAGACAGGACTAAAGATGCAGACCTACTAGAGAATCGACTTGAGGACAGAGGGAGGGGGAAGTGTAAGCTGGGACAAAGTGAGATAGTGGCATGGACATATATACACTATCAAATGTAAAATAGATAGCTAATGGGAAGCAGCCACATAGCACAGGGAGACTAGCTCGGTGCTTTGTGACCACCTAGAGTTGTGGTATAGGAGTGTGGGAGGGAGAGAGACGTAAGAGGGAAGAGATATGGAGATATATGTATATATATAGCTGATTTACTTTGTTATAAGGCAGAAACCAGCACACCATTGTTAAGCTATTATACTCCAATAAAGATGTTAAAAAATAAAAATTAAAATATTACAACATAAAAGATGAATGTCAAAGGAAAAGACCATCAGTAAATTTATAACTCTGAGGTTAGTGTTGTTGACAATAACCAGTCTGGCCAGGTTGTAAAGCAATATGAACTAGCATTCTCTACTGGTCGGAATATAAATTGGACAACCACAATGGAAAAATGGCAATATGTACTCAACTTGAACATAGGTATGCCTTTTGACACTGGTATTCCTCTACTAAATATATATGCAGAAGAAATTCACACATATGTGCATCAAGAGGCATATATAAGTACATTCCTGACACTATTATTTGTAAGATCAAAAAACTAGAAAAAAAAATTGACATATATCTCCAAATTTTATATCTTTTCTCCTTTTCATTTTTTTCAGTACTAGTGTATTAAAATAGGCAAGGTGTGATTTATTATTCTGTATACTTCTTTTTAAAGTTTAATGTTAAATACTGATCACTTTACACACCTTTGAAATTGTTTTGAAAATAAATCTGTCCTGTGAATAATCAATATTATATTTAACTGAGTTCAATATTCTGTTATTTATAAGAATCTATAAATTGTTCCTATGTTTTCTTGTTAAATAAACACAATGACAATTGCTCTCTTATTTAAATGTATTTTACAAATGCTTTTTTCTCTCTAAATATTAATAAATGCAGAAATGTTGGTCATCCGTACATGAACACTGTTAAGATTATTGATGTACATTGCAAAATTTCTTTCCATAAAGCTAATTTAAAGTTAACTGTTACAAAATATAATGTGCAAGTATGTCCACCCTAATAAAATATTGCTTACCTTAATGTAGTTCAATAAATGTTCACATTTATATTCAATTATAAATGTTTACTAAGATATAAAGCAGTATGAAAATGGAAGTAAGAGCACTGACTTTTATAATCTCATTTCTTCCTGATAATGATGTAACTATATAATGTACATATAACATATTTTACATACATATACCACATTTTACCTACATACACACAAACTGACAGTTCCAGGATACATGTAATTACATTGCTGAGTGTGTTACCTAAATTAATTTAAATATTGAAGTTACATTTGTGAATCTAAGTTATATATGTATATGAAACATATGTCTTGTAGAATATATTGAATAACTTCCAGGAAGATCCCTGACTTAAAACAAAAATTATAAACATATATGAAGTACATTTTAAATTAAATATTTTTAAATATAAAGTTGCTTTTTCCTTTTTATACATTTCTCTCTGTTTACTTTCTGTTTTGTTACAAAAGCAAAATTCAGTCGAGTAAATTGTAAAGATCTAATTGGCTTTATTGAATGATTCATGAATTAGGTATCATCCCTTTTAACAAGTAGAGGGGAGCTCCAAAGGGCTGCAAAAAGGGAAAGGTTTTAAAAGGCAGGTCAAGGAAGTCATAAACAGAAAAATAATGATTTCAGATTTGTTTATCTTCCATTTGGGTAAAAAAAAACAAAAAAAAATTGTTAGGTGGATTACCTCATCTTTTTTTGAGGGATGGAGAAGGCCCATGTGAGAAATTAACTCATTGGTGCTGACCAGAAAATTCTTGACTGACTGATTTAGACTACATTTCAGAAGGAGGTTGAAGATTTAATTAGGTTAGGTATTTAAGCCCCAGTTTGTTGTTATGGTGTAGCATAAGTGACTGCATCGGGGCTTGTGGGGTTTTTTAAACAGTTTTTAGAATTCAAAAATTGATATAGGGTATATATCAATATGACATTTTTTTTTCAATATTCTGCCTAAACCAACTTATTTATTCTTAGGGACTCTTTCCTCATCATATATTTTAGTTTCAGTTATTATTTATTCTCTTTGTTTTCTCCTTCTAAAATTAATACCATAGCTAGTGCATCCTTTGTGTGATTTAGAATGCTCCTTATTTTTCCCTCAAATTTTAACTTCTTTACTTTTTACTCTGTGTATGGAATGATTTCTTAAGGTGTCTTAACACACCAAAACACTTTTAGCAATATCAGTTATAAATATGCCAGCAATATCAATTTTAAATATGCCAGATCTACTGAGAGTTTTGAGAAAATTTTGTTATATATCCACTGAATAAGTAATAAATATTTGTTAAACAAATTGATGAATTTTTAAACATTAAACACTAAGCTACTTAAAATGAGAAAAATCCCTAGGGTATATTAATTACAAAAAAAAATGTACAGGGAATATAGCATGTTGATAATGTGAATTTTAAAAAAAGAACTTCTGGTTCTAGCTGCAATATGTAAATAGTCTGGAAATTGTCACTTCTGTTTTAAAAGCAAGAAAACATTTTAATAAATTGGAAATCTAGAATTTTTTTTTTTTAGATCCTGTAGAGAATTGAAGGACCATCAAATGGAAAGCTGGGGAGACAGGCTAATACAGAGAATCATGGCTGAGATTAGCTTACCTGAAACAAGCCAGTGAATTTTTTAACTGATAAGAACACTAACTAGTAAACTGACAAATTGCTAGAGACCAAGTATAGACTCTCTTGAGAGTTAAAATCTCCTGCGACACAGGCTTTATATGGTTTTGCCTCTATCAACAATACCAAGTTTTCATGGTGAAGATCTAAAAATATATCCTCTTGTGACAGACAGTCAGAGGGAAAAAAAACAAAAAAACAAAAAACCATCATTTTGAAATATTCCCAGAGTGTTCTCCATAACAAAGAGGTCCCCTTGAAAGGAAACTACTTACCAGAGACTTATCTGTCCTGCAGTAAGTGCAGTTAACCAATTCCACTCCCCCTTTAATCTGTCTGTCTCAAATAAAGGAAGGGAGAAAAGGGTAAGAAAAACACTTAGAGGTCAAGGAAGCCAGGCCCACCAAAACTTAAATTTAATCATAAGATTAAAGAATAGTTATACTCTCAACCTGTTACCACCATGTCAACAGAAAACAATAATAGGGAATGCTAGAAACAAAAAACACTGTAACAGAAATAAAGAATGACTTTGATGGGCTCATCAGCAGAAAGGACAAGGCTGAGTAAAGAATCTGTGGGATAGGGCTTCCCTGGTGGCGCAGTGGTTGAGAGTCCGCCTGCCGATGCAGGGCACACGGGTTCATGCCCCGGTCTGGGAAGATCCCACATGCCACTGAGCCTGCGCGTCCGGAGCCTGTGCTCCGCAACGGGAGAGGTCACAACAGTGAGAGGCCCAAGTAACGCAAAAAAAAAAAGAAAAAGAAAAAAGAAAGAAAGAAGAATCTGTGGGATAGAATATAAATGTCAACAGAAACTTCTTGAACTGAACTGCAAAATATGTTGAAAAGGATGAACACAATATCATGAACTGTGGGAATAATATACTTTACTTAAAAGATCAGAAGGTGAAGAAAAGAGAAGAAGAAATAGTTAATTAATAAAGGTTAAGAATTTTCCAAAATTAATGACATATCAAACCACACATTCAGCACACTCAGAGAACACAAAGCAGGATAAATACTATAAGCCTATACCTAGGCACATCATAATAAATTGTATACAACCAAAGACAAACAGATAATCTTGAAAAAAGCCAGAGTGGGAAAACCACCTTACCTACATGCTAAAGAAGAGGATAAGATTTACATTTATTTCTCATTAGAAAGAACATAAAAAAGAACACAGTGTGGGCTTCCCTGGTGGCGCACTGGTTGAGAGTCTGCCTGCCGATGCAGGGGACACGGGTTCGTGGCCCGGTCTGGGAGGATCCCACATGCAGCGGAGCGGCTGGGCCCGTGAGCCATGGCCGCTGAGCCTGCGCGTCTGGAGCCTGTGCTCCGCAACGGGAGAGGCCACAACAGTGAGAGGCCCACGTACCGCAAAAAAAAAAAAAAGGACACAGTGGAAGGAAATAATATAATGTATTGAAGAAAAAACACAAACATACAATTACGTATCAGACTAGGTTACGCTTCAAAAGTTAATGGAAATAAGGATTTTCTTAGACAAACAAGGACCGAGGGTATCCATCACAAGTAAATCTGCCTGCAAGAAATTTTAACTAATTCAGAGAGAAGGAAAATAAAATAGATCAGAGACTTGGATTAAAGAAAGAAAGAAAAGGGGCTTCCCTGGTGGTGCAGTGGTTGAAAGTCCACCTGCCAATGCAGGGAACATGGGTTCATGTCCCAGTTCAGGAAGATCCCACATGCCATGGAGTGGCTGGGCCCGTGAGCCATGGCCACTGAGCCTGTGTGTCCGGAGCCTGTGCTCCACAATGGGAGAGGCAACAACAGTAAGAAGCCTGTGTACAACAAAAAAAAAAAAAAAAAAAGAAAGAAAAGAAAGAAAAGGACTTAGACATTTCTCCAAGTAAGACAGAGAGATGGCCAATAGGCATAAGAAAAAATGCTCAACATCTCTAATTATTAGAGAAATGCAAATCAAAACCAGAGTGAGCTACCACCTCAAAATGGTCAAAATAGCTATCATCAAAAACTTCTACAAACAATAAATGCTGGACAGGGTGTGGAGAAAAGGGAATGCTCCTACACTGTTGGTGGTAATGTAAATTGGTGCAGCCACTATGGGAAACAGTATGGAGATTCCTTAAAAAATTAAAAATAGAGCTACCATATGATCCAGCAATCACTCTCCTGGACATATATCTAGGAAAGATGAAAACTGTACTTCAGAAAGATACATGAACTCCAGTGTTCATAGTAACATAATTAACAAGAGTCAAGACATGGAAGCAACCCAAGAGCCAAAAACAGATGGTTGGTTTAAGAAGTGGTATGCAGAGACCTTCAAGATGGCAGATAAGTAAGACATGGAGATCACCCTCTTCCCCACAAATACACCACAAATATATCTGCATGTGGAAAAATTCCTACAGACACATAATGAATGCTGGCAGAAGACCTCAGACTTCCCAAAATGCAAGAAACACCCCACTTACCTGGGTAAGGCAAAAGAAAAAAAAATGGAGACAAAAGAATAGGGACAGGACCTCCACCTCTGGGAGGGATCTGTGAAGGAAGAAAAGTTTCCACACACTAGGAAACCCCTTCACTGGCTGAGATGGGGAGTGGTGGTGGGGGGAATCTTCAGAACCATGGAGGAGAGCCCAAAAATAGGGGTGCAGAAAGCAAAGCAGAAAGATTCCTGCCCAGAGGATCGGTGCTGATCAGCACTCACCAGCCTGAGAGGCTTGTCTGCTCACTCCCCAGGGTGGTGGGGGCTGAGAGCTGAGGCTTCGGAGGTCAGATCCCACGGAGAGGACTGAGTTTGACTGCATAAGCACAGGTTGAAAGAGGCTAGTGAGCCACAGCTAGCTGGGATGCAGTCTGGGAAAAAGTCTGGAATTGCCTAAGAGGCAAGAGAAAATTATTCTGGGGTGTGCAAGAGAGGAGATTCAGAGCACTGCTTAAACAAGCTCCAGAGATTGGTGCAAGGCACGGCTATCAGCACAGACACCACAGATGAGTATGAAATCATGAGGCTGCTGCTGCAGCCACCAAGAAGCTTGTGTGCAAGTACAGGTCACTGTCCATACTTCCCCTTTTGGTAGCCTGTGCAGCCTGCCACTGCCAAGGTCCTGTGATCCAGGGACAACTTCCCCGGGAGAACATATGGTGTGCCTCAAGCTGTTGGAATGTCACGATGGCCTCTGCCACTGCAGGCTTGCCCTGCATTTTGTATCCTTCCCTTCCTCCAGCCTGAGTGAGCCAGAGCCCCCTAATCAGCTGCTACATTAACCCCATCCTGCCTGAGTGAAGAACAGATGACCTCAGGTGACCAACATACAGAGGCAGTGCTAAATCCAAAGCTGAACCGCAGGAGCTGTGTAAAAAAAGAGGAGAAAGGGAAATTTCTCCCAGCAGCCTCAGGAACAGTGGATTAAATCTATGCAATCAACTAGATGTACCCGGCATCTGTGGAATACCTAAATAAACAACAAATCACCCCTAAATAGAGACATTGGATTTTGGGAGCAACTGTAGACTTGGGGTTTGCTGTATGCGACTAACTGGTTTCTGGTTGTATGATTATCTTAGTTTAGTATTTAGAGTTTATTATCATTGATAGATTTCTTTATTGATTTGGTTGCTCTCTTTTATATATATATAGATAGATATGTATATATTTTTTTCCTTTTTCTCTTTTTGTTAGGGTGTATGTGTATGCTTCTTTGTGTGATTTTGTCTGTATAGCTTTAATATTACATTTTGTCCTAGGGTTCTGTCTGCATGTTTTTTGGGTTTTTTTAGGTTAGCTTTTAGCACTTGTTATGTAGGTGGATTTTTTGGTTATTCACCCATTTCTTCTTTTTTTTTCTTTTTTTATTATTTTTTATTTTTAACAATATTTTATATTTAAATAAATTTATCTTATTTTATTTTATATTTTTTTTTCATTCTTTCTTCCTTTTTTGTCCCTTTTCTCCTGAGCCGTGTGGCTGACAGGGTCATGGTGCTTCAGCTAGGTATCAGGCCTGTGCCTCAGAGTTGGGAGAGCCAAATTCAGGACATTAGTCCACCAGAGACCTCCAGCTCCATGTAATATCAAATGGCAAAAGCTCTTCCAGAAATCCCCACTTCAATGCTGGGGCTCAGATCCACTCAAAAACCAGCAAGCTACAGTGGTACACACCCCATGCCAAACAACTAGCTAGACAGGAACACAACACCACCCATTAGAAGAGAAGCTGCCTAAAATCATAATAAGATCACAGACACAGTAAAACACACAACCGGACGCAGCCCTGCCCACTAGAAAGACAAGATCCAGCCTCATCCACCAGAACACAGGCACCAGTCCCCTCCACCAGGAAGCCAATACAACCCACTGAACCAACCTTAGCCACTGTTGGCAGACACCAAAAACAACAGGAACTACAAACCTGCAGCCTGCAGAAAGGAGACCCCAAACACAGTAAGTTAAGCAAAATGAGAAGACAGAGAGACACACAGCAGATGAGGGAGCAAGGTAAAAACCCATGAGACCAAACAAATGAGGAGGAAATAGGCAGCCTACCTGAAAAAGAATTCAGAGTACTGATAGTAAAGATGATGCAAAATCTTGAAAATAGAATGGAGAAAATAAAAGAAACATTTAAAAAGAATCTAGAAGAACTAAAGAGCAAACAAACAATGATGAACAACAAAATAGATGAAATTAAAAATTCTCAAGAAGGAATCAATAGCAAAATGCCTGAGGCAGAAGAACAGATAAGTGACCTGGAAGATAAAAGA
The DNA here is from genome assembly GCF_003676395.1 of Aethalodelphis obliquidens. Taxonomy (NCBI): domain Eukaryota; kingdom Metazoa; phylum Chordata; class Mammalia; order Artiodactyla; family Delphinidae; genus Aethalodelphis; species Aethalodelphis obliquidens. Next base: position 6,090,221 of record NW_020837960.1, read on the forward strand.
GTGGAAATAATTATTGCAGAGAAGAATAAAGAAAAAAGAATGAAAATAATTGAGGACAGCTTCAGAGACTCCTGAGAAAACATTAAACACACCAACATTTGAATGATAGGGATGTCAGAAGAAGAGAAAAAAAAAAAGGAACTGAGAAAACATTTCAGGAGATTATAGTTGAAAATTCCCTAATATGGGAAAGGAAATAGTCAGTCAAGTCCAAGAAGCACAGAGAGTCCCATACAGTGTAAATCAAAGGAGAAACATGCCAAGATACATATTAATCAAATTATCAAAAATTAAATACAAAGAAAAGATATTAAAAACAGCAAGGGAAAAACAACAAATAACATACAAGGGAATCCCCATAAAGTTAACAGCTGATTTATCAGTAGAAATTCTGCAAGCCATAATGGAGTGGCAGGACATACTTAAAGTAATGAAAGGGAAAAATCTACAACCAAGATTACTCTACCCAGCAAGGAGCTCATTCAGATTTGATGGAGAAATTAAAACTTTTCCAGGCAAGCTAAAGGTAAGAGAATTCAGCACCACCAAACCAGCTTTACAACAAATGCTAAAGGAATTTCACTAGGCAGGAAACACAAGAGAAGGAAAAGCCCTGCAATAACAAGCCCAAAACAATTAAGAAAATGGCAATAGGAACATACATATTGATAACTACCTTAAATGTAAATGTATTAAATGCTCCAACTAAAAGACATAGAATGGCTGAATGGATACTAAAACAGTACCTGTATATATGCTGTATAAAAGAGACCCACTTCAGACCTAGGGACACATACAGACTGAAAGAGATGGGGTGGAAAAAGATATTCCACACAAATGGAAATCAAAAGAAAGCAGGAGTAGCAATTCTCATATGAGACAAAATAGACTTTAAAATAAAGACTACTACAAGAGACAAAGAATGACACTACATAATGATCAAGGGATCAAAGCAAGTAGAAGATATAACCATTGTAAATATTTATGCCCCAACATAGGAGCACCACAATACATAAGGCAAATGCCAACAGCTATAAAAGGGGAAATTGACAGTAACTCAATATTAGAAAGAGACTTTTAACACCCCACTTTCACAAATGGACAAATCATCCAAAATGAAAATAAATAAGGAAACACAGCTTTAAATGTTATATTAAACAAGATGGACTTAATTGATGTTTATAGGACATTCCATTCAAAAACAACAGAATACACTTTCTTCTCAAGTGTTCATGGAATATTCTCCAGGATACATCATTTCTTGGGTCACAAATCAAGCCTTGGTAAGTAAAAAAAGATTTAAATCATATCAAGTATCTTTTCTGACCAAAACGCTATAAGACTAGATATTAATTACAGGAAAAAATCTGTAAAAAATACGAAAACATAAAGTCTTAACAATACACAACTAAATAACCAATAGGTCACTGAGGAAATCAAAGAGGAAATCAAAAAATACCTAGTAACAAATGACAATGAAAACATGACGACTGAAAACCTATGAGATACAGTAAAAGCAGTTCTAAGAGGGAAGTTTATAGCAACATAATCCTACATCATGAAAAAAGAAATATCTCAAATAAACAACCTAATCTTACACTTAAAGCAATTAAAGAGGGAAGAACCAAAAAAACAACAAAAACAAAAAACAAACAAACAAACAAACAAAAAACCACACACACAGACAAATGTAGCAGAAGGAAAGAAATCATAAAGATCAGATCAGAAATAAATGAAAAAGCTAACAAAGAAAACAATAGAAAAGATCCATATAATTAAAAGCTGGTACTTTAAGAAGATAAAATTGATAAACCATTAGCCAGACTCATTAAGAAAAAAAGGGAGAAGACTCAAATCAATAGAATTAGAAGGGAAAAATGAGAAGTAACTGACTGCAGAAATACAAAGGGTCATGAGAGATTACTACAAGCAACAATATGCCAATAAAATGGATAACCTTGAAAGAATGGACAAATTCCTAGAAAAGCACAACCTTCCAAGACTGAACCAGCATGAAATAGAAAATATAAACAGACCAATCACAAGCACTGAGATTGAGACTTTGATTAAAAATCTTCCAACAAACAAAAGTCAGGATCAGATGGATTCCCAGGCAAATTCTATCAAACATTTAGAGAAAAGCTAACAGCTATCCTTCTCAAACTTTCTAAAGTATATCAGAGGAAGTAACACTCCCAAACTCATTCTATGAGGCCAATATCACCCTGATACCAAAACCAGACCAAGATGTCACAAAGAAAAACAAACAAACAAACAAAACCTACAGGCCAATAACACTGATAAACATGGATGCAAAAATTCTCAACAAAATACTAGCAAACAGAATCTAACTGCACATTAAAAGCATCATACAACATGATCAAGTGAAGTTTATCCCAGGAATGCAATGATTCTTCACTATATGCAAATAAATCAATGTGATACACCATACTAACAAATGGACAGGGAAAAACCATATGATAATCTCAGTACATGCTGAAAAAGTTTTTGGCAAAATTCAACACCAATTTATGATAAAAACCTTCCAGAAAGTGGGCATAGAGGGAACCTACCTCAACATAACAAAGGCAATATATGACAAACCCACAGCCACCATTGTCCTCAGTGGTGAAAAACTGAAACCATTTCCACTAAGATCAGGAACAAGACAAGGTTGCCCACTCTCACCACTATTATTCAACAGAGTTTTAGAAGATTTAGCCACAGCAATCAGAGTAGAAAATGAAATAAAAGGAATCCAAATTGGAAAAGAAGTAAAGCTGTCACTCTGCAGATGACATGATACTATACATAGAGAATCCTAAAGATCCTACCAGAAAACTACTAGACCTAATCAATGAATTTGGTAAAGTAGCAGGATACAAAATTAAGGCACACAAATCACTTGCATTCCTATACACTAATGATGAAATATCTGAAAGTGAAAATAAGGAAACACTCCCATTTACCATTGCACCAAAAAGAATAAAATACCTAGGAATAATCCTACCTAAGAAGACAAAAGATCTGTATGCAGAAATCTATAACAAAGTGATGAAAGAAATTAAAGATGATACAAATACAGAGGGAGAAATATACCATGTTCTTGGATTGGAAGAATCAACATTGTGAAAATGACTATAATACCCAAAGCAATCTACAGATGAATGCAATCCTTATCAAACTACCAATGGCATTTTTCACAAAACTAAAACAAAAAATTTCAGTTTGTATGGAAGCACAAAGACTCCAAATAGCCAAAGCAATCTTAAAAAGAAAAACAGAGCTGGAGGAATCAGGTTCCCTGACTTCAAATTATATTACAAATCTACAGTAACCAAGACAGTATGGTACTGGCACAAAAACAGAAATATAGATAAATGGAACAGGATAGAAGTCCAGAAATAAACCCACTCACATATGGTCTCCTTATCTTTGATAAAGGAAGCAAGAATATACAATGGAGAAAAGACAGCCTCTTCAATAAAAGGTGCTGGGAAAACTGGACAGCTACGTATAAAAGAATGAAACAGAACACTCCCTAACACCATACACAAAAATAAACTGAAATGGATTAAAGGCCTAAAAGTAAGGCCAGACACTATAAATCTCTTAGAGTAAAACATAGGCAGAACATGATATACATAAATCACAGCAAGATCCTTTTTCACCCACCTCCTAGTGAAATGGAAATAAAAACAAAAATAAACAAATGGGACCCAATTTAAGTTAAAACCTTTTGCACAACAAAGGAAACCATAAACAAGATGAAAAGACAATCCTCAGAATGGGAGAAAATATCTGCAAATGAAGCAACTGACAAAGGATTAATCTCCAAAATTTAGAAGCAGCTCATGCAGCTCAATATCAAAACAACAAAAAACCCAATCCCAAAATGGGCAGAAGCCCTAACTAGACATTTCTCCAAAGAAGATATACAGGTTGCCAACATCACTAATCATTAGAGAAATGCAAATCAAAACTACAATGAGGTATCACCTCATTGATATGGCCACCATCAAAAATACTACAAACAATAAATGCTGGGGAGGGTATGGAGAAAAGCAAACCCTCTTGCACTGTTGTTGCGAATTTAAATTGATACAGCCACTGTGGAGAACAGTATGGAGGTTCTTAAAAAAACTAAAAATAGAACTACTGTAAAACCCAGCAATCCCACTACTGGGCATATACCCTTAAAAATCCATAAATCCAAAAGTGTCCTGCACGACAATGTTCATTGCAGCACTATTTACAATAGCCAGGACATGGAATCAACCTAAATGTCCATCGACATATGAATGAATAATGAATATGTGCACATATATACAATGGAATGTTACTCAGCCATAAAAATAAATGAAATTGAGTTATTTGTAGTGAGGTGAATAGACCTAGAATCTGTCATACAAAGTGAAGTAAGTCAGAAAGAGAAAAACAAGTACCATATGCTAACACATATATATATAGAATCTTAAAAAAAAAATGGTTCTGAAGAACCTAGGGGCAGGACAGGAATAAAGGTGATATGTAGAGAATGAACTTGAGGACACAGGGAAAGGGAAGGGGAAGCTGGGATAAAGTGAGAGAGTGACATGTTATATACACTACGAAATGTAAAATAGATTGCTCGTGGCAAGCAGCCACATAGCACAGGGAGATCCGCTTTGTGCTTTGTGACCACCTAGAGGGGTGGGATAGAGAGGGTGGCAGAGAGATGCAAGAGGGAGAAGATATGTGAATATATGTATATGTATAGCTGATTCACTTTGTTATAAAGCAGAAACTAACACACCATTGTAAAGCAATTATATTCCAATAAAGATGTTATAAATAAAGAGGTGGTATGTATATACAATGTAATATTATTCAGCCATAAATGAGCATGGCATATTGCTATTTGCAACCACATGCATGGACCTAGAATATATCATACTAATTGAAGTAAGTCAGACAGAGAAAGCCAAATCATATATTCTATCACTTATATGTGGCATCTAAAAATAATACAAATTAATCTATACCGAAAACAGCACTCACTGACATGGAAAACAAACTCATGGTTACCAAAGGGGAAAAGGAAAGAAGGATGGATAAATTAGAACTATGGGATTAATAGATAGGAACTACTACACATAAAATAGGTAAGCAACAATGATTTAACATATAGCAGAGTGAACATATTCAATATCGTATAATAACCTATACTGGAAAATAATCTGAAATATATATATATATATGTAAATCACTTTGCTGTACTGAAACTAACACAATATTGTAAATCAACTATACATCAGTTTTTAAGAATGGAAGATTTTCAAAGAAGGAATAAATTATGGTAAAATAAGATCATTTTTTTCCTTAATTATTTTTTTCTTTTCAAAATTGATTTTTTTAAATTAATTTTTATTGGAGTATAGTTGCTTTACAATGCTGTGTTAGTTTCTAGTGTACTGTAAATTGAATCAGTTATACATTTACATATGTCCCTCTATTTTTGATTTCCTCCCCATTTCTGTCACCACAGGGCATTAAGTAGAATTCCCTGTGCTGTACAGTAGGTTCTCATTAATTGTCTATTGCATACATAGTATCAATATTGTATAAGTTTCAATCACAATCTCCCAATTCCTCCAAGCACCCCCCCCCTTTTCCTTTTGGTGTCCTTACGTTTGTTCTCTACATCTGTGTCTCTATTCCTTCCCTGCAAATAGGATCATCTATACCATTTTTCTAGATTCTACATATATAGCATTAATATATGATATTTGTTTTTCTCATTCTGCCTTACTTAACTCTGTATGACACTCTCTATGTCTGTCCACATTTCTACAAAGGACCCAGTTCCATTCCTTTAATGGCTGAGTAATATTCCACTGAATATATGTAACACATCTTCTTTATCCATTCATCTATTGATGAACATTTAGTTTGCTTCCACGTCCTGGCTATTGTAAATAGTGTGGCAATGAACATTGGGGTACATGTGTCTGGGTTTGCTGGGTCATATGGTATTTATTTTTAATTTTTAAAGGAACCTCCATACTGCTTTCCATAGAGGCTGTATCAGTTTACATTCCCACCAACAGTGCAAATGTGTTCTCTTTTCTCCACACCTTTTCCAGAACTTATTGATTGTAGATTTTTGATGATGGCCATTCTGACTGGTGTGAGGTGATACCTCATTGTAGTGTTTTTTTTTTTTTTTCTTTTCTGTACACAGGCCTCTCACCGCTGTGGCCTCTCCCGTCGTGGAGCACAGGCTCTGGACACACAGGCCCAGTGGCCATGGCCCATGGGCCCAGCTGCTCCATGGCACACAGAATCCTCCCAGACCGGGGCATGAACCCACATCCCCTAGCATTGGCAAGCAGACTGCCAACCACTGTGCCACAAGGGAAGCCCCTCATTGTAGTTTTGATTTGCATTCTTCTAATGATTAGTGATGTTGACCATCTTGTCACGTGCCTCTTGGCCATCTGTATGTTTTATTTGGTGAAATGTCTATTTTGGTCTTCTGTCCATTTTTAAATTGGGTTGTTTATTTTTTTTTTGATATTGAGCTCCATGGGCTGTTTGTATATTTTGGATTTCAATCCTTCATCAGTTGCTTCATCAGCAAATATTTTCTCCCATCCTGGGGGTTGTCTTTTTGTTTTGTTTATGGTTTCATTTGCTGTGCAAAACTTTTGTTTCATTAGGTCCCATTTGTTTATTTTTGTTTTCATTTTCATTACTCAAGGAGGTAATTCAACAAAGACCTTGCAGTGGTTTTTGTCAAAGAGTGTTTTTCCTCCAAGAGTTTTATAGTGTCCTGTCTTACCATTAGGTCTTTAATCCATTTTGAGTTTATTTTTTTAATGGTTTTAGGGACTGTCCTAATTTCATTCTTTTGCATGTAGCTGTCCAGTTTCCCCAAAACCACTTACTGAAAAGACTGTCTTTTCTCCATTGTATGTTCTTGCCTCCTTTGTCAAAAATTAGAAAAACCATATGTGCATGGGTGTATCTCTGGGTTTTCTGTCTCGTACTATTGATCTATATTTCTGTATTTTGTTCCATTACCATACTGTCTTGATTACTGTAGCTTTGTAGTATAGTTTGAATTTGGGTAGCCTGATTCCTCCAGCTTCATTTTTCTTTCTCAAGATTGCATTTGCTATTTGGGGTCTGTGTTCTTCCATACAAATTGTAAATTTTTTTGTAATAATCCTGCGAAGAGTGCCATTTGTAATTTAATAGGGATTGCATTGAATCTGTAGATTGCTTTGAGTAGTATAGCCATTTTCACAATATTGATTCTTCCCATCCAAGAACATGGTATATTTCTCAACCTGTTTATGTCATCTTTAATTTCTTTCATCAGTGTTTTATAGTTTTCTACAGACAAGTCTTTTCCCCCTTAGGTAGGTTTATTCCTAGGTACTTTATTCTTTTTGTTGGGATTGTAAATGTGATTGTTTCCTTAATTTCTCTTTCTGATCATTCATTTCTAGTTTATAAGAATTCCAGAGATTTCTGGGCATTAATTTTGTATCCTGAAACATTACCAAATTCATTGATTAGTCTAGTAGTTTTCTTGTGGTATCTTTAGGTACTTCAATGTGTAGTACTATGTCATCTGCACACAGTGACAGGTTTACTTGTTTTCCAATTTAGATTCCTTTTATTTCTTTTTCTTCTCTGATTGCCATGGCAATCAGAGAACAAGAGTGACAAGAGTGGACTTCCTTGTTTTGTTACTGATCTTAGTGGAAATGGTTAATTTTTTCACCACTGAGTACGATGTTTTCTATGGTTTTGTCATATATTGCCTTTACTATGTTGCAGTAGGTTCCCTCTATGACCACTTTCTGGAGAGTTTTGATCATAAATTGGTGTTAAATTTTGTCAAAAGCATTATCTGCATCTACTGAGATGATCATATGGTTTTTATTCCTTAATTTGTTAATATGTTGTAGCACACTGATTGATGTGCATATATTGACAAATCCTTGCATCCTTGGGATAAATCTCACTTGTTCATGGTGTATGATCCTTTTAATGTGTTGTTGGATTCTGTTTGCTAGTATTTTTTTGAGGATTTTTGTATTCATGTTGATCAGTGATATTGGTCTCTAATTTTCTTTTTTTGTGATATGTTTGTCTGGTTTTTGTATCAGGGTGATATTGGCTTTGCAGAACGAATTTGAGAATGTTCCTTCCTCTTCAATTTTTTGGAAGGATTTGAGAAGTATCTGTGTTAGCTCTTCTCTAATTTTTTGATAGAATTCTCCTGTGAAGACTTCTGATCCTGAACTTTTGTTTGTTGGAAGATGTGTAATTACAGTTTCAATTTCATTACTTGTGATAAGTCTGTTTTTATTTTTTAATTCTTCCTGGTTCAGTCTTGGAAAATTGTACCTTTCCAAGAATTTGTCAATTTCTTCATGGTTGTCCATTTTATTGGCATATATTTGTTTGTAGTAGTCTCATAATCCTTTGTATTTCTGTGGTGTTAGTTGTGTTTTCCCCTCTATCATTTCATTTACTGATTTTCATCCTCTTTTTCTCTTGATGAGTCTGGCTAAAGGTTTACATATTTTGGTATCTTCTCAAAGAACAAACTTTTTGTTTTATTGATCTTTGCTACTGTTTTCTTCATTTCTATTTCATTTATTTCTGCTCTGATCTTTATGATTTTTTCCTTCTACTGACTTTGTGTTTCCTTTGTTCTTCTTTCTCTAGTTCGTTTATGTGTAAGGTTAGATTGTTTATTTGAGATTTTTCCTCTTTCTTGAGGTGAGATTTAATTGCTATAAACTTCCCTCTGAGAACTGCTTTTCTGCCTCCCATATGTTTTGGGTTTTCATTGTCATTTATTTTCTATGTATTTTTTTTTTAATTACTTCTTTGATTTCTTCAGTGATCTCTTGGTTATTTACTAGTGCACTGTTTAGTCTCCATGTATTTTTGTTTCTTATAGTCTTTTACCTGTAATTGATTTCCAAGCTCATAGCATTGTGGTCAAAAAAGAAGCTTGATATGATTTCAATTTTCTTAAATTTTCTGAGGCCTGATATTTGACCCAAGATATGATCTATCCTGCAGAATGTTCCATGTGCACTTGAGAAGAAAGTGTATTCTGCCACTTTGGGGCAGAATGTTCTATAAATATCAATTAAATCTATCAGGTCTATTGTGTCATTTAAAGCCTGTGTTTTCTATTTTAGTTTCTATTTGGATGATCAGTCCATTGGTGTCATTGTGGTGTTAAAGTCCCCTACTATTATTGTGTTACTGTCTATTTACCCTTTTCTGGTTGTTAACATTGTCTTATGTATTGAGGTGCTCCTGTGTTGGCTTCATAAATATTTACAATTGTTATATCTTCTTCTTAGATTGATCACATGATCATTATGTAGTGTCCTTCTTTGTCTCTTATAATAGTCTTTATTTTAAAGTCTATTTTGTCTGATATGAGAATTGTTACTCCAGCTTTCTTTTGATTTCCATTTGCATGGAATATCTTTTTCCATCCCCTCACTTTCAGTCTGTATGTGTCCCTAGGGCTGAAGTACGTCTCTTGTAGGCAGCATATATATGGGTCTTGTTTTTGTATCCATTCACTCAGTCTGTGTCTTTTGGTTGGAGCATTTAATCCATTTACATTCAAAGTTATTATCAATATGTATGTTCTTATTACCATTTTCTTAAATGTTTTGGGTTATTTCTGTGGGTCTTTTTCTTCTCTTGTGTTTCCCAGCTAGAGAATTTCTTTTAGCATTTGTCATAAGGCTTGTTTGGTGGTGCTGAATTCTCTTACCTTTTGCTTATCTGAAAAGTTTTTGATTTCTCTGCTGAATTTGAATGAGATCCTTGATGGATAGAATAATCTTGGTTGTAGGTTTTTCTCTTTCATCACTTTAAGTATTTCCTTCCACTTGCTTCTGACCTGCAGAATTTCTGCTGAAAAATCAGCTGATAACCTTATGGGGTTTCCTTTGTATGTTATTTTTTTTCTTTTCCCTTGTTGCTTTTAATATTTTTTTTAAATTAATTTTTGTTAGTTTGATTAATTTGTGTCTTGGTATGTTTCTCCTAGTGTTTAGCCTATATGGGACTCTCTGCACTTTCTGGATTTGGATGACAATTTCCTTTCCCATGCTGGGGAAGTTTTCCACTATAATCTCTTCAAACATTTTCTCAGACCCTTTCTTTTTTTCTTCTTCTGAGACCCCCTAATTTGAATGTTTGTGTGTTTAGTGTTGTCCCAGGCATCTCTGAGATTATCTTCAATTCTTTTCATTCTTTTTTCTTTATTCTGCTCCGTGGTGGTTATTTCCACCATTCTGTCTTCCCCTCACTTATTTGTTCTTCTGCCTCAGTTATTCTGCTATTGTTTCCTTCTAGTGTATTTTTAATTTCCGTTATTTTGTTGTTCATCTCTGTTTGGTTGTCCTTTAGTTCTTTTAGATCTTTTTTAAACATGTCTTGCATTTTCTCATTCCATGCCTCCATTCTATTTCTGAGATTCTGGATCATCTTTACTATCATTACTCTGAATTATTTTTCAGGTAGGTTGCTTTTTTCATCTTCCTTTATTTGGTCTTGTAGGTTTTTACCTTGATCCTTCCTCTGTGACGTATTTTTTGTCATCTCACTTTTTTTTTCTTCTGATAGGTGGGATTGTGCTCCAGTTTTACTGGTTGTTTGGCCTGAGGCTTCTAGCACTGTAGTTTGTAGGCTGTTGGTTAGATCTGGGTCTTAGTGCTGAGGTGAGGACCTCTGGGAGACCTCACTTTGAGGAATATTCCCTGGGGTCTGAGGTTCTCTGTTAGTCCAGTAGTTTGGACTCAGTGCTCTCACTGCAGGAGCTCTGCCCTGCCAACCCCTGGCTCATGAACAAAGATCACAAAAGCTGCAAGGGGTAGCAAAAAAGAAAAAGAAAAAAAAGTGTAGAACAATAAAAAAGAGTAGAAAATAATATTAGATTAGTAAACAAACAGACATGTTAGAAAGAATGAAAAAAATATATATAGACAAAACAATAACTGCAAGGTAAAACAAACCCAAAATAGTAAAAAAGAAAAAAAAAAAGCCAGAAAAGGCCTCAGCTGTGGGGGGTAAGACTTAGGCAGGGGCAGGTTTTAGGCAGTAGGCAGGGCCTATGCTTAGGACCCACAGAGCAGGAAAAGGCCCTGGGTAGGATGGGGGGTGGGCCTTAGGCTCAACACAGCTGGAGGGGTCTAGGGATTCCTCTGACCTTGGAGGACAGAGGACCAGGTCCAACACCCCAGCAGGTTCACTGGGCCTGAGTACATTCCCCCTGATCCTCTGATCCTGGAGGGCCCCTCCCCATTGGCCTCTCTTCTTCTCCCCCCTTCTTCCCTCCTATGCCCCTGGGACCCATTCTGCCAGAGGGGATCCCAGAAGGAAATGTCCACACCTGGGAGCCCAACAGGCCTCCTGGGGCTGAGTGGGTGGTGGGAAACCTCACAGGACCTCCCCTGATCCCCTGGCCCTGGATTGTCTCCCCCTTCACCTTTCCTCCTCTTTCCCCCTCCTCCCTCCCTCCTATACCCTTAGGATCCCCAAAGCCAGAGGGGTTCTCAAAGAACAGAGGACCAGGTCTGGGAGCCCAGCAGGCCTCCTGGGGCCAAGTTGGTGGGGGAAACACCCTCTACACCTCCCCAGGTCTTCTAATCTCAGATGGTCCCTCCTCGTCCATCCACCTCTCCTCTTCTCACCCCCCACCCTCCTATGCCCCTAGGACCCATGTGGCCTCGAAGGGACCTTGGAGGCTGGGGGAACTGGTCTGGGAGCCCAGCAGTCTTCCTCGGTCTGAGTGGGCAGGGGAAACATCTACAGCACTTCCCTGATCTTCCAGTCCTGGAGGGCTCCCCCAAACAGTCTGCCTCTCCTTGTCTTCAACCTCTCCTCCCTCCCTCCAAGCCCCTAGGACCCAGGAGGCCAGAGGGGCCCTGGGATAATGGAGGACCAGACCTGGGAACCCAGCAGGCCTCCCAGGGCCCGAGTGGGTGGGAGAGATTTAGGTGCATTCACTCCTGATCCTTTGAGCCCCCAAGGGTCCCTCCAGGTGTGGGAACCCCTCCACTCTCCTAGCCACCCCTCAGGTGTGCCGGTCCTGTCTGGCTTCCACTTCATCTGCTCCCTTGTCCTACCAGTTGCTTGGGGGTTCCTCCATCTCCTTGGACATTGAGGTCCCCCACCAGTGTCCAGCAGGCACCGTAGTTGTAGGGAGATTCAAGCTTTGCATTCTTCCCCCATTGTAGTTTTGATTTACATTTCTCTAATAATTAGTGATGTTGACTGTCTTTTCATGTGCTGGTTGGCCATCTGTATGTCTTCTTTGGAGAAATGTTTACTTACATCTTCCACCCGTCTTTTGATTGTGTTGTTTGTTTATTTGATACTGAGCTGCATGAGCTGTTTGTATATTTTGAAGATTAATCCCTTGTTGGTCACTTCATTTGCAAATATTTTCTCCCATTCTGTGGGTTTTCTTTTTACTTTGTTTATGGTTTCCTTTGCTGTGGAGAAGTTTTTAAGTTTAATTAGGTCCCATTTGTATATTTTTGTTTTTATTTTCATTACTCTAGGAGGTGGGTCAAAAAAGATCTTGCTGCGATTTATGTCAAAAAGAGTGTTCTTCCTATGTTTTCCTCTAAGAGTTTTATAGTATCTGGCCTTACTTTTAGGTTTTTAATTCATTTTGAGTTTATTTTTGTGTATGGTTTTAGGGAGTGTTCTAATTTCATCATTTTATATGTAGTTGTTCAGTTTTCCAAGCACCACTTGTTGAAGAGTCTGTCTTTTCTCCATTGTACATTTTTGCCTCCTCTATCAATGTTTTTCCTTAATCTTAATTGATCAAATAGGTAACAGTTTAAAGTAATAAGAGCAACAATATATTAGTTGATCATAGCATATAAATAAGTGAAATAAATGACAACAATATTATAAATTATGGTCAGAGGAATTGAGAATAATCTATTATAAGGTATTTGAACTAACTGTGAAAAGGTATAGTGTTATTTGAAAGTTGAGCTATATTATTGGTATATGTATATCACAACTATAGGGAAAAGATGAAAAAATTAAAATAAGAAGTATAAATAATATTTAAGTTATAGGAAAATATGAAATTTTATGAAGTGGTTTATCAATTTAAACCAGAGAAGGCAGAAAAAATAAAAATAAATAAAAATAAAACAAAGAACAAGGGGGAAAAGAAACAGTTACAATCATAGTAGGTTTTAATCCAACAGTATTCATGGTTATTGTAAATCTGAAAGTTCTAAATATACCAATAAAAAGACAAAGTTTTCCAGCCTACATTTCATAAAACAAGCGACACCACTATATTCCCCATAAGAAATTCACTTTAATTACAAAGATACAGCTTAAAATTAAAGGGATGGAGGAAGATATACCATGCTAACACAAATCAAAGAATTGGAATGACTATATTTATTTCTGAAAAAAAAATCTGAGTTTGGAAATGCAGTAACATTATCATGATAAAAATGAGCATTACATTAAGATATAGGAGTCTGTTCTCCAAGAAAAATAACAATCCTCCACATGCATGCACCTAACAATAGAACAACTAATTATGAGAGATTAAAATTGATAGAAATGCAAGGAGAAATTTGCAAATCCACTATTGCAGTTAGATATTTCAACAGTCCCATATCAATAATTGGTAGATCAGAGACAGAAAATCAGTAACAATATAGTGTAACTGAACAGAACCATCAAAGAACTGTATCCAATTAACATTTCTAGAATAGGTCACCATCAATAGCAGAATAAAAATTATTTTCAAGCTCTGTTGGAACATTCAACAAGATATACCACATTCTTGCCACCAAAACAAACTTAACAAACTTAAATGAATAGAAAACATACAAAGCATATCTTAAACCACAAAGGAATAAACTAGGTATCAATAATAGAAAGAGCTGGAAAGACCTGAAAATACTTTGAGATTAAACACCCATCTCTATATACACATGGATCAAAATGTACCTGTCAAAAGAGATTAAAAAGTATTTTGAACTCAAAATGAACATACAAGTTGTCAAATTTGTAGGATGTAGTAAAACCATGCTTAGTGGAAAATTTATGACATTGTATCCATATATTAGAAAAAATATATAGGATCAGCAATCTAAGCTTTTACTTTATGAAACTACAGGAAGAACAGTGATATAAGCACAAAGCAAGCATAGGAAAATAAGTAATAAAATATTAAAATAGAAATATTAATAAAAATAGGAAATCAAAAGAGAAAATAAATGACACAAAAGCTTGTCTTTTTAAAAAGATCAATATCATGGGTAAATACCTAGATAGCTTAACTAATAAAAAAGAGAAATGACACATTTTACTAACCCCAAAATGAAACAGGGGTTATTATTACTAACCCCATAGACATTTAAAGGTTAATAGGGGGAAATAAGTTACAAATATGTCCACAAATTTAATAACAGATGAAAAAAAAAACAATTCCTAAAAGATCAAAATACCAAAACTCACACAAGAAGTAAATATTCTAAATATACCCTTATTCATCAAGAAATTCAATCAACAATAATAACTTTTCAAAAATCAAAACATCATTCCCAGATGGTTTCACTGGTGATTTCTATCAAACCTTTAAAGAAAAAATAGCACCAATTCTCTACAATCTTTTTTCCAGAAAATTGAAGCAAAGGGAACACTTCTTAACACATTCTATGAGGCTGGCATAACCCCAATACCAAAATCAGATAAGCCATTACCAAATGAAAAACTACACATCAAAAACTAATGAACACAGATGAAAAACTCAAAAAGAAAATTTTAGCAAATGGAATTCACACTACATAAATATAATTATACATCAGTGCCATTTGAGATTAATTCCAGGTATCCAAATCTGGTCAACATTTAAAAATCAATTAGTGTCTTCCATTAACAGACTAACGAAGAAAATCAAATGATTATAATAATTGGTGCAGAAAAAAAATTTTTGTCAAAATTCGCCACCCATTCATGATAAAAATTTGTAGAAAACTAGGAATAGAGGTGATATTGCTAAACTTGCTAAAGAACATCTACAAAATCCCTACAGTTGACATACTTTCAATGGTAAGAAACTAAATGCTTTTGTCCTAAGTTCAGGAACAAGGCAAGGATGGCTCTTCTCACCACTCCTATTCAACAGAGTGCTGGAAATCTTAGTTCCAGCAAGCTAATACAAGAGATGGGAGTGGAGGGAAAGTATACAGTTTGGAAAAGGAGAAAATAAACTGCCATTGTTTGCAGATAATAAGATTATCTATGTAGAAAATCCCAAATAACTAAAAAAAAATCCTGGAGTTAATGTGATTATAGTATGGTTAGAATATAAGATTAAAATAGAAAAGTAATTTTTCCCTATAAACTAGCAATAAGCAATTGGAATTTGAAATTAAAAACACAGTATCATTTACTTTAACACCAAAAACAATAGGTAAAACAAGAAAAAAAATACTTAGGTATAAACTTAACAAAATATGTACCAGAATTATTTTTGAAAATTTATAAAACTCTGATGAAGTAAAATAAATGTAAATAAATAGAAAAAAATGTGTTCATGGATAAGAAGTTTTGATTTGTTAAGAGGTCAGTTACTCCCAAATTTATCTATTATTTAACACAATCCTAATCAACATTTAGAAAAATTATCTTGTGGATATTGACAAACGGAATCTAAAATTTATATTGAGAAGCAAAAGACATAGAATAGATAAAACAATATTTAAAAAGAACAAAATTATGGGACTGATATATCCTGACTATAAAGCTACTATAATCAAGACAATTTGGTATTAGCAAAAAGTAGACAGATCAATCAACAGAATAAAGAGCTTAACAATAAAGGAGCCGAGTCAGTCCAATGGAGCAAGAATAGTCTTTTCACAAATGATGCTGGAAAAATTGGAACTCTGCTTATAGAAAAAGCTGGATATAAACCTTAAATCTTTCACAAGCATTAATGTATAATAGATCATATATCTGAAAGAAAATGTAAAACTAGGGGAATTCTTGAAAGTAACATAGGTAAAAATGGATGACCTTAGATTTGAGAATGACTTTTAAATACAATACACCAAAAGCATAATGCATTTGAAATTTGTTGTTCATCTTCATTAAAATTAAAATCTCTGTTCTGGTACAAGTCCTGCTAAGAGAATAAAACAATAAGCCACAAACTGGGAGAAAATATTTGCAAAACACATATCTGTTAGTATGTGTCCAAAATTTTCAGAGAGCTCTTCAAACTCAAAAGTAACAAAACAAGAAATCCAGTTTGAAAATGGCAAAGTATCTGAACAGAAATCTCATCAAGGTGAATATACAGATTAGAAATAAGCTTATGAAAATATGATCAACATCCTATGTCATTAAGAAATTCTACATAGAAACAACGTGATACCTATTAAGATGGCTAAAATTCATAAATCTGAAAATACCAAATACAAGCAAGGATGTAGAGCAAAATGAATTCTCAATCATTGCTAGTTGCAATTTAACATTGTACAACCATTTTAGAAGACTGCTGGAATTTTTTTGTTTTTTTTTTTTTTAGAAAGCTAAACATAGTCTTTCCATATGATCCAGCAATAGCACTCATAGATATTTATCCAATTGAGTTGAAAACTTATGCCCATACATTGATGTTTATTGCAGCTTTCTTGAAAAATACCCATAATTGAAGGCAATCAAAATGTCCTCTGTAAGTGAATGGAAAAACTATGGTTAATCCATTCAAGGCATGTTTTTCAGCTATAAAAAATATATCGTGGCATGAAGAGATCTTAAATGCATACTGCTAAATGAAAGAAGCCAGTCTGAAAAGTTACATACTGTAAGATTCCAACTATATAACATTCTGAGAAAGGCAAAACTACAGAGGGAGTGAAGTTGTCAGAGTATCAAGGTGTAGAATTGAATATGTGAAACATGGGATTTTTAGGGCGGTGAAACTATACTGTATGACTCTGTAATGGTGGATCCATGATATTATACATTTGTCAAGCCAATAGAAAGAAAAATACAAAGAGTAAACCCTAATGTAAATTATGGAATTTAAGTAAGAGTAATGTATAAATACTTGTGCCTTTATTATAACAAACATACCATACTAAATTAAGATGTTATTAATAGGGAAAACTGTGCTGAAGTGTGGGTATATAGCATATGAAAATTCTCTGTATTTTCTCTAAATCTAAAACTCTTCTAAAAATAAATCTTATGAATTAAAAATAAGACAAAGTGTACACCTAAAATATCAGAATTTTTACATAAAAATATCTTCTTAGAATACTTTACAAGAAATTTATAACAAGTTGTTTTGTGTTATGGATAGCTCTGGGACACAAATGGGAAGGCAACCCTTAACTAATTTCCTTTTGTACCTTTTATCCTGTAAAGGATATAAATAAATTACAGTTCAAATATAATTAATTAAATCACATTAAAATTAGGAATAGTAACAATACTCAAACTACCTCAGCATTATTCAAGCTACGTATTATAAGTAGTTCAGACTTTGAGAAAACTTTAAAAAGGCACATATGTTAGAAATTGCAATCTTACTAGTTCCTTTGAAATTTGTGTTTCCAAGAATCAAATAACTCTACATTACTACAGTAAAAAAGCAGTGTTAATATTAAGTTGTAATTTTAGGTTAATTAATTTTGCCCCTCTCATGACCCCAAATCATTTATCTTATTAGAATATGAAAGTGTCTATAATTTAACTCTTTCTGAATTAATAACAAGTGACCTCTCTGTTACTACAAAGTAAGAAAAAAAAAGCATCAAAATAAACATAATTAACTCTTATTTGGGTATTTGTTCCAGGACATTTTATTCAGCAATTTTTGAACACTTCACATTTACTTTGGAACTCTGTACATATATACAATGAAGTATTACTCAGCCATAAAAAATAATGAGATAATGCCATTTGCAGCAACATGGATGAACCTATAGATTGTCATACTGAGTGAAGTAAGTCAGACAAAGACAAATATCATATGATATTGCTTATTTGTGGAATCTAAAAAAATGGTACAAGTGAACTTATTTACACAACAGAAATAGAGTCACAGACGTAAAAAACAAACTTACGGTTACCAGGTGGAAGAGAGAGGGAGAGAAAAATTGGGAGATTGGGATTGACATATACACACTACTATATATAAAATAGATTAATAAGGACCTACTGTACTACTGTGTAGCACAAGGAACTCTACTCAATACTCTGTAATGACTTATATGGAAAATAATATAAAAAAGACTGTATATATGTGTATGCATAACTGATTCACTTTGCTGTACAACTGAAACTACCATAACATTGTAAATCAACTATACTCCAATATTTTTTTTAAAAAAATACATTTTGCAACTTGGAAGTTCTTCTGGAGTTGCTTACAATTCCCTATCAGCCAAATTTTATAAATCTATATCTTAAAACCAACTATGATAACTTTCAGAGAAACAATAGAAAATTATATCATCAAGGTCAGGATTTCTATATAGTTACCTTGGCACTCTAGCCATTAGCAAAATGTCTGGTAGAGAGATTGAATTTTTGTTAAACATTATTTAAATTATTTTGCTTCATAGTACTCTGGTCCTCAGTATCACTTTAGAGAAAATATTTATGTGATTGATTACTCAATTTATTATACTTTCAGATATAATTATATCAAAAAAGAAGACAATAAAAGTTTTGCTTATTTAGAATTATTCTTCTTTATTTGTTATAGAATGTATCAATACAACATGAATGGCAACAATGTTAAGCAGTAAAAAGCCCATCTGCAATTTCATTAACACATTACCTTTTCCAAGTAAAGTTTTGCTTGTTTAACTAATTTAGATAGATGTAATGTGAGATCCAAATTAGGTACAATTTATCTCATATATTTTTTCTCTAATATAATCATAATCAGTTTCCTGATGAACATATTTTAATGATTCCAGGTAATTTTATTCCATAAATTTAAATTTTAAACTTATTTTTTATTCAGTTGTGGTGCTATTTTAAATTTATTGACCTTTTTTGATGTTACAGTTTTTTGGATATATATCTAAGAATATACAGTTTTAACAAAAATACTCTGAAATTCTTTACAGTGTTAATGATATAATTGGTGATTATAGTTTAGTTACTTTTATACTGCTAAGAAAATTTCTTCAATTTACATGTCAATTTTTTGGAGGGAGTTGATTTTGTTATTGAGTTATAATTGGCATAAAATGACTAGCAAACAAAATGTACAATTATAAAAGTTTGACATATGTTTATACCCATGAAACCATCAATGCTACAAGAAAGATAATGAATGTATCTAGATTTTTCAGATGCTTCCCCATATCCTATTTTACCTTCTTCCTTCTTACCCTGTGCCAAGGCAGCTATTAACATGTTAATTTTCATTATAGATTCTTTTGCATTTTCTCAAGTTTTATATCAATGGAATCCTATGGTATGTATTCTTTATTTGTTTACTTTAACAGCAAAATTATTTTGGGATTCATCTGTGCTGTAATGGGTCACTAATTCACTCCTTTTTTGGCTAAATAGTATTTTATCATGTGTGAATAATGTGGATTTTTGTCCACTCAACTGTTAATGGAATGTTTCCAGTTTGGGGCTATCACAAATAAAATTGTTATATACATTATCCTTATGCAAGTCTTTTTATAAATCTATGCTTTTATTTCTCTTGCATAAATGCCTAGGAATGAATGACTGGATCATATAGAATGTATATATTTAGTTTTTTGAGACTGCCCAACTAATTCCCAACATATTACTTTCACTTTACGTTCCTTTCAGAAATGTATGAGAGTTTCATATACGTGCCCTCTTAGTCAGTCTTTTAAAGTCAGTCTTTTAAAATTGTAACTACTCAAATAGTTATGTAGTAGCATCTCATTTGGGTATTTATTTGTGTTTCCTTAATGAATAATGATGGTGAGCATCTTTACAAGTGCTTAGTTGCTATTGAAATATCTTCTCTGGTCAAGTCTTGTTCTAACCTTTTTTTTTTTTTTTTTTTTTTTCCGCGATACGTGGGCCTCTCACTGTTGTGGCCTCTCCTGTTGTGGAGCACAGGCTCAGGATGCACAGGCTCAGCAGCCATGCCTCACGGGCCCAGCCACTCCACGTCATGTGGGATTTTCCCGGGCTGGGGCACAAACCCGTGTCCCCTGCATCAGCAAGCGGATTCTCAACCACTGCGTCACCAGGGAAGCCCTTGTTCTAACCTTTTGCCCTCTTTCTATTTGTTCTATTATTGAGTTTGAGGAGTGTTCATATGATTGGTTTTCATGTCATGTATTGAATATATGATTTTCAAGTAGTTCTGCGTTAGTAGCTAGTTTTTCATATTCTTAGAATTGTCTTTCAAATAGATCTATTTTTAATTTTGATGAAGTGTAATTTATCAATTTTTTTCTATGGATAATATTTTTTGTATGTTTAAATGACCTAATGTTTTTTCTTATGTGTTTATTTAGACATCTTATAGTTTGAGGCTTTGCATTGCAGTCCATGATTTGTTTCAAAGTTTTAATTTTTTGTTTGTATGGTGTAAGAGACTTGTCTACATTTTTTCAATTAAGTGTAATTGACTTACAATGTTATATTAGTTTTAGATGTAGAACACTGTGATTCAATATTTTTCTAGGTTATACATCACATAAAGTTATTATAAAATATTGATTATATTCTCTGTGCTGTATATTACACCCTTGTAACTTATTTTATGCCTAGTGTATTGTACCTCTTTATCCCCTTCACTTATCCTGCACTTTTCCACACCCTACTCCCTTATGGTAAACCACTAATTTGTTCTCTATATCTCTGAGGCTGTTTTGTTATATTTGTTCAGTTGTTTTATTCTTCAGATTCCTAATATAAGTGAAAACCTACACTATTTGTCTTTATCTGTCTGACATTTCACTAAGCATAATACCTTCCAGGTCCATACACTTGATTGTAAATGGAAAAAAAAAATTGTTATTATTTATGGCTGAGAAATTTTCCATTATATATACATATAATATCCATACATTTATCTATGTATACCACTTCTTTGTTAACCATTCATATGGTTATAGGCACTTAAATTGCTTTCATATCTTGGTTATGGTAAATAATGCTACCATGAACATAGGAATGCATGTATCTGTTTGAATTAGTGGTTTTGGATTTTTTTTTCTTTTTTTGAATATATATCCAGGAGTGGAATTACAGGACCATACAGTACTTCTATTTTTAATTTTTTTGAGGAACATCTATCTTGCTTTCCATAGTGACTATACCAATTTACACTCCCACCAATAGTTTACTAGAGTTCCCTTTTCTCCACTTTCTTGTCTTTCAGATGATAGCCATTCTGACATGTGTGAGGTGATATCTCATTGCAGTTTTAATTTGCATTTCCCTGAAAATTAGTGATGTTGAGCACTTTTTCATGTGCCTTTTGGCCATTTGTCTTCTTTGGAAAAATGCCTATTTGTGTCCTCTATCCATTTTTCAATTAAGTTATTTTTTGATATAGAGTTTTATATGTTCTTTACATATTTTGAATATTAACTCTTTATCAGACATATCATCTGCAAATATCTTCTCTCATTCAGTAAGCTTTTTTTTTCTTTTGATGGGTTTCTTCACTGTGGACAAGCTTTTGTTTGATTAAGTAAGATTTATTTATTTTGCTTATGTTTCCCTTGCCTAAGGAGATGGATCAAAATATATATATATATGACCATGACCTACATCAAAGAGTGTACTGCCTATGTTTTCTACTAGGAGTTTTATGGCTTCCAGTCTTGCATTTAGGTGTTTAATATATTTTGAGTTTATTTCTATATATGGTGTGAAAAAATGTTCTAATCTTATTCTTTTCCATGTAGCTGTCCAGTTTTCCCAACACCATTTATTGAAGAGGTTGTCTTTCTCCCATTGTATATTCTTTCCCCTTTTGTCATAGATTAATTGAGCATATGTGCATGGGTTTATTTCTGAGCTTTTTACTCTGTTCCATTGATCTGTGTGTCTGTTTTTGTGCCAGTAGCATACTATTTTGATTACTGTAGTATAGTGTAGTTTGAAGTCAGGGAGTGTGATACCCCCAACTTTGTTCTTCTTTCTTAAGATTGCTTCAGATATTCAGAGTTTTTGTGGTTCCACACCAATATTATGATTTGCTCTAATTTTGTGAAAAATATCACGGGTATTTTCATAGGAATTGCATTAAATCTGTAGATTGCTTTGAACAATATGTATATTTTAACAATATCAATTCTTCCAATCTATGAACAGGGGATATCTTTCCATTTATTTGTATAGTTTTCAACTTTCCATTTATTTATATAATTTTCAATTTTCTTCATTGATGCCTTATAGTTTTTAGAGTATAAGTCTTTCACCTCCTTGGTTAAGTTTACCCCTAGGTATTTCAGTCTTGATGTGATTGTAAATGGAATTGTTTTATCAATTTCTCTTTCTAATAGTTCATTATCAGTGTATAGAAATGGAACAGATTTCTGGATGTTAATCTTATATCCTGCAACTTTACTAAATTCATTTTTTAGTTCTAATAAATTTTGGTGGTGTCTTTAGGATTTTCCAAATATAATATCATGTCATCTGTAATAGTGACACTTTTACTTCTTCCCTTCCAATTTGGACAATTTCACTTCTTTTCCTTGGCTGCTGTGACTAGGAAGCCCAAGAATATATTAAATAGATGTGGTGAGAGTTGGCATCCTTATCTTGTTCCTCATCTTACAGGAAAAGTTTTCAGATTTTCCACAATAAGAATAGTGTTAGCCTTGGGTTTTTCATAAATGGTCTTTATCATGTTGAGGTATTTTGCTTCCATATCGACTTTTCTGAGAGTTTTAATCATGAATGAATATTCAATTTTATCAAACACTTTTTCTTCATTTGAGAAGATCATGTGATTTTTATCCTTCCTTTTTTTAGTGTGGTGTATCACACTGATTGATTTTCAGATTTGAATGATTCTTGTATCCTTGGAATAAATGTCTGTTGATCATTGTATATGATCTTTTTTATGTATTGTTGAATTTGGTTTGCTAATATTTTATTGAGAATTTTTACATCTATATACATCAGGGATATTTGCCTATAATTTTCTTTATTTCTAGTGTCTTTGTCTGGTTTCAGTAGTAGGTTAATTCTAGGATCACAGAATGACTTTGTGAGGTTTCCTTCCTCTTCAGTTTCTTGTACTATTTCAAGAATGATAGTTTTTAATTCTTCCTTAAATGCTTGGTAGAATTTCCCTATGAAGATGTGTGGTTCTGGGCTTTTGTTTGTTGGTAGTTTTTTTTGGTTACTCATTCAATTTCAATACTAGTAATCAGTCTTTTAAGAATTTCTATATTTTCCTGATTCTGTGTTGGAAATTGTAAGTCTAGAAATTTATCCATTTCATTCTAGGTTCTCCAGTTTGTTTGTGTATAACTGTAGTATTCTCTTATGATTGCTTATATTTCTGTGATATCATTTGTAGCCTGTCATCTTTTGTTTCTAATTTTGTTTATTTTGTTTCTCTTTTCTTTTTCTTAATAAGCCTGACTGAAGGTTTATAAATTTTATCTTAAAAAAAAACCAAAACACTTAGATTCACTGATCTTTTCTATTTTTTGGTTTTTATTTAATTTATCTCCACTCTGATGTTTACTATTTCCTTCCTTCTTCTTACTTTAGGCTTTGTTTGTTATTTTTCTAATTCCTTTAGATAGAAAGTTAGGTTGTTTGAGATCTATTTTGTTTCTTGAGGTAGGCCTGTATTGTTAATAATTTACCTCTTAGAAATGCTTTCACTGTGTCCCATAGATTTGGAAAGTTTTCTTTATTGTTTTCATTTGAAGGTATTTTCTGATTTTCTCTTTGATTTCTTCATTGACCCAATAGTATTTTAGTAGAAAGTTGCTTAGTTTCCACATGTCTGTGGTTTTTCTATTTTCCTTCCTGTAATTGATTGATTTGTAGTTTCATACCATTTTGGCTTGATATACTTTCAAGCTTTTAAAATTTATTGAGACTTGTTTTGTTGCCTAGCATGTGATTTATCCTGGAGAAAATCCCATGTGTTTGAAAAGAATATGTTCTGTAGATATCTATTAATTCCATATGATCTAAGGTGTCATTTAAGGGCACTTTTTACTTATTGATTTTCTGTCTGGATGATATACCCATTGATATAAGTAGGGAATTAAAGTTCCCTAGTATTATTATAGTAAAATCAATTTATCCCTTTATATCTGCTAATAGTTGTTTTATATATTTACATGTCCCTAAATTAGGTGTGTATATGCTTACAAAGGTCATATCCTCTTTGGATTAACCCCTTTATCATTATATAATGCCTTACTTTGTCTTTTATTGTAGCCTTTTCTAAAAGTCTACTTAGTCTGATATGACTATTGCTACCACAGCTTTTTTTCTGTTTTGATTTGCATAGAATCCCTTTTTCCATCCTTTTACTTTTAGTCTGTGTGTGTCATTAGCTCTTAAGTGAATCTCTTATAGACAGCATATTGGAGGGTCTTATTTTTTATACAATCAGCCATCCTGTATCTTTTGATTGGAACATTTAGTCCATTGACTTTTAGAGTATTTGTTGATGGGTATTCTTATTTTCATTGTGTTACTTGTCTTCTGTTTGTTTTTGTTGTTCTTCTATGTTATTTTCTCCTTTTAGAATCTTCTCTTGTGGTTCAGTGATTTTCCTTAGTGTTGTGTTTGGACTCCTGTCTCTTTAATTTTTTGTATCTATTGTAGGTTTTTGATTTGTGGTTACTGTGAAGTTTGTATATGTCAACATATAACTATACCTACTTGATTTAAACTCATAGTCATTTCAATTCAAACACATTCTAAAAAATCTATATTTTTTACTCCCCCTTCCCACATTTTATTTTATTTTTCTTAACCAAGTGGTTTTTATTTTTTCTATGTTTTGGCTTCCCTGAGTGGCATGTGAGAGCTTAGTTCCCTGACTAGAGATCAAACCTGTGCCCCCAGCAGTGGGAGCACAGATCCTTAACCATTGAACTGCCAGGGTAGTCCCCCACATTTTATGTTTGTAATGTCATATTTCACATCTTTGTGTCTATCCCTTAACTGTTTATTGTAGGTATAGTCTATTTTACAATTTTTGTCTTTTAACCTTTATACTAGCTTATTTAAGTTGTTAGTTCTCTGACTTTACTGTATATTTGCCTTTACTAGTGGGATTTTTCTCTTTATATATTCTCTTATTTTTTGTTATGGCCTTTTCTTTTTTGCTTAAAGAAGACCCTATAACATTTTTTGTAGGGCTGGTTTAGTGGTTATAAACTCTTTTAGTTTTTGCTTATCTGGGAAACTCTTTATCTTGTCTTCAATTCTGAATGATAACCTAGCTGGGTAGAGTATCATTGGTTGTAGGTTCTCTACTCTTTGGCACTTTAAATGTGCCGAACATCTATTAATATATTCTTGGACTTCACTCCTCTCTCTACTGTCCTGCAAAATTTCTGCTGAAAACCAGCTGATAGTCTTATGGGAGCACCTTGTATGTGACTCTTTGTTCTTCTATTGCTACCTTTAAATTCTCTCTTTATCTTTGACTTTTTTCATTTTAATTGTGATATGTCTTGATGTGGGTTACTTTGGGTTCATCTTGTTAGAGACTGTCTGTTCTTCCTGGATATGTTTCCTTTTTCAGGTTAGGAAAATTTTCATGCATAATTCATCAAATACATTTTCTGCCCCTTTCTTATCCTTTCTTATCCTTCTGGAGCCCTGAACACAAATGTTAGTACACTTGATGTTTTTCCAGATGTCCCTTAACTATTCTTATTTTAAAATATTTTGTTTGTTTTCATTGTGCTGATTGGGTGATTTCCATTATTCTGTCTTCCATGTCACTTCTGCATTCTTCTGTATCACCTAATCTTCTGTTAATTATTTCTAGTGTATTTTTCTTTTCAGTTATTGTAATCTTCAGCTCTGTTTGGTTCTGCTTTATATTTTCTAGTTCTTTGTTGTAGTTCTCACTGTGTTCCTCTATTTTTTTCCTTGAGTTCAGTAAGCATTTTATTACTGTTGCTTTGAAGTCTTTAGCAGGGAAATTATTTATCTGTTTTATTAGGTTTTTTTTTTTTTTCTCCCTAGGTTTTGTCTTGTCCTTTCCTTTGAACCTTTCCTCTTTCTTCTCCTTTTGTTTTACTTTCTCTGGCTGTCTATAAAATTAGGTGAAACAGTTAACTATCCCAGTCTTGAAGCCTTGTCCTTGTGTGGGATCATCCCTATGCCATCTGTGAGTGACCTGTGGGTTTGATGGGAGCCTGGATCTGAAGTGAGCATAAGCTGTATCTTCTTCCAGGATGCACTAGCTTTCACTCCTTTTGTGGGAGATTTGGGCTGGAGTCTGAGGGCTAAAGTTTGAACCAGGTGCAAGTCAGGTCTTCTCCTAGGCTCAATGGCAGTTACTGCCATATTAAGGACAGGGTCATTGTCTGTGGGGCTGGAGTAGGATCCCTAAGTGTGTTGTCTTCTCTTCTCTGTGATAGCAGTCACTACCTTCGTTGGGGGCATGGCCAGGGGCAGAGGACTTAGAGCTACACTTCTAAGCTGGATCCACTCCTTTCCCTAAGGCAATAGTAGTCTGCATCTTAGGCAGAGGCAGGTTTGGACTCAAGGGTTTGGAGCCACACTTCTGAGCTGGCTCTAATAAAACAGATAATTTCCCTGCTAAAGACTTCAAAACAATAGTAATAAAAAAATGCTTACTGAACTCAGGGAAAAAAAAGAATAGAGGAACACAGTGAGAACTTCAACAAAGAACTAGAAAATATAAAACACCCCAATCAGAGCTGAAGAATACAATATCTGAAAAAAATACATTAGAAATAATTAACAGAAGATTAGGTGATACAGAAGAATGCAGAAGCTACCTGGAAGACAGAATAATGAAAATCACCGAGTCAGAACAATGGCTCTGTTCTTCCCTACTGTATGTGCTTGTTGTAATGGTGATATAGTGGGGAGCAGTGCTGGATCAGCAGGGGCTGAAGCAGAAGTCTGGTGTCATCTGGAGGGCACACTGGGGTGGTCCTGCAGGGTGAACAGTGCACCAGAGAGTTTTCAATCTGCTACCTCTGCTCTGGGACTGGGAGAAAACAAGTCTGTGCATGTACTCTTCAGGAGTCCACTCTTGGTTTCTTACTCTTCTCCTGTGAGCCTCATTGGTTTTCAAACTTGCTAAGGGAGTTCATCTTTCTGGTTCTTGTCCCTAGGGCTTAAGTGCATATATGGGGCTCAAACCCTTTGCTTCTTATGGAGGGTCCCTGAGGTTGTGATATCCCCTTCCTCTTCTGGGTCACCCACTAGCAGTGTGAGTCTTTATTAGATAGCTTCTCCTTTCCTCCTACCAGAACTCTGCCTGGTTCTTTCTTAACAGCTTTGATTATAGAAGAGCTGTTCTTCTAGTCTTCAAATCATTCTCACAAGAGTTGCTCTATATGTAGTTGTGGTATTAATGTATTCATGGGAGGAGGTGGGCTCAGGGACTTCCTACTCCATTATCTTGAATCCCACCTTCATTGTTTTTCCATACAGATATTCATTTAATCCCATAAAATTGTTGAAGACATTTTTCCTTTCCCCATTTACTTGCCATTGTACCTTTGTCAAAAGTAAGTTGTCATGTGTTTGTTGGAAATCTGTATATCTTCTTTGGAGAAATGTCTATTTACGTATTCTGCCCATTTTTGGATTGGGTTGTTTGTTTTTTTAATACTGAGCTGCATGAGCTGCTTGTAAATTTTGGAGATTAATCCTTTGTCAGTTGCTTCATATGCAAATATTTTCTCCCATTCTGAGGGTTGTCTTTTCATCTTGTTTATGGTTTCCTTTGCTGTGCAAAAGATTTTAAGTTTCATTAGGTCCCATTTGTTTGTTTTTGTTTTTATTTCCATTTCTCTAGGAGGTGGGTCAATGCTCAACATAATTAATCATTAGAGAAATGCAAATCAAAACTACAATGAGATATAATCTCACACTGGTCAGAATGGCCATCATCAAAAAAATCTACAAAAAATAAATGCTGGAGAGGCTGTGGAGAAAAGGGAACCCTCTTGCACTGTTGGTGAGAATGTAAATTGATACAGCCACTATGGAGAACAGTATGGAGTTCCTTAAAAATCTACAAATAGAACTACCATACAATCCAGCAATACCACTACTGGGCATATACCCTGAGAAAACCATAATTCTAAAAGAGTCAGGTAACAAAATGTTCATTGCAGCTCTATTTACAATTGCCAGGACATGAAAGCAACCTAAGTGTCCATCAACAGATGAATGGATAAAGAAAATGTGGCACATATATACAATGGAATATTACTCAGCAATAAAATGAAACAAAATTGAGTTATTTGTAGTGAGTTGGATGGACCTAAAGTCTGTCATACAGAGTGAAGTAATTCAGAAAGAGTAAAAAACATATACCGTATGCTAACACATATATATGGAAACTAAAAAAAAAAAAAAATTGTCCTGAAGAACCTAGGGGCAAGATGGGAATAAAGACATAGACCTACTAGAGAATGGACTTGAGGAGATGGGGAGGGGGAAGGGTAAGCTGGGACAAAGTGAGAGAGTGGCATGGACATATATACACTAACAAACATAAAATAGATAGCTAGTGGGAAGCAGCTGCATAGCACAGGGAGATCAGCTTGGTGCTTTGTGACCACCTAGAAGGGTGGGATAAGGAGAGTGGGAGGGAGGGAGATGCAACAGGGAAGAGATATGGGAACATATGTATATATATAACTGATTAACTTTGTCATAAAGCAGAAACTAACACACCATTGTAAAGCAATTATACTCCAATAAAGATGTTTAAAAAAAAAAGTATGTTGTCTATTCATGAATATCTATTTTTGTACTCTTTTTTTGTTCAATTCATCTATGATTATTCCAGTACCAAAATGTTTTGGTTTCACTAACTTTTAAGAGTCTTGAAATTAAGTACTGTTAGTTCTCCAAATTTGCTTTATCATTTTCAAAGTAGATTTGGCTATTCTGAGACCTTTGCAATTCCATTTAATTTGGGATTTTGTTGAATCTCCAATCAGTTTGCAGAGAACTTCCACCTGAACAATTTTGAGTCTTCCAATCAATGAACATAGCATATCTCTCTTTATTTTCTCAAATGTTTCTTTAATTTCTCTGCAGTGTTTTAAATTTTTCAGTGTACAGATTTTTGACATTCTTGCCAAATATATCCCTAAACATCTCCTTATATTAATCCTATTGTGAGTAGTATTTCCTTTTAATTTTCAGTTTTCATTTCTTCTTGTATATAGAAATACAATTTTTTTTATTGACCATGTGTACTATAATCTTGCTAAAATCACTCATTAGTTCTGATGTTTTAAATATTCAATCAGGTATTCTATGTAAATAATCACTTAGTCCATGAATAAATAGAGTTTACTTCTTCCAATCAAATTTGCATGGTTGGATTTTTTTTTAATAAAAAATTATTTATTTATTTTTGGCTGTGTTAGGTCTTTGTTGCTGCACACAGGCTTTCTCTGGTTGCAGCGAGTGGGGGCTACTCTTCGTTGCAGTGCACGGGCTTCTCATTGTGGTGGCTTCTCTCATTGCAAAGCATGGGATCTAGGTGCACAGGCTTCAGTATTTGCAGCACACGGGCTCAGTAGCTGTGGCTCGTGGGCTTTAGAGTGCAGGCTCAGTAGTTGTGGCACACAGGTTTAGTTATTCCATGGCATGTGGGATCTTCCCGGACCTGGGATCGAACCCATGTCCCCTGCATTGGCAGGCGGATTCTTAATCACTGTGCCACCAGGGAAGTCCCACTGGGTATGTTTTTTATTTCTTTTTCTTTGCTTATTTTGCTAGGTAGATCTTGTAAGACAATTTATGTAGCAGCTTTGAGGTCAGACGTAATTGCGTTGTTCCTCTATTTAAGACAAAGATATTCAGGTTTCACAAGTAAATATAGTGATAGCTCTGGCTTTTTCCAGGATGTCCGTTATTCAGTAAAGAAGTTTCTTTCTATTCCAAGTTTGTTAGAAGTTTTTTTATTTTGAATGGATGTTCCATTTAGTTACATTATTTCTTCTACATGTATTGAGAGAATCATATGGTTTTATATTTTTGCCTGTTGTTAATATTATTATATTGATTGACTTTAAAATGCTAAATCAACACTGCATTTGTAGGATAAATGCCATTTTGTCATGGTTTGTTATTATTTTATATATTGTTGGCTTTGGTTTGTTTCTTTCTAATTTTTTAGGAGTTATGTATGTATATATATATATAATTATTATATATATATATAAATATAGCTATATAGATATGAATAGATAGATAGCTATTTTATACTTTGGATGACAGTCCACTGCTTCTTTGCATATTTGTTCAAATTCTTTCAGTTTTGACCATTAGGAGGTATTTCATTTGGTTCCTGTGCTCCTTTGACCTGCACCCATCAATGTGTGTCTGAGTTTGCATGTGTGCATGGGTTGTCTTTTTTGAGTGCTTAGCTTTTTCTGACCCTACAAGATAATTTATACTCATCATATGTATTTCCTGTCCCAGTCCTAGAATAAGCAGTTACTCTAAGGAACATTGACTTCTTTCATTAGAAAAAGGTATGAGAAGCCAAGATATAGATGTTAGCAGTGCTTGCTACTACTCGAGTATTGTTCCTTTTAGTCTTCTCAGATGACAGGGCACAGAAATATATGTGCATATACCAAACTGTGCATGTGCACATAAGTATAAATATTATTTTATATAAGTATCTAGATTAAGCTAAATGTGAATTCCTCTGACATTTCAAATTCTAGCCTATTAACACATGGACCTTTCTAAACTTCTCCTCTTGCTTATCTGTAAATTCCCACTCTAAGAGACAGAGACTTAGCTTTCACCATAGATCATTCATTTAAATAATGCTTCGATTCTAGTATTCATATACAGCAGTATCAAAATTGTAAACCTGTACACCATGAAAAAATCTTTGTCAACTAGAATAGAGTGCATATGTGTTTTTAGTCTTACGGACTCCATTCATTTCCCGTTATTTCCAATTGTCCTCCCCCCTCCCCCATACACCCTTTAGATGAGGTTTGTTAGTTTGTTTATTTGTTTGCTTTCATCCATTTTAATAAAATTGTATTCTCTGTTCTGGGCTTCCCCAACCTCCTAAGTGACTATTTTTTTTTAATTGCTCACATTAATGTAAGTACATCCTTACAAGATGATCTTACTATGTCAGTACGTTTTTCCTTTTTCAAAGTATCATATAATTGGAATTATATACTATGTAGACTTTTCAAACTGGGTTTTTTCACTTAGAAATATTTAATTAATGTTCATTAAGGTTCTTTTGAGGATTTTTGAAGTTTGAGAGCTCGTTTTTCTTATTGCTGAATAATATTCCATTATACAGATGTACTAAAATTTATCTACTCATCTATTAAAGTACACCTTGGTTGTTTCCAGTTGTTTGCAATTATGAATATATCTGACATAAAACGTTGCATGCAGTTCTGTGTGAACATAAGTATTCAAAACAGTTAGATAAATAGCCTGTGACACCTTTGTTGGATTTCATGATAAGAATATGTTTAGCTTTGCAAGAAATTGTTAAAATATCACCCAAAGTGGCTGTAGCATTTTGCATTCCAACCAGCAATGAATGAGAGTTTTGCTCTTCCATATCCTTGTCAGCATTTGGTATTGTTGTTTTTTTGGATTTTAGCCAATCTAGTAGTTATAAAGTGGTATCTTATTGTTGTTTTAATTGGCGATCCCCAGATGAAAAATAACATTGAACAATTCTTCATAGACAATCAGTATATCTTCTTTGGTGAGGTATTTGTTTACATCTTTTTCATAATTATTTATTGGTCTTTTGTTTCATTTTGAGTTTTAAGAAATCTTTGTCTATTTTGGATACAAATACTTTTAAAATGTGTACTTACAAATATTTCTCCCAGTTTCTAGTAGTCTTTTTATTCTTTTAACAGTGTCTTTCATATAGCAGAAGTTTTAACTATTAATAAAACCCAATTTATCAGTGTTTTATATCATGGATTATGGATTATATTATATTATAACATACATTATGTTTTATATCAAGGTAACTAGGTATTTTCTCTTTTTCTCCTGTAAGTTTTATAATACTGAATTTAAAAAGTTAGACCTATAATCCATTGTTTCATTTTGAGTTATTTTTTATAAAGAGTTTAACATCTTTGCTTATATTTTTAATCAGTTGATTGATTTATTTCTTGCATGTGGACTTCCAAGAAAAAATGTTTAGTACTATTATTGAAAAGAATATCCATTTCCATTGAAGTCCTTTGTACATTTCTCAAAAATCAGTACTGTGAATACATTGCTGGACACTCTATTTTGTTTCACTGACCTATTACTCTATTCTTTTGCCAGTACTAATTTGTCTCCATTTTGGTTGCTTTTTATTAACTGCTGAAGTTGGGTAATGTCACTCCTCCAACTTTTCCCTTCCTCCTCAATATTGTGTTTGTTATTTAGGGTCTTTTGTCCTTCCATACAAATTTTAGACCCCTTTTGTTTATACGCAAAGAAGAGCTTGCTGACTTTTTGACTGAGCTTGAGGTTTTATTTTAATCTGGCTAGGAGTTGAGCTGTGTTTAATGTTTCCTGTATCTGTGGCAAAGGCTTTAATTCCTCTTGTGTTCTGATATTATTTTCTTTGGATTCCCTAACTACCCTTCCTCCTCAGACAGAGTCTTCATCTTGTAGGTCTTTTGGCTGTAGTCCAGTTATGTGAAAGCCCTGTAGATGTGGTAGTAAATTATGTGGGGAAGTGTAATGTTCTATAACCTTATGATTAAATCTCAGTCTTCTAGTAGCCTTATATTCTTGGGCTCCAAGTTTCACAAATGTTTCTTATTATTTATTTATTTATTTATTGTTTTAGTTAATACAGAAAGCCTAGTGTGTACTGGAAAGGGTAATTTTCTCTCACCTGAGTTAAAATACAGTTCTGGTTAAGTTTTACTCTTGCTGATTGGGACTTTGTTATGGAAAATGCTCTTGGAATATTTAAAAATGATGTTTTTTCCCATTCCCTCTGCCAGAAACAAATGTTTTTTTTTCTGCACTCTTTACCATGAGAACCTGGAGATGCCTGAGCAGTTTAGCTGCTTTGCCATGGTTTCTGAAGTGAGAAACTTAAATGTTAGATTTAAATTTCATGAATACATTAAATAAAGTTTCTGGAAGGTTTTCAAGATGGCAGAGGAGTAGGAGGACATGGAGTCCATCTCTCTCCAAAAATGCATCAAGAATACATCTACAGATGCAACAATACTCACAGAACACTGGCTGAACACTAGCAGAAGACTTTGGACACTGGAAAGGACAAGAAATATCCCTGCATAACTGGGTAGGATGAAAGAAAGAAGGGAGAAAGAAGAGAAGAGGAAACAGGATGGGACCTGAGCCCCAGGGGAGAAAAGAAGTAGAGGAGAGGGTCCTGCATTGGGAGAAACCCCATCACCGATGAGGAAATCAGTTGGGACATAAGGGAGGCATATGAGGCTGTCGGAGGAGGGTGAAACAGCCAGTCTGTGGCAGACAGGACAGAGTGAGAACTACACAGATTGCCCATGCCACAGCCCTGCACCCCAGACTGGGACATGTGTCTGCTGGTGCACATGAAGTCTGGGAGCAGGAGTGTGGGGATTGGAGAGTAAACCCAGTGGTAAGACTGCTGTTGGCTGTGAGGAGACAGCCTGAGGGGATGGAGGGGGAGGAAATCCATAACCAAGAATACCTGTGGAGGAAACCCGGACTGCCATGGAAGCATGGTGACACTGTTGAGTGACACGCAGAGGGTGGAGTTGCCGCTGAAGTCTCTCCCTCCCCACCTGCCAGCCACTGTCCCCCTCCCCACCAGGTGCTAGGAAAGGGAAGACAGAGAAAGAAAAAAAACTGTATGTTTTCACTTATATGTGAAATCTAAAGAATTAAATGAATGAACAAATATAAGAGAAACAGACTCACAGATAGGGACAACAGATTGGTGATTGCCAGAGGGGCGAGTGTTGCGGGGAAGGGAAAAATAGGTGAGAAGGATTAAGAGGTACAAACTACTAGGTATAAAATACATAAGTTACAAGGATGTAATTTACTACATAGAGATATAGCCAATATTTTATAACTTTATATTGAGTATAATCTGTAAAAATAAATTACTATGTTGTACACCTAAAACTAATATAATATTGTAAGTTAACTATACTTCAATTAAGAAAAAGCAAAAAATAATTTTTATAATCTTTTATTAGATCTTTATATTGTAAAGATTTTACAATATTATTGAACTTACAGACTTTTGAAATCGATGAACACCATAAATACTGCATGTTAATTGTAGATTATTTAGTTTTCTTTTTTTCTGAGGAATTTTTATACTGTAGAATAATGTTTTTCTGGACAAAGAATGATTGTAAAAAAATTATTTTACTGCAGTATATTTAAAATGTGCTCAGCCTCAATAACAAAAATCCAAATAAAATTATTTTAAGCAATATCAAAATTCTGGAAATCAGAAAGTTCCATTATGATTAATACAGGGGTCAAAATT
Organism: Aethalodelphis obliquidens; assembly: GCF_003676395.1. Classification (NCBI taxonomy): domain Eukaryota; kingdom Metazoa; phylum Chordata; class Mammalia; order Artiodactyla; family Delphinidae; genus Aethalodelphis; species Aethalodelphis obliquidens. The sequence continues at coordinate 6,124,980 of NW_020837960.1, forward strand.
ATTTTTGGAGTTCAAATTTCTTTCTTTTACTCAACTTGCTCTTCTCAGCATATTTTTTCTATGTAACTTTTCTCATGGTTTCAAGAAAACTACTGCAATACCAGAATTATATGTATACCTTAAAATGTTTTTTTCAAGAGAGGAGTACATCCTACAACAAACAAGGAATACTCTCAAGAATATTCTCAATATACTTCCCCTTAGTAATATTGCCCAAATTGTTGAATATATTTTGCATATTTTTTTTCAGCACCAAGTGGAATTGGACTTCATGATTAGACTATAACAATTGTAATTCCACCCTTGAGTTAGGGCCTAGATTACACATATCCTAAATCCAATGCAGTTTGAATATCTAGAAAAAATTTGTATTTTTTTAACAAAGAAGAGAAGTAAAAATTTGTTAATGACCAACACAAATTATTTTCAACAACTACATATTTAGGAAAATGAAAGACTTAGAAAATGAAAAGATGGAAATGTTATACCATGTAATAAAATTCAGCATAGGAGAAAAGATGGAAAATAAGTAATGTCAGAAAAAATAGATTACTTATTTTATATAATTAGGGACCAGTGTTAAATCATTTGATGTAATATAAGTCGGCTTTAATAAATCAGTTGACACCATGTCTCAAAATCTTACTAAGAAGTTAATTGAAGTTGGCTTGGATACGAGCACTGTCACTTAGACTGAAACAAACAGACCATGAATAAAAATTAATGATAAATGACATGTAGGAAATGTTTTCAATTGAGAAAAGTTAACATCGCTATAAATACTGTGAAAATGTAAATGTTTTTTATCAATGTGAATAACAATTAAATTTTTCCAAAGAAATTACAAAGGAAGTAAATTAATTCAAAGTGTTTTAACATTGTTTTTATTGTTCACTGCTTTTTTGGATGCTTGAACTTGTGATAGAAAAGAAGCTAATGAAAGATTGTACACAGGATTTTACTTTTCCCCCAAAATGATACAGCTGTGAACATCCCTTCAAGTCTTAAATTTATGGTATTTATGGCTTAAAAGACGTTTCCATTAGAAAGGCTTTTCTGATGTATGTCAAAGTGTCAGCATCTTTGAAGGAAGACGTTATTTAAACCTATCAACTTTCTTTTCTTGGGGTAGTTTTCTTATGTGTACTTTTACATTTTGTATTGCAATTCAGTTTCTTAATATTATGTCTGTGCATACTGTATGTTTGTCTGACCTTTATTATTTATTTAACTAGCCAGGTCAAAATCACTTAGAAAATCTAAATGAAAGATAGTCTCTCTATTCATGGCAATTACAGACAACTGAAAAATGTTTCTTGGATAAATTTTCAACTTGTTTTATCTATTTAACAATTTTTTTACACAGTGCTTAGTATTTGCCTGGCATTGTTCTAAGTTTTCTTTACAATATCTCATATATTGATAAAATAATAATTATATTTAATAATAAATAGTATTTTCTCACTTAAAACAATTTGAAACTTTCATATTTTCCCCATTCTCTCCATAAACTCTGCTAGACAGCCTGGGTTTCAATAACCAATCACAAAATTGCAGGAACAAATTACTGAAGCCTTGGTGACAAAAAACACCATGAAAGCATTATAATGACCCGACAACTTAAGGACATTCATACATTTAGAAAGAAAACCTATTTCTTTCATCCATTATTTAGGTTTTTGGCTATATGTAAGAAAAGGTAATACTATTTACATGCATAGTACAAACAGAACCAGAGTCACAGATACAGAAAACAAATATGTGATTGCCAGAGGGGAGGGGGTGGGGGGGATGATAGAAATAGGAGATAGAGAAATAAGAGGTACAAACTTCCAGTTACAAGATAAATGAGTCATGGGTATGAAATGTAGTGTGGGAATATAGTCAATAATTATATAATGTCTTTGTATGGTGGCAGATTGTAACTAGACTTTCTGTGGTCATCATTTGAAAGGTGTAAAATATTGAATCACTATGTTGTGCACCAGGAATTAACATAGTGTTGTAGGTCAATTATACTTCAAAAGAAAACAAATAAAAAAACAAACAAACAAACTCATAGGAAAATAGATTAGATTTGAGGAAAGGGAATTGAATGAAGGTAGTCAAAAGTACATATTTCTAGTTATAAGATAAATAATGTACAACATGATTAATATAATTAACACTGCTGTGTGTTATATATGAAATTTGTTGAGACAAAATACTTAGAGTTCTCATTACAAGGAAATTTTTTTCTATTTCTTTTATTCTTTATCTATACGAGATGATGGTTGTTCACTAAACTTATTGTGACAATCGTTTCATGATGTGTGTAAGTCAAATCATTAGGCTGTACACCTTAAACTTACACAGTGTTGTATGTCATTTATATCTCAAAAGAACTGGAAGAAAAAAATCATAGATTTTGAAGAGATTATAAAAGATACAGCCAAAACCAAATTTAAAAAATAAACTGAAAATATGGTGAATGGTTTCCATCCTCAAAGGCACTTCACAGTTTAACCCAGGTGGATACTAACCATAATATCTGAATTACATGACTGAAGAAGGTAAGAGTGAAGGACAAAGAAGGACACATTCTGGCTGAGTCAGCTTTCTTTGGGAGCCTTTCCAAGGTTGTAAAATATGTTTTGCTTGTAATTAATAAATCATAACTTTGTCACATTGTCACATGTAAAGCAGGTTGGTAATATAGTCTTTTCGTCCGGGATACATATCCTACCTAAAAATCAGGGCTCTTTTTCTCTAAGGGAGAATGAGATGATAGATGTTTTATTAGGCAATGAATAGTCTCTGAAACCATATACAGGCTGAAACGTAAAGTAAGTATGAAAAAGATAATAATCATATTAAACAGTATATATTCTTAAAGTGTAAATCAAAATATGTGCAATTTAGGAAGCCACAGTCAATTTTCCTATTGGTCTTTGCTTTTGCTTAAAGGGTCAGATTCTAATCAATTTTACAATTTTTAATTCAATGATCAGTTATATCACAGACTGGAAACCCAGTGATATCAACTTCTATCTTAGTGTCTCTGAATGCTTGGAATTCCTCTCTTAATCTTCAGCTGCATTGAAAGGCTACAAAAGATCTAGCACAAATTCCACATTCGTAAACAAAGATAACCACATTTTAAAAAATTCTATTTCATTTATTTATTTTTTATACAGCAGGTTCTTATTAGTTATCTATTTTATACATATTAGTATATATATATATATATATATATATGTCAATCCCAATCTGCCTGTTCATCCCACCCCTCCCATCAATTTCCCCCCAAGTGTCCATACATTTGTTCTCTACATCTGTGTCTCAATTTCTGCCTTGCAAACTGGTTCATCTGTACCATTTTCTAGATTCCACATATATGAGTTAATATATGATATTTGTTTTCTCTTTCTGACTTACTTCACTCTTTATGACAGTCCCTAGGTCCATCCACATCTCTACAAATGACCCAATTTCATTCCTTTTTATGGCTGAGTACTGTTCCATTGTATATATGTATCACATCTTCTTTATCCATTTGTCTGTCTATGGGCATTTAGGTTGCTTCCATGACCTCACCATTGTAATATCATTTTCCAGCCCCTCACTTTCAGTCTGTATGTGTGTCTAGGTCTGAAATGGGTCTCTTGTAGACAGCATATATATGACTCTTGTTTTTTTTTTTTTTTTTTTAACATCTTTATTGGAGTATAATTGCTTTACAATGGTATGCTAGCCTCAGCTCCACAACAAAATGAATCAGCTATATATATACATATATTCCCATATCTCTTCCCGCTTGCGTCTCCCTCCCTCCCACCCTCCCTATCCCACCCCTCCAGGCGGTCACAAAGCACCGAGCTGATCTCCCTGTGCTATGCGGCTGCTTCCCACTAGCTATCTACCTTACGTTTGGTAGTGTATATATGTCCATGCCTCTTTATCGCTTTGTCACCGTTTACACTTCCCCCTCCCCATAGCCTCAAGTCCATTCTCTAGTAAGTCTGTGTCTTTATTCCTGTTTCACCCCTAGGTTTTTCATGACATTTTTTTTTTAAATTCCATATATATGTGTTAGCATACGGTACTTGTCTCTCTCTTTCTGACTTACTTCACTCTGTATGACAGACTATAGGTCTATCCACCTCATTACAAATAGCTCAATTTCGTCTCTTTTTATGGCTGAGTAATATTCCATTGTATATATGTGCCACATCTTCTTTATCCATTCATCCGATGATGGACACTTAGGTTGTTTCCATCTCTGGGCTATTGTAAATAGAGCTGCAATGAACATTTTGGTACATGACTCTTTTTGAATTATGGTTTTCTCAGGGTATATGCCCAGTAGTGGGATTGCTGGGTCATATGGTAGTTCTATTTGTAGCTTTTTAAGGAACCTCCATACTGTTCTCCACAGTGGCTGTATCAATTTACATTCCCACCAACAGTGTAAGAGGGTTCCCTTTTCTCCACACCCTCGCCAGCATTTATTGTTTCTAGATTTTTTGATGATAGCCATTCTGACTGGTGTGAGATGATATCTCATTGTAGTTTTGATTTGCATTTCTCTCATGATTAGTGATGTTGAGCATTCTCTCATGTGTTTGTTGGCACTCTGTATATCTTCTTTGGAGAGATGTCTATTTAGGTCTTCTGCCCATTTTTGGATTGGGTTGTTTGTTTTTTTGTTATTAAGCTGCATGAGCTGCTTATAAATTTTGGAGATCAATCCTTTGTCAGTTGCTTCAATTGCAAATATTTTCTCCCATTCTGAGGGTTGTCTTTTGGTCTTCTTTATGGTTTCCTTTGCTGCGCAAAAGCTTTTAAGTTTCATTAGGTCCCATTTGTTTACTCTTGTTTTTATTTCCATTACTCTAGGAGGTGGGTCAGAAAGAATCTTGCTGTGATTTATGTCATAGAGTGTTCTGCCTATGTTTTCCTCTAAGAGTTTGATAGTTTCTGGCCTTACATTTAGGTCTTTAATCCATTTTGAGCTTATTTTTGTGTATGGTGTTAGGGAGTGATCTAACTTCATACTTTTACATGTAGCTGTCCAATTTTCCCAGCACCACTTATTGAATAGGCTGTCCTTTCTCCACGGTACATTTCTGCCTCCTTTGTCAAAGATAAGGTGACCATATGTGCGTGGGTTTATCTCTGGGCTTTCTATCCTGTTCCATTGATCTATCTTTCTGTTTTTGTGCCAGTACCATACCGTTTTGATAACTGTAGCTTTGTAGTATAGTCTGAAGTCTGGGAGCCTGATTCCTCCAGTTCCTTCTTTCGTTCTCAAGATTGCTTTGGCTATTCGGGGTCTTTTGTGTTTCCATACAAATTGCAAAATTTTTTGTTCTAGTTCTGTGAAAAATGCCAGTGGTAGTTTGATAGGGATTGCATTGAATCTATAGATTGCTTTCGGTAGTAGAGTCGTTTTCACAATGTTGATTCTTCCAATCCAAGAACATGGTATATCTCTCCATCTATTTGTATCATCTTTAATTTCTTTCATCAGTGTCTTATAATTTTCTGCATACAGATCTTTTGTCTCCTTAGGTAGGTTTATTCCTAGATATTTTATTCTTTTTGTTGCAATGGTAAATGGGAGTGTTTTCTTGATTTCACTTTCAGATTTTTCATCATTAGTATATAGGAATGCCAGAGATTTCTGTGCATTAATTTTGTATCCTGCCACTTTACCAAATTCATTGATTAGCTCTAGTAGTTTTCTGGTAGCATCTTTAGGGTTCTCTATGTATAGTATCATGTCATCTGCAAACAGTGACAGCTTTACTTCTTCTTTTCCGATTTGGATTCCTTTTATTTCCTTTTCTTCTCTGATTGCTTTGGCTAAAACTTCCAAAACTATGTTGAATAAGAGTGGTGAGAGTGGGCAACCTTGTCTTGTTCCTGATCTTAGTGGAAATGCTTTCAGTTTTTCACCATTGAGGATGATGTTTGCTGTGGGCTTGTCATATATGGCCTTTATTATGTTGAGAAAAGTTCCCTGTATGCCTACTTTCTGCAGGGTTTTTATCATAAATGGGTGTTGAATTTTGTCAAAAGCTTTCTCTGCATCTATTGAGATGATCATATGGTTTTTCTCCTTCTGTTTGTTAATATGGTTTATCACATTGATAGATTTGCGTATATTGAAGAATCCTTGCATTCCTGAAATAAACCCCATTTGATCATGGTGTATGATCCTTTTAATGTGCTGTTGGATTCTATTTGCTAGTATTTTGTTGAGGATTTTTGCATCTATGTTCATCAGCAATATTGGCCTGTAGTTTTCTTTCTTTGTGACATCCTTGTCTGGTTTTGGTATCAAGGTGATGGTGGCCTCGTAGAAGGAGTTTGGGAGTGTTCCTCCCTCTGCTATATTTTGGAAGAGTTTGAGAAGGATAGGTGTTAGCTCTTCTCTAAATGTTTGATAGAATTCGCCTGTGAAGCCATCTGGTCCTGGGCTTTTCTTTGTTGGAAGATTTTTAATCACAGTTTCAATTTCAGTGCTTGTGATTGGTCTGTTCATATTTTCTATTTCTTCCTGATTCAGTCTTGGCAGGTTGTGCATTTCTAAGAATTTGTCCATTTCTTCCAGATTGTCCATTTTATTGGCGTAGAGTTGCTTGTAGTAATCTCTCATGATCTCTTTTATTTCTGCAGTGTCAGTTGTTACCTCTCCTTTTTCATTTCTAATTCTATTGATTTGAGTCTTCTCCCTTTTTTTCTTGATGAGTCTGGCTAGTGGTTTATCTATTTTGTTTATCTTCTCAAAGAACCAGCTTTTAGTTTTATTGATCTTTGCAATTGTTTCCTTCATTTCTTTTTCATTTATTTCTGATCTGATTTTTATGATTTCTTTCCTTCTGCTAGCTTTGGGGTTTTTTTGTTCTTCTTTCTCTAATTGCTTGAGGTGCAAGGTTAGGTTGTTTATTCGAGATGTTTCCTGCTTCTTAAGGTGGGCTTGTATTGCTATAAACTTCCCCCTTAGAACTGCTTTTGCTGCATCCCACAGGTTTTGGGTCGTTGTGTCTCCATTGTCATTTGTTTCTAGGTATTTTTTTATTTCCTCTTTGATTTCTTCAGTGATCACTTCATTATTAAGTAGTGTATTGTTTAGCCTCCATGTGTTTGTATTTTTTACAGATCTTTTCCTGTAATTGATATCTAGTCTTATGGCGTTGTGGTCAGAAAAGATACTTGATACAATTTCAATTTTCTTAAATTTACCAAAGCTTGATTTGTGACCCAAGATATGATCTATCCTGGAGAATGTTCCATGAGCACTTGAGAAAAATGTGTATTCTGTTGTTTTTGGATGGAGTGTCCTATAAATATCAATTAAGTCCATCTTGTTTAATGTATCATTTAAAGCTTGTGTTTCCTTATTTATTTTCATTTTGGATGATCTGTCCATTGGTGAAAGTGGGGTGTTAAAGTCCCCTACTATGAATGTGTTACTGTCGATTTCCCCTTTTATGGTTGTCAGTATTTGCCTTATGTATTGAGGTGCACCTATGTTGGGTGCATAAATATTTACAATTGTTATATCTTCCTCTTGGATCGATCCCTTGATCATTATGTAGTGTCCTTCTTTGTCTCTTCTAATAGTCTTTGTTTTAAAGTCTCTTTTGTCTGATATGAGAATTGCTACTCCAGCTTTCTTTTGGTTTCCATTTGCATGAAATACCTTTTTCCATCCCCTTACTTTCAGTCTGTATGTGTCTCTAGGTCTGAAGTGGGTCTCTTGTAGACAGCAAATATATGGGTCTTGTTTTTGTATCCATTCAGCCAATCTGTGTCTTTTGGTGGGAGCATTTAGTCCATTTACATTTAAGGTAATTATCGATATGTGTGTTCCTATTCCCATTTTCTTAATTGTTTTGGGTTCGTTATTGTAGGTCCTTTCCTTCTTTTGTGTTTCTTGCCTAGAGAAGTTCCTTTAGCAGTTGTTGTAGAGCTGGTTTGGTGGTGCTGAACTCTCTCAGCTTTTGCTTGTCTGTAAATGTTTTAATTTCTCCATCAAATCTGAATGAGATCCTTGCTGGGTAGAGTAATCTTGGTTGCAGGTTTTTCTCCTTCAACACTTTCAATATGTCCTGCCACTCCCTTCTGGCTTGCAGAGTTTCTGCTGAAAGATCAGCTGTTAACCTTATGGGGATTCCCTTGTGTGTTATTTGTTGTTTTTCCCTTGCTGCTTTTAATATGTTTTCTTTGTATTTAATTTTTGACAATTTGATTAATATGTGTCTTGGCGTATTTCTCCTTGGATTTATCCTGTATGGGACTCTCTGTGCTTCCTGGACTTGATTAATGATTTCTTTTCCCATATTAGGGAAGTTTTCAACTATAATCTCTTCAAATATTTTCTCAGTCCCTTTCTTTTTCTCTTCTTCTTCTGGAACCCCTATAATTCGAATGTTGGTGTGTTTAATGTTGTCCCAGAGGTCTCTGAGACTGTCCTCAGTTCTTTTCATTCTTTTTTCTTTATTCTGCTCTGCAGTAGTTATTTCCACTATTTTATCTTCCAGGTCACTTATCCGTTCTTCTGCCTCAGTTATTCTGCTATTGATCCCATCTAGAGTACTTTTAATTTCATTTATTGTGTTGTTCATCGTTGCTTGCTTCATCTTTAGTTCTTCTAGGTCCTTGTTAACTGATTCTTGCAATTTGTCCATTCTATTGTCCATTCTATCTCCAAGATTTCGGATCAACCTTACTATCATTATTCTGAATTCTTTTTCAGGTAGACTGCCTATTTCTTCTTCATTTGTTAGGTCTGGTGGGTTTTTATCTTGCTCCTTCAACTGCTGTGTGTTTTTCTGTCTTTTCATTTTGCTTATCTTACTGTGTTTGGGGTCTCCTTTTTTGCAGGCAGAAGGTTCGTAGTTCCTGTTGTTTTTTGTGTCTGTCCCCAGTGGCTAAGGTTGGTTCAGTGGGTTGTGTAGGCTTCCTGGTGGAGGGTACTAGTGCCTGTGTTCTGGTGTATGAGGCTGGATCTTGTCTTTCTGGTGGGCAGGTCCACGTCTGGTGGTGTGTTTTGGGGTGTCTGTAGACTTACTATGATTTTGGGCAGCCTCTCTGCTAATGGGTGGTGTTGTGTTCCTGTCTTGCTAGTTGTTTGGCATAGGATGTCCAGCACTGTAGCTTGCTGGTCGTTGAGTGAAGCTGGGTGCTGGCGTTGAGATGGAGATCTCTCGGAGATTTTTGCTGTTTGATATTATGTGCAGCTGGGAGGCCTCTTGTGGACCAGTGTCCTGAAGTTGGCTCTCCCACCTCAGAGGCACAGCACTGAGTCCTGGCTGCAGCACCAAGAGCCTTTCATCCACAGGGCTCCTTAATTTGGGATGATTCGTTGTCTATTCAGGTATTCCACAGATGCAGGGTATATCAAGTTGATTGTGGAGCTTTAATCCGCTGCTTCTGAGGCTGCTGGGAGAGATTTCCCTTTCTCTTCTTTGTTCTGACAGTTCCCAGGGGCTCAGCTTTGGATTTGGCCCCGCCTGTGCGTGTAGGTCGCCGGAGGGCGTCTGTTCTTTGCTCAGACAGGACGAGGTTAAAGGAGCCGCTGATTCGGAGGCTCTGGCTCACCCAGGCCGGGGGGTAGGGAGGGTCACGGAGTGCGGGGCGGGCCTGCAGCGGCAGAGGCCGGTGAGACACTGCAGCCTGAGGCGCGCCGTGCGCTCTCCCGGGGAGCCGTCCCTGGATCCCGGGACCCTGGCAGTGGCGGCCTGCACAGGCTCCCCAGAAGGGCGTGTGGCTAGTGACCTGTGTTCGCACACAGGCCTCCTGGCGGTGGCAGCAGCGGCCTTAGCGTCCCACGTCCGTCTCTGGGCTCCGCACTCTTAGCCGCGGCTCGCGCCAGTCCCTGGAGCTCTCTCAAGCAGCGTTCTTAATCCCCTCTCCTCGTGCACCAGGAAACAAAGAGGGACGTAAAAGTCTCTTGCCTCTTCGGCAGGTCCAGACCCCTCCCGGGACTCTCTCCCGGCTAGCCGCGGCGCACCAACGCCCTGCAGGCTGTGTTCACGCCGCCAACCTCAGTCCTCTCCCGGTGCTCCGACAAAAGCCGGAGCCTCAGCTCCCAGTCCCACCCGCCCCGGCGGGCGAGCAGACAAGCCTCTCGGCTGGTGAGTGCCGGTCGGCCCGATCCTCTGCGCTGGAATCTGTCCGCTTTGCCCTCCGCACCCCTGTTGCTGTGCTCTCCTCCGCGGCTCCCAAGCTCCCCCACTCCGCCTCCCGAAGTCTCCACCCGCGAAGGGGCTTCCTAGTGTGTGGACACTTTTCCTCCTTCACAGCTCTCTCCCGCTGGTGCAGGACCCGTCCCTATCCTTTTGTCTCTGTTTAGTTTTTTCTTTTGCCCTAACCAGGTACGTGGGGGGTTCCTTGCCTTTTGGGAGGTCTGAGGTCTTCTGCCAGCGTTCAGTAGGTGTTCTGTAGGAGTTGTTCCACGCGTAGATGTATTTCTGGTGTATCTGTGGAGAGGAAGGTGATCTCCGCGTCTTACTCTTCTGCCATCTTCCCGGAAGTCCTGACTCTTGTTTTTGTATCCATTCAGCAAGCCTGTGTCTGTGGTTGCAGAATTTAATCTATGCACATTTAAGGTAATTGTTGGTATGTATGTTCATATTACCATTTTCTTAATTGTTATGGGTTTGTTTTTGTAGGTCTTTCCTTCTCTTGTGTTTCCCACTTAGAGAAGTTCCTTTAGCATTTGTTGTAGAGCTGGTTTGGTAGTGCTGAATTCTCTTAGCTTTTCCTTTTCTGTAAAGTTGTTGATTCCTCCATCGAATCTGAATAAGATCCTTGCTGGGTAGAGTAATCTTGGTTGTAGGTTCTTCCCTTTCATCACTTTAAAGATGTCATGCCCCTCCCTTCTTGCTTGTAGAATTTCTGCTGAGAAATCAGCTGTTAACTTTATGGGAATTCCCTTGTATATTATTTGTCATTTTTCCCTTGATGTTTTTAATAATTTTTCTTTGTCTTTACTTTTTGTCAATTTGATTACTATGTGTCTTGGCATGTTTCTCTTTGGGTTTATCCTGCCTGGTACTCTCTGCCCTTCCTGGACTTGGGTGGTTATATCCTTTCCCATGTTAGGGACGTTTTCAACTATAATCTCTTCAAATATGTTCTCAGGTCCTTTCTCTCTCTCTTCTCTTTCTGGGACATCTATAATTCGAATGTTGGTGCATTTAATGTTGTCCCAGTGGTCTCTTTGGCTGTCTCCATTTCTTTACATTCTTTTTTCTTTATTCTATTGTGCAGCAGTGAATTCCACCATTCTGTCTTCCAGGTCACGTATCCATTCTTGTGCCTCAGTTATTCTGCTATTGATTACTTCTAGTGTATTTTTCTTTTCAGTTATTGTATTGTTCATCTCTTTTTGTTTGTTCTTTAATTCTTCTAGGTGTTTGTTCTTTAATTCTTTTAGGCCTTTGTTAAACATTTCTTGCATCTTCTCGATGTTTGCCTCCAATCTTTGACCAAGATCCTGGATCATCTTCACTATTAGGGTTCTGGATTCTTTTTCTGGATTGTTGCCTATCTCCACTTCATTTAGTTGCTTTTATGGCTTTTATTTTGTTCCTTCCTCTGGTACATAGTCCTCTGCCTTTTCATTTTGTCTGTCTTTCTGTGAATGTGGTTTTTAGTTTCACAGGTTGCAGGACTGTAGTTCTTCTTGCTTCTGCTGTCTGCCCTCTCAAACTCTTAATTTATAAATAGGCTTAACTACACTGTTTACGATACCCAACCATGAAACAATAAGTGCCCATCAACAGATAACTGGCTTAAGAAAATGTGGTCTATCTATCTATCTATCTATCTATCTATCTATCTATCTATCTATATAAATAAAATGACATATTACTCAGCCATGAAAGAGAATGAAATATTAACATTTGTAGCAGCATGGGTGGACTGAGAGATTATTATAGTGAGTAAAGTAAGTCAGAGAAAGACAAATACTATATGATGTCACTTATTTGTGAAATATAAAAGTAATACCAAAATAAATCTGTATACAAAACAAAACCAGACTCATAGAAATAGGAAACAAACTTATGGTTACCAAAGTGAGAGGGAGATGGAGAGGGACAAGTTAGGAGTATCAGATTAACAAACTACTAGGCATAAAAATAGATAAAGTACAAGGCTTTACTGTATAGCACAGGGAATTATATTCAATATCTTGTAAGAATGTACAATGAAATGTAATCTGAAAAAAAATAACTAAATCATAATGCTGTATACCTGAAACTAATACAATATTATAAATCAACTTTACTTCAATAAATAAATAAAAGGGAAAATAAAAATAGGCTTAACAAAACTGTAAACAGCCCAAGTTATAATTAGTATTAGAGAAAAGATCTTATATTTGGATCAATGGCCACTTTGACCTCAGAGGCAACACACTTAGTCAATTATTATGTACCATAAAGACATTCTGCATTGTGTCAGGAGAACAGAAGAAACTCACCTTATTTCAAGTACAAAGGATTTCAGTTCAGGACATTAGAGAATCCCATGATTGTCAGAAGCTTTGGGCGAGTGAAGGTGGAGGAAGTAACTGGTAGAAAGTGATGAATTTCAGAGGAAGTTACATCCTTAGAATTTCTCAGCAGTCCACATTCTACATCATAGAGAGAAATAAATTTTCTTTATACCACGTGAATTACATGCATATACACAGAGAAATATGATTTAAGGCAAATTGAAGTTACAGTTAAAACACAGAGAAGTGAAAAAATATTTTTTCTTACAAATATTTTTCTAATGGCATAGACATTTATTTCACAAAGGACTGAAATGGTTAACTGGGAACATACTGTATCTCTCATCACCTCCTTTTGTGCTTCTTGATTTTTGCACAACAGTTATTAAAACATGGCTGTTTTTGAGGTTGAATAACAGTTTATTCTTTCCAAATCTGTGTCTAGACTCAAACTCTGAAAATTATGAGTACATGAATACATACTCATATTTGTTCAAACAGAACATTATTTTTAAAACATAAATCCTCTGATTTTATAAATAATTTTGTTATGATAAGAATAAAGTTTTAAAATGAGAAAATTGAGTTTAAAATAAATGTATAATAATTTTCAATAATTCTCAGTTTCATTGTAATTTAATAATGCTGCCTAAATTTTCTAAGTTAGGAACATATGACCTAGAAATGTTGATTCACTTACTTTGATGAAAGAGTGGCAGAATATCACATTAGTTACATTGGCCATCAAATGAATGAACAATTTTACTGAAGTAAAAATTACACTTGAAATGAATATTGCACTAAATAAATATGTGTAAATTTACAAACTCATGATAAATGGGATCATGACAATGAAAGAGTTCAAGGTATCTACTGTAAGACTAATTTTATTCTAATACTATTAGCTGAATTTAAGAATAATATTAATAAAAGCATATAAATAAATACATATGATGGACACTAAAGAGTCAGATCTAAAATTGTATTCTGCTTATGATTATTCTTGATGAAAAACTGTGGATGTTAATTTCTGATATCATTTATAGTCCAAATTAACTTTAATGAAATATACTGTTTGTCATGTCTCCTGGAAGTATGTTTGTTCAAAATATCAACTGATTTGGAGTTTATGTAAAATAAAAGAGAACATCATGTATATTTGTACAACTGTACCCTGTTTTTTGTCAAGAATTTCAACATTCTCTTCCTTTTGTAATTACCAATCTTTTCTATAAAAGCTAAGATTCAGAAGGCTAAGGTACAAGAGAGAAGGCTACAAGCACCTTTTCCACTCTATATCACCTTAATTCAAAATCACAATTGAAAGGACTCACATAAAAAAAAATATATCAAAAATATATTTTCAATGTTTTGTTGTATTTGGAGAAAAGCACTATAATTACCTCATTATTTATACAATAGGAAAATCGTTATGGTTCATCACAATAAGGTTTTAATTCTGATATTAATTTGCTCTTGCATAAATGCTAAATGATAAAATTGAACAGATTGTCAAAGAGTGGTGTTTTATACTATACACATTAAGGTACTGAAAACTTTTAGTTGCCTTTGAATTTTGAATGAATAAGATTTAAGAAAGTTAAAATCTATTATTTTTTTCTCTTAGATGAATAATGAAAATTGAATAGAATACCTCTATTAGTAGTGGAGAAAATCCAGCAGATTTCTAGGATATTATTCTAATGAACTAGGGATGTTTTTTAATAAATTATATATATATATATATATAATTACTTCTCCTTGATATCCCATAGACATAATACATTTTTGTAAAGGCTAAATAATTTCCATATATATTTAATGCAGAATATTATTTTAAAATTAAAAGAATACCAGTTGTGTGAAGTGTCAGAACCATAAGAATTTTCAATAATTACAACCCAGGTATGACTGCAACTGATAGGTTAAGAGCAAGGTTAGAAAATGACAATGTGATATGAGTTTTGAACTAGAAATGTTCAGTTATAGACTGTGTCTAGTTGTTTATTCTAAAAGCAATTTGTGGGCTTCCCTGGTGGCGCAGTGGTTGAGAGTCCGCCTGCCGATGCAGGGGACATGGGTTCGTGCCCCGGTCCGGGAAGATCACACATGCCGTGGAGCGGCTAGGCCCATGCACCATGGCCGCTGAGCCTGTGTGTCCAGAGCCTGTGCTCCATGGCGGGAGAGGCCACAACAGTGAGAGGTCCACATACTGCAAAAAAATAATAATAATAAAATTTAAAAAAATAAATAAAAAATATAATGAAAGCAACTTTTTCTATGAATGGTTTCTTCACAGTCTGTAGATCAGTCCTCCTATTGCAGTTTTTGTTAATATTTGTATTAAAAGCCAACCTTATACTGTTTGTAATGAATGTACACCAAGGCTGACATAGCTCTGGCTGAGATTATAATCTGGATTACTTGAAATCATTTCCCAATTATCCCAAACATAAATTCATAAAGTATTTACGAATATCTTTAAATCAATATTGTTTCCCTTCCAGTGCACCTCTAGCATTATTTTATACTGTACATATTTGTACTTAAGAATCTTAAATATTGTACATGAATTTTTGTTAAGTAAATATTTTATTGATGATTTCTTTCACCCCCAAAATCCCATGACATTTGAAGCTATTTTTTATGTACATACTTTATAATACTTTTGTCAATAAGCTTACGTTTATAGATACAGAAGAGTCAAATATGATATTTGAATTCAGTGTTTAATTAATGACATAAATCACCTAAGTTATCATCAATGATGAAACATTAATGAACTGTATGCTTTCCAGATAGTACAGGTAAACTTTAAATAAATTATATAAGAAAAATTGGTGAATCTTGCCTATATGTTCTTATACCTGCTAAGTTAATTATTGTTCATACTTACTGATCAAGCTCTAATCAATCAACATCAAACACACATTATATCTTCTGATTTAAACAAAATAAGTACTCTCGTAATTAAAGGAATATAGCATATATATATATGTGTATACATATGTGTGTGTGTTTATATATATATATATATATATACACATATATACATATAACACAAATGAAATATAGGTAAAATTTGACAAAGCATGTACCTTTATTTTATTTTATTTTATTTTTACATCTTTATTGGAGTGTAATTTCTTTACAATGGTGTGTTAGTTTCTGCTTTATACCAAAATGAATCAGTTATACATATACATATGTTCCCATATCTCCTCCTTCCTGCATCTACCTCCCTCGAACCCTCCCTCTCCCACCCAACCAGGTGGTCACAAAGCACTGAGTATTTCTCCCTGTGCTATGCAGCTGCCTCCCACTAGCTATCTGTCTTATGCTTGGTAGTGTATATATGTCCATGCCACTCTCTCGCCTCATCACAGCTTACCCTTCCCCCTCCCCATATTCTCAAGTCCATTCTCTAGTAGGTCGCTGTCTTTATTCCTGTCTTACCTCTACGTTCTTCGTGACTTTTTTTTTTCTTAACTTCCATATATATGTGTTAGCATATGGTACCTGTCTCTCTCTTTCTGACTTACTTCACCCTGTATGACAGACTCTAGGTCCATCCACCTCATTACAAATAGCTCAATTTTGCTTCTTTTTATGGCTGAGTAATATTCCATTGTATATATGTGCCACCTCTTCTTTATCCATTCATCCGATGGTGGATACTTAGGTTGTTTCCATCTCCGGGCTATTGTACATAAAGCTGCAATGAACATTTTGGTACATGACTCTTTTTGAATTATGGTTTTCTCAGAGTATATGCCTAGTAGTAGTATTGCTGGGTCATATGGTAGTTCTATTTGTAGTTTTTTAAGGAATCTCCATACTGTTCTCCATAGTGACTGTACCAATTCACATTCCCACCAGCAGTGCAAGAATCTTCCCTTTTCTCCACATCCTCTCCAGCATTTATTGTTTCTAGATTTTTTGATGATGGCCAATCTGACTGGTGTGAGATGATGTCTCACTGTAGTTTTGATTTGCATTTCTCTAATGATTAATGATGTTGATCATTCTTTAATGTGTCTGTATATCTTCTTTGGAGAAATGTCTATTTAGGTCATTGGCCCATTTTTGGATTGGGTTGTTTGTTTTTTTGATACTGAGCTGCATGAGCTGCTTGTAAATTTTGGAGATTAGTCCTTTGTCAGTTTCTTCATATGCAAATATTTTCTCCCATTCTGAGAGTTGTCTTTTGGTCTTGTTTATGGTTTCCTTTGCTGTGCAAAAGATTTGAGGTTTCATTAGGTCCCTTTTGTTTATTTTTATTTCCATTTCTCTAGGAGGTAGGTCAAAAAGGACCTTGCTGTATTTTATGTCATAGAGTGTTCTACCTATGTTTTCCTCTAAGAGTTTGACAGTTTCTGGCCTTACATTTAGGTCTTTAATCCATTTTGAGCTTATTTTTGTGTATGGTGTTAGGGAGTGATCTAATCTCATTCTTTTATATGTACTTGTCCAGTTTTCCGAGCACCACTTATTGAAGAGTCTGTCCTTGCTCCACTGTACATTCCTGCCTCCTTTATCAAAGATAAGATGACCATATGTGTATGGGTTTATCTCTGGGTTATCTATGCTGTTCCATTGATCTATCTTTCTGTTTTTGTGCCAGTACCATACTGTCTTGATTACTGTAGCTTTGTAGTATAGTCTGAAGCCAGGCAGACTGATTCCTCCAGTTCTGTTTTTCGTTCTCAAGATTGCTTTGACTATTCGGGTCTTTTGTGTTTCCATTCAAATTGTGAAATGTATTGTTCTACTTCTGTGAAAAATGCCAGTGGTAATTTGATAGTGATTGCATTGAATCTGTAGATTGCTTTGGGTAGTAGAGTTATTTTCACAATGTTGATTCTTCCAATCCAAGAACATGGTATATCTCTCCATCTATTTGTATCATCTTTAATTTCTTTCATCAGTGTCTTATAATTTTCTGCATATAGGTCTTTTGTCTCCTTACGTAGGTTTATTCCTAGATATTTTATTCTTTTTGTTGCAATGGTAAATGGGAGTGTTTTCTTGATTTCAATTTCAGATTTTTCATCATTAGTATATAGGAATGCCAGAGATTTCTGTGCATTAATTTTGTATCCTGCTACTTTACCAAATTCATTGATTAGCTCTAGTAGTTTTCTGGTAGCATCTTTAGGATTCTCTATGTATAGTATCATGTCATCTGCAAACAGTGACAGCTTTACTTCTTCTTTTCCGATTTGGATTCCTTTTATTTCCTTTTCTTCTCTGATTGCTTTGGCTAAAACTTCCAAAACTATGTTGAATAAGAGCGGTGAGAGTGGGCAACCTTGTCTTTTTCCTGATCTTAGTGGAAATGCTTTCAGGTTTTCACCACTGAGGATGATGTTGGCTGTAGGCTTGTCATATATAGACTTCATTATGTTGAGGAAAGTTCCCTCTATGCCTACTTTCTGCAGGGTTTTTATCATAAGTGGGTGTTGAATTTTGTCAAAAGCTTTCTCTGCATCTATTGAGATGATCATATGGTTTTTCTCCTTGAATTTGTTAATATGGTTTATCACATTGATAGATTTGCATATATTGAAGTATCCTTGCATTCCTGGAATAAACCCCACTTGATCATGGTGTATGATCCTTTTAATGTGCTGTTGGATTCTGTTTGCTAGTATTTTGTTGAGGATTTTTGCATCTATGTTCACCAGTGATATTGGCCTGTAGTTTTCTTTCTTTGTGACATCCTTGTCTGGTTTTGGTATCAGGGTGATGGTGGCCTCGTAGAATGTGTTTGGGAGTGTACCTCCCTCTGCTATATTTTGGAAAAGTGTGAGGAGGATACATGTTAGCTCTTCTCTAAATATTTGATAGAATTCACATGTGAAGCCATCTGGTCCTGGGCTTTTGTTTGTTGGAAGATTTTTAATCACTGTTTCAATTTCAGTGCTTGTGATTGTTCTGTTCATATTTTCTATTTCTTCCTGGTTCAGTCTTGGCAGGTTTTGCATTTCTAAAAATTTGTGCATTTCTTCCAGGTTGTCCATTTTATTGGCATAGAGTTGCTTGTAGTAATCTCTCATGATCTTTTGTATTTCTGCAGTGTCAGTTGTTACTTCTCCTTTTTCATTTCTAATTCTATTGATTTGCATCTTCCCCCTTTTTTGTTGATGAGTGTGGCTAATGGTTTGTCGATTTTATCTTCTCAAAGAATGAGCTTTTAGTTGTATTGATCTTTGTTATTGTTTCCTTCATTTCTTTTTCATTTATTTCAGATCTGATTTTTATGATTTCTTTCCTTCTGTTAATTTTGGGTTTTTTTTTGTTTTTCTTTCTCTAATTGCTTTAGGTGCAAGGTTAAGTTGTTTATTCGAGATGTTTCCTGTTTCTTAAGGTAGGATTGTATTGCTATAAACTTCTCTCTTAGAACTTCTTTTGCAGCATTCCACAGGTTTAGGGTCGTTGTGTCTCCATTGTCATTGCTTCTAGGTATTTTTTTATTTCTTCTTTGATTTCTTCAGTGATCACTTCGTTATTTATTAGTGTATTGTTTATCCTCCGTGTGTTTGTATTTTTTACAGATCTTTTCCTGTAATTGATATCTAGTCTCATATCCTTTTGGTCGGAAAACATACTTGATAAAATTTCAATTTTCTTAAATTTACCAAGGGTTGATTTGTGACACATGATATGATCTATCCTGGAGAATGTTCCATGAGCATTTGAGAAAAATGTGTATTCTGTTGTTTTTGGATGGAGTGTCCTATAAATATCAATTAAGTCCATCTTATTTAATGTATCATTTAAAGCTTGTGTTTCCTTATTTATTTTCATTTTGCATGATCTGTCCATGGGTGAAAGTGGGGTATTAAAGTCCCCTACTATGAATGTGTTACTGTCGATTTCCCCTTTTATGGCTGTTAGTATTTGCCTTATGTATTGAGGTGCTCCTATGTTGGGTGCATAAATATACACAATTGTTATATCTTCTTCTTGGATCGATCCCTTGATCATTATGTAGTGTCCTTCTTTCTCTCTTCTAATAGTCTTTACTATAAAGTCTCTTTTGTCTGATATGAGAATTGCTACTCCAGCTTTCTTTTGGCTTCCATTTGCATGGAATATCTTTTTCCATCCCCTTACTTTCAGTCTGTATGTGTCTCTAGGTCTGAAATGGGTCTCTTGCAGACAGCATATATATGGATCTTGTTTTATTTATCCCTTCAGCCAATCTGTGTCTCTTCATGGGGGCATTAAGTCCATTTACATTAAAGGTATTTATCGATATGTATGTTCCTATTCCCATTTTCTAAATTGTTTTAGGTTCGTTATTGTAGGTCCTTTCCTTCTCTTGTGTCTCTTGCCAAGAGAAGTTCCTTTAGCATTTGTTGTAAAGCTGGTTTGGTGGTGCTGAACTCTCTCAGCTTTTGCTTCTTGGTAAATGTTTTAATTTCTCCATCAAATCTGAATGAGATCCTTGCTGGGTAGAGTAATCTTGGTTGCTGGTTTTTCTCCTTCATCACTTTAAATATTCTTCCACTCCCTTCTGGCTTGCAGCATTTTTGCTGAAAGATCATCTCTTAACCTATGTGGATTCCCTTGTGTGTTATTTGTTGTTTTTCCCTTGCTGTTTTTAATATGTTTTCTTTGTATTTAATATTTGACCATTTGATTAATATGTGTCTTGGTGTATTTCTCCTAGGATTTATCCTGTATGGGATTCTCTGTTCTTCCTGGACTTGATTAACTCTTTCCTTTCCCATATTAGGGAAGTTTTCAACTATAATCTCTTCAAATATTTTCTCAGTCCCTTTTTTTTTCTCTTCTTCTTCTGGGACCCCTATAATTCGAATGTTGGTGTGGTTAATGTTGTCCCAGAGGTCTCTGAGACTGTCCTCAGTTCTTTTCATTCTTTTTTCTTTATTCTGCTCTGCAGTTGTTATTTCCACTATTTTATTTTCCAGGTCACTTATCCATTCTTCTGCCTCAGTTATTCTGCTATTAATGCCACCTAGAGTATTTTTAATTTCATTTATTGTGCTGTTCATTGTTGCTTGTTTCATCTTTATTTCTTGTAGGTCCTTGTTAAATGTTTCTTGCATTTTGTCTCTTCTGTTTCCAAGATTTTGGATCATCTTTACTATCATTATTCTGAATTCTTTTTCAGGTGGACTGACTATTTCCTCTTCATTAGTTAGGTCTGGGGGGTTTGTATCTTGCTCCTTCATCTGCTGTGTGTGTTATTGTCTTCTCATTTTACTTATTTACTGTGTTTGGGGTTTCCTTTTTGTTGGCTGCAGGTTCGTAGTTCCTGTTTTTTTTGGTGTCTGTCCCCAGTAGCTAAAGTTGGTTCAGTGGGTTGTGTTGGCTTCCTGGTGGAGGGGACTAGTGCCTGTGTTCTGGTGGATGATGCTGGATCTTGTCTTTCTGGGGGGCAGGTCCACGTCTGGTGGTATGTTTTGGGGTGTCTGTGGACTTATTATGATTTTAGGCTGCCTCTCTGCTAATGGATTTTGTTGTGTTCCTGTTTTGCAGGGTGTTTTGCATAGGGTGTCCAACAGTGTAGCTTGCTGGTCGGTGACTGAAACTGGGTGCTGGTGTTGACATGGAGATCTCTGGGGGATTTTCGCAATGTGATATTATGCGGAGTTGGGAGGTCTTCTGTAGGCCAGTGTCCTGAAGTTGGCTCTGCCACCTCAGAGGCACAGCACTGACTCCTGGCTACAGCACCAAAAGTCTTTCATCCACATGGCTCAGAATAAAAGGGAGAAAATGTAGAAAGAAAGAAAGAAAGAAAGAAAGAAAGAAAGAAAGAAAGAAAGA